>NC_080675.1:57833740-58148700 GCF_030445035.2 Dasypus novemcinctus
TTTGAGGCTTTTAAATGTGAAGAGAGGCTAAGAATTTTCTAACAGGATTACTTGAGCATTATTCTTCTCTATTTTGTGGCTCAAAAGTTTTATTTAAGCAGAGATTATAGGTATGTGTTTTAAAGGTTTTAGAAGATAGGGTTGATATATTATATACTTTCCAAACCCTAGGTCCTTTTACAGTGCCCAGGGCTTAGTAGGGACCCCATAAACTTTCAGGAAAGAACAAATATGAGAACGCTTGCCTATTTGCATGAATGAATGAATGAGAAAGTCGCTCTCTCCTCAAAACACTCAATTCCATTATCAATCTGATTGGCTATACTGGTGAACTCTATGATCCTCTGTCTGATGATCCCACATCCTGTTTAGTTTAAGCTGAATATAGCATATTTATGGCAGGTCCCATTGTCTACACAATCCTGATAGCCCCAGCCTCCTGCCTTATCTGGCAGTAGCAGGTCCCTACCCTAGAACCAAATGTATTCCAGGTCAACTTTGAGGAGAAGGCTTTTATGATTTCAGGATATGGGGTAAAATCCCTGCCCTATATAATCTTCCATTGTTCACTGATGTTGAAATTCCTTCAACCAAGGACAAAGTATTTGATTCAGACCAAAAAAAGCAGCCATAATGACACTCAACATTTTCAAAGCTCATTTTACATACATAATTTATATACATAATTGAAATAGACCTGCACTATAATTCTGTGAGATACTTATTTTCTCAAACCGTTTGCCTTACTTAAAGACCCAGTCTCCTCATTTTACAGATGAAGAAACTGATACTCAGGAATGCTAAGTAACTTTCTCACATAGGTCTATAGCTAAGGTGTAAAACCCATATTCAAGTCTACATCTTTAGAGGGTAAAGGTTCTGCTCTTTCCCTACTAAACTGACCTATATCAGGTCCATTCCTGAGAGGGGTATCTAACCAGGGTAGAGTGGAAAGGGATTTTTTTTTTTTGAGGGGAAGTTGGGAGAGACATAAAGAGTGTTATTTGAGCAGAGGAGAACTCTGCAAATGAACAGCCTGAAAATGAACAAAGCAACCGATTTCTACAGAGGAAGGATGCTCATCCTCTGTGTTTGTTCACAGAACTCTTTGAACACAGAGGTGACCCAGACTCTTTTGGTACACACTGTATGGTTCACTTATGGACAGAGCCTGCCCATTTAGTTTGAGTTTCTGGAAATAGATAAGGCTCTGTATTCTCTAGGGGTCCATGAGAATTTTCTTGGAGAGTTTTTAAAGACCACTAATCATAATCAAATGGAATCATAACATCTGGTGGAGGAGCTCCAGGGTTTTTTTAAAGCATCTCTGGGAATTCTAATATACAATCATGGTTAGAAACCACTGATTCAGAGTTAGAAAGTGCTACCTCTACCACTTATGGGATGACGTTCAGAAAGCCATTTAACCTCTTTGAACTTCTATTTTCTCATCTAGTAAATGAAGGTGATTATGCCTGCTTCACAACATTGCTGCTGGTATTAGAGACAAAGTATATAAAGTGTTTATCACAATGCTTGTTTTACAGAAGGCATCCAAAAGATCAATAAAATAAATATTGTGCTATTAAAACTTTTGGAGTAACAGTCAAGCTCAAGAAACTCAAGTCAAACCTCCTGGAATTTCACTATTTTAAGGGAAAACACATAGACTTCCTTAGGATATCCCAAAGGAGAGCTGCTGAACTATGGGGTAAAAAGGTCTTCCCATAGAACAAGCTCCATGATGTCAGGGACCTTGTCTGCCCTGTTCCTCTATTTCTAGCCCAGTATTGTGCTGGGAACATTAAGGTATTCAGAAAATATTTGCGGGGGTGGGGGGGTATCAATTTCATTTATTACATATTATTTTAATTTTTAAATATGATACAGTTAAAACTCAATGACAATTTGATAAATTTATACATATGTAATTCAAACTGAAGAACTTCCTTTAATTCTTATAGTGAGGATCTGTTGGAAATGAATTCCAGCTTTTGTTTTTAATTTGCCACCATAACTGAAAAATATTTTCTTTGGGTATTGACTTCTAGATTGTCAGCTCTTTTCCTTTAGCTCCTTCAAAATGTCCTTCCTTGAGAAAGATGTGGAAAACAACAAGCAAGATGGCGGTGGAGTAAGGAGCTCCTAGAGTTGGCTCCTGCTACAGGGCAGTTAGTAAACACCCAGAGCTCTCTGGAGCTAGGTCAAGCACCTGTTTGGGGGCTCCAGGAGGCCAGAAGAGCATCCTTCAACATCTTTGAAGGAATGGAAGGAGGAGACTGCCCATCTGCAGGGAAGACTCATAAGTAGAGCATTAGGCCAGTGCCCATCCTCCACTGGAGGCACAAGCCATCTTGGGAGCTATTCTGTGGTTGGAATTGAAGACTCCACTTTCAAAAAACAGGGGAGGAAGAGATGATTGGGCTCCAACTTCAGCTACTGGTGAGTAAATTCAGTGGGCTAAAGTATAATCCTGAGAATAGCTAAAGTTTGAGCCTATCCAAGTCAGGAAGAGGCCGGTAGTTGCCATCTTAACTCCATGCCTGGCATGAGGGGAAATGCGAGGGAATGAAAATCACAGAGCTAGTGGGGACCAGCTTCTTTCCATCCAGATCAGATTGCAGTTCTAGCCTAGGCCCCAGTGCCACCTCCTGCTGTGAGGAAGCTGCAGTGACTTGCACCAGCCTCTCCTGGAAATTACTGGCCAGGCCGCAAAGGCTGGTGACCAGTGATTATCCTACTCTGGTGGCACAAACCGCTCCAGAGGCTATTCTGTGGCTGGAATTGGAAGCTCCATTTCCCAAAAACAGGGAGGAGGAGACGGTTGATGGCTGATTTCAGCTACTGACTGGTAGACTCGGCTGGCTAAGCTGGGAACAGCTGGGGTGTGAATCTGCCTAAGTTGGAAAGAGGTTAGTGGCTGCCATCTTGACTCTGCCCCCAGCCTGAAGGGAATCTGAGCTGACTGAAAATCACAGTGAAGGTAGGAACCACTTTCTTTCACCCAGATGGGCCTGCAGTCCTAAACTAGGCTTTAGCCCTTCCTCTGGCAGGGAGGAGGCTGGCAGGCCCATTACCAACCTATCCAGGTAACTGCAGGAACCTTTGAGTGACACTGACTGAAAATCAGAAGTCTACTGGGGCAACTGCGGTCACCTTGGACCTGCACTGCATAGATTGCTGCTCACACCAGCAGCTCCATACCTGCCCCAGGCAGGGGGAAAAGGGGTGTGAAGCTTCATTCTCTGGGCAACTACAGTCTAGACCTGCCTGACTTAGATTATTCCACACAGCTGTGACTTTGTCCCTACTCCTGGCAAAGGAGGAAATTGGGAGAAGCTTCATTGGTCCCTGGTATAATGAGGGCAGGTTGAGCCTCCACAACTTATAGCACCAATCACAACCTTGGCTCTTCTGCACAACCAGCAAGGGAGAAAGGGCAGGAAGCCCTAAACTAAAGAGAAAAACTACACCCAGAATAAATACTCTCGTAATCCAGATACCAAAACACCAACAAAAAATTACAATCCATACCAAGAAATGGGAAGCTCTGGTCCAGTTAAAGGAACAAGATAAGCCTCCAGATGACATTAAGGAGTTAAGACAACTAATTATAGATGTTCAAACAAATCTCCTTAATAAATCCAATGAGATGGTTAAAGATATTAAGGATATTAAGAAGACACTGGGTGAGCACAAAGATGAATTTGAAAGCATACATAGAAAAATAGCAGATCTTATGGGAATGAAAGGTACATAAAAGAAATTTAAAAAGCATTGGAATCATATAATAGCAGATTTGAGGAGGCAGAAGAAAGGATTGGTGAGCTTGAAAAAATGGCCTCTGAAAGTGAACACACAAAAGAAGAGATGAAGAAAAGAATGGAAAAAATGGAACAAGGTCTCAGGGAACTAAATGACAGCAAAAGGCATGCAAACATACATGTCATGGGTGTCCAAGAAGGACAAGAGAAGGCAAAAGGGCAGAAGGAATATTTGAAGAAATAATGGTAGAAAATTTCCCAACCACACTGAAGGACATAGATATCCATGTCCAAGAAGCACAACGTACTCCCATCTGAAAAAATCCAAATAGACCAACTCCAAGACACATACTCATCAGAATGTCAAATGCCAAAGACAAAGAGAGAATTCTGAGAACAGCAAGAGAAAAGCAATGCATAACATATAAGGGATACCCAATAAGATTAAGTGCTGATTTCTCACCAGAAACCATGGAGGCAAGAAGACAGTGGTCTGATATATTTAAGATACTACACGAGAAAAACATCTAACCACGAACCTTATATCTAGCAAGACTGTCTTTCAAAAATGAGGGTGAGATTAGAATATTCACAGATAAACAGAAACTGAGAGGATTTCTAAGCAAGAGACCAGATTTACAGGAAATATTAAAGGTTGTGCTAGAACCTGAAAAGAAAAGACAGGAGAGAGAAGCTGGAAGAGAGTCTAAAAATGAAGGTTATATCAATAAAAGTAACTAAAAGTGTCAAAAGAATGGTGAAAATAAAATATGATAGATAAAACTCAAATAGTCAGGAATAAACTTAACCAACGATGTAAAGCATTTGTATTCAGAAAACTGCAACTCAATGTTAAAAGAAATTTTAAAAAGGCCTAAACACCCATGCGCAGTGCTGATGTGTGCAAGGAGTGCCGTGACACACAGGGGTGTCCCCCGCGTAGGGGAGCCCCATGCGCAAGGAGTGTGCCCCGTAAGGAGAGCCGCCCAGCGAGAAAGAAAGTGCAGCCTGCCCAGGAATGGGGCCGCCCACACTTCCTGTGCCGCTGACGACAACAGAGGAGGACAAAGAAACAAGATGCAGCAAATAGACACAGAGAACAGACAACCGGGGAAGGGGGGTAATTAAATAAATAAATAAATCTAATAAATAAATAAATAAATAAATAAATAAATAAAAAGGCCTAAACAACTGGAAGAACATTCCTTGCTCATGGATTGGAAGATAAAATATCATTAAGATGTCAATTCTACTTAAATTGATATACAGGTTCAAAGTAATCCTGATAAAAATTCCACCAGCATTTAAAAAAAAAAATTGAAAACACAATCATCAAATTTATTTGGAAGGGTAAGGGTCCTGAATAGCCAGAAACATCATAAAAAGGAAAAACGAACCCTCATATCCAGACTTTAAATCATATTACCTAGCTGTAGTTGTGGAAACAGCATGGTACTGGCATAAAGACAGACACACAAACCAGTGGAACCAAATTGATGGTTCAGAAACAGACCCTCACATGTATGGTCAAGTCATTTTTGACTAGCCTGTCAAACCCATAACAGCTTGGGCAGAACAGTCCATTCAACAAATGGTTCTGAAAGAATTGGTTATACATAACTGAAAGAAGGAAAGAGGACCCTTATCTCACACTTTATCCAAAAAATTAACTCAAAATGAATAAAAAACCTAAAAATAAAAGCAAAAACCACAAAACTTCTAGAAGAAATTGTAGGAAAATATCTTCAAGACCTGGTGGTAGGTGGTGAATTCTTTTTTATTTTTTATTTTTTTTTTTGTGGAGAAGTTTAATTTTTAATGACATTTGGATTATGTGTGATGTTACAGACCTTGATTAATAAGCAAAAAGCAAACCGAATAAAGGAGGTATGTGATTATTTTTCCTTCGGGTCCATTCACACAATTTTGTTCTATCCTGAATAATATTTCTATAACAGCAGATGCTGTGTTTTTTGGTCTTTAACTTTTTTTTTTTTTTTGAGATTTTTTTTCTCTTTATTTTTTTAATGTTACATTAAAAAAATATGAGGTCCCCATATACCCCTCATCCCCTTCACCCCACTCCTCCACCCTTAACAGCAATCTCTTCCATCATCATGAGACATTCATTGCATTTGGTGAATACATCTCTGAACACCGCTGCACCTCATGGTAAATGGTCCACATCATAGCCCACACTCTCCCACAGTCCACCCAGTGGGCCATGGGAGGACATACAATGTCCGGTAACTGTCCCTGTAGCACCACCCAGGACAACTCCAACCCCTGAAAATGCCCCCACATCTCATCTCTTCCTCCCACTCCCTAACCCCAGTAGCCACCATGGCCACTTTCTCCACACCAATGCCACATTTTCTTTGGTTACTAATCACAATAGTTCATGAACAGAATATCAGTAAGTCCACTCTAATCCAGAGGAGGGCTGAGTGAACTACTGATGTTTAATGTATTTAGAAGTTTTAATCAGCTTTACTATAAAAGTGTGGAAATGTATATGGTGGATGGTAACACGTTGTGGGTAACAGCTAGTTTATAAATGGGGATGTGGCTGAAAATGGTAGTCTAGGTATGTAAATGCCAATTGACAGAATGCTAGAGAATAATCTAGGAACTGAATACCACAGTAAACCAAGAGGTGGATGAGAATTGTGGTTGATGGTACAGATGCAAGAGTGTCCTTTGTGAGCTACAGCAAATGTATATCACTCCTGTAGGGTGTTGGGAATGTGGAGAAGCATGGGAAAAATACAGCTGGAGTGACCTATGGACTGTGGTTAGCAGTAATAATATAATATTCTTGCATCTATGTGAAAGATGTACTGTGTTGATAATGAGGCAGTATGGAAAATTGCACCAAATGTACACTATAGACATGGTAACAATCGGATGATATTATCTGTAGCAAATGTTCCACCACTGTGTGGTGGTTGATGAAGAGGTGTTGTTTGGGAATTCTGAACATGTGCATGATTGTTTTATAAGTTTACAACTTCTGTCATAAAAATATATTTAAAAAATAATAATAGAGTGGGTTGGGGGAAAACCACACCAAATATAAGATAAGGACTATCATTAGTAGTAAGATTTTGACAATATTATTTCATAAATTGTAACAAACATCTCAAGTCAATGCAAGGTGTTGGTGGAGGGTTGATGTATGGACCCCTGTAAGATGTTATGCATGTTTGCTTTGTAATTTCACAACTTCTACTATATACTTAATTGTTTATGTATGTTCATATACAAATGATACAAAGATAATAATAATAGGGTTGGATGGAGGGAAAATACTTTGGTTAGTAGTAATATTTTGACAATACTCTTTAATCATTAGTTCAAAAGGTTTAACAGCTATGCAAGTTATAGGTGGTAGGGTGAGTTATAAGAGTCCTGTATGATATTATATATGTTTGTTTTGTAAGTTCACAACTATTATTATATACTTATTGTTTATGTATGTTTACATATGAGTGATATATTTCAATAAGTAATTTTTAAAAATGTCCTTCCTTTGTTCTCTGCATCCATGGTTTTTGTTGAGAAGTCCTCTTTACTTCTTATTATAGTACATCTGAAGGCATTGTGTCTCTTTTCTTCAGGTACTTTCCAGATTTTCTCTCTTTGGTTCTTAGCAGTTAGACCATCATGTGCCAGGATGTAATGTTCTTTGTATTTATCTGTTCAGGGTTCTCTGAGGTTCTTGGATCTGTAGTTCAATTATTGGTCATTGTCTCTTCAAATGATGTTTCTGCCTTATTCTCTTTTTCTTCAAAAATTCAAATGTTGTATATGCTAGATTGTTTTGCTGTATCCTACATATCTCTTATGCTCTGTTCTATCTTTCTCTATTTTTTCATATCTTGACCTTCAGTTTGAATCTTTTCTGATTTTTTCATGCTGTGTCTTGTTTCTACCCTATCCCTTTCATTTGTAATTTCAGATATTATGTTTTCAGTTCTAGAAGATTCATTTGGTTATATTTATAGATTCCAATTCTCTGCTATAAATATTAATCTTTTCAACCATTTCGTTCAGTTTTTCCTCTATTTATTTAGTTCTTGTCTGCTAATTCCAGCATCTGAATCATTTTCATTCTGTTCCGATAACCATTTTGGTTTTGGTCATTGTTCTCATGCTCCCTCGTGTCTTGTATTTTTTATTATTTTTAAAATTTTATGCCAGATATTGTGTGTAATTGTAGAGATTGAGGTTTATATTCTTTTCTTCTCTAAAAAGGTCTTCCCCTTCAAGATCCAATCATAAATTGAGTTGGGTTGGGGCTGGATTGTAGCTTTTGCTAGATTCAGTCCACTTCTGGTTTCAAATGTCTCAAGGAAGAAATCTTCCCAGCTTTTGATTGAGAGCCTGGCAGGTCTCCACACCATCCTCTGCCCCAAAAGACTAAGTGTCAATATGATCTTTGACAGTTTTGAACTTTGTTCTGTAGTCTCCTCCATGATCTGGCAAAAAGTTCAAATGTCTTGAGGCGACAACCAGCCTTGTGTTTGATGAAGTCCCCCTTCTTGATGTAGAACTCTGTCTCCCAAACCTTACTAGACTATAGAGATTATAGCATGCCTTTTAGAAGCTCTCTGGCCTCCTACACAGTCCTGGATTCAGCAAATGAACTCTGGGGTGGAAGAAAACGACTACCATGTTTTAGAGCTTCTGAAGTTTCCAATTTGTTGCACTAGTCCTGAAAACCTTCAAATATTTTTCTGGTTTATCTTGTTCCCTTAAGCATAGTCTTCAGCCTCACATAGAATTGGCAAATACTGCCAGGTAAAAAAGTGCCCAGCAACTGCTTGCTTATCTTGGAAAGACTCAGTATTCACAGAGAAAGGCCTAATGGACTCAGACACCATATACAAGCTCCAGTAGTAAAGCGTTTTGAGACAAAGTTTCTTAGAAATAAAATCCCTTTGTATAAGCACTGTGTTAAAGAATGAAGAATTGTCCTTGGACCATCCAGTGGGCCTGGTTATTCCATAATTGCTGAATAGGGACTCAGGCAAGTAAAGAATTACTCATGCTTTCCCCTCCCCACAACATAAGGTACCCAGGAGTGCTTGACCAGGGATCCCTCTTCAACCATGAAAAAGGCATCTGCTGCCCCACTAGAACTCTAGCCTAAATTGTTCCCTTTCAAGTGTCCTTATAAGGCAGCGCAGACAGGAGAGGAGAATCATTTCAAGATGATAAAATGGCTATGAGCCCACAAGCTAGGGGGCGAGGAGGGGAGCTTTTTCCTTAATCAGATGAAAAAACAATAACACTCTATCATAATACATGGAATCTGTTTTTCAAACACTGCACCTTAGTATATACACACAGTTTGTGAGGTCAACAGCACACAGAGCCTGTTTATATATGCCTCAGACTGGGAACCTATAGGTAGTCCTTCCTCAGGAAGAAAATAATGATCCATAGATAGACTCAAAAGTGTGCTGTTTTGTGTTCATTTTGGAGATGCTTCAATAAGAATGCCATAATATCACTTAGAAATGTTGTGTCAGTTCTGAAAACACAAGGAACCCATAGTGGGTTGGGGGTGAGGGTGTCAAGAAATATTCAATATACCCAGAGAAATGAAAACCAGTAGTCCTTCAAAAACTTGCCCATAAATGTTCACAGCAGCATTAGTCATAATAACCAAAAAGTGGAAATCACTCAGATGTCCATCAACTGATGAATAGATAAATATTATATTGTATATCCAGACAATGGAATAATATTCAGCAATAAAAAGGAATGGATTACTGATACATGCTATAACCAAAGAAGAACTTGGAAAATGTTATGCAAAGTAAAAGAAGGGAGTCACAAAAGGTCATACATTGAATTATTCCATCTTTATAAAATATACTGAACAGGCAAATCCATAAATAGAGAAAGTGGATTTCTAGTTGTTTTAGGGGGAGTGAATGTATCTCAATTGGTTTAGTGTCTGCTTCCCAAGTATGAAGTTCTGGGTTTATTCTCTGGTACCTCCTAAGAAAGAAAAGAAAAGAAAAGGAGAAAAAAAAAGTTGTCTAGGGCTGGGAAGGATGGCGGAATA
Source organism: Dasypus novemcinctus (assembly GCF_030445035.2). Classification (NCBI taxonomy): domain Eukaryota; kingdom Metazoa; phylum Chordata; class Mammalia; order Cingulata; family Dasypodidae; genus Dasypus; species Dasypus novemcinctus. The sequence goes on from NC_080675.1 coordinate 57,843,584, forward strand.
GGGATTTCACTGCTAATGGATACTGAGTTTCTTTTTTGCAATGATGAGAATGTTCCAAAATTGATTGTGGCTATGGTTACCCAAATTTTTGAATATACTAAAACCATTGAACTGTAAAATTTTAATCAGTGATTTCTATGACATATGCAAAAAAAAGCTGCTATAAAAATATGTATTTATCTCATATGCCCTAAAAACAATGATGGCAAGACATGGAATCTGGGACAGTTAGAAAAGATCCTAGAAGTAATCTCCTCTGACCTCCTATTTAGCTGAATGCTTCTGAAGAGAACTGCAAGCCTGTGTGGACTGGTGCTATAAATTTAAGTCTAATTTGGGTCCTCAATGCCATCTATCAATCATGTTATCTTTCCTTCACATTGCCCACAGTTATGCCAAACCTCTGTGGCAGTCTCCACAGATAGACACATAACCTTCAGTCACTACTCTCAGCAGACCACTCATATTTATCTTACAGACCAGCCTTCACTCTTTCCACATCCCCACATATTTCCTCTAATCTCTGTGAGAGAATCCTTCTGGTCAAGATCAAAGGCCATTCTCTTTCTTGACCTTGGCTCCCCATCTTCAGTCTCCCACCACTTCCTATCTCCTCCCTTTTCCCACCACCTCACACTCTAGACATTTCAAACTACTTGGTACCCTGATAAACAGGGCTGTTTTACTGCCATGATGTTTACAATATGCAATCACCTTTATTTTGAATGCCCTCCTTTTGACCACTACTTATTGAACAGCAGGATCCACAGGAAAATGGCTTAATCCTCACATTTCTACTCAAACTTCACCTTCTCTGAAAATCTTCTCCAGACGCATTCTCTGTATCCTCCCACCCTTACCACAGCATCAGTCTTTTCCTCTGTATTAGTTGGAATTTAGCATATGTTCCTTTGATTGCACCTATAATACCAAAGCTTCATTATTGATTTTTTACATATTTTTTTAATCTTTTTAAGCTGTGAGCTTTTTGAGGGGGAAATGTTCCTGAATGTTTTCAGTTATGTGGCACTCACTCCATTTTGAGGTAGCCCATTCCATGTTTGTAACATTGTAATTCTTAGGAAAGTCTTCTTTATATTGAGTCCAAATCTTCTTCCATTTAATGTTCATTCACTGATCATAGCTGTGCCTTTTAAACATATAGATCAAGCTGTTCCCTTTCTCTTTCTATCAGTAGTGCTCTCCAATGGTTGAAGACAACTTTAATAGTCCTTTCTTCTCTCTCAGCCTGTTCTGATCACACAATGAGTAACAGGCATTTCCTCTTCTTCAGGCTAAATATCCCCAATACCTTTAGGCTTTTTTTGTTTAAAAATCCTCCAGATCTTCCATGGTCCTTCTCAGATTCTGTGGGGTGCTTTCTAGTTTGTCAATTTCCCTAACATGTGGCTCCCAGAACTGGCCCCAGTCCCTGGCTACGATCTGAAGAGCAAGAAGAGAGAAGTGGCTCATCTGATCAGGAACTACGCCTCTGTTAACACAGCCTAGGTCTGTTTATGAACCATGTCAGGCTGTTGTGAACTCTCAGGCTTAAGTCTCTCAACCTTTCTTAGATGATTTGCTGACATGACCTATCTCCCCTTCCAATGCCAACCCTCTTGCTCAAAGAAACAATTTACTCGGAGTGTTGAAATGGTAAAGTGAGACAAATGGAAAACTGAGCCAGATTTCTTTAGAACACTGGATTCCTCGGAGGTTGGAAATGGATACCTCAGAGGACATGACGTCCAAGGGAAGAGGAGGATGGGAATGGGAATGCTAATGTGTTTGTAGCCACTCTACAATTTCACCAAACCAACCTCATGTAGTGCATTTCTTTGAGGGCAGGGATCGTGGCATTTGACTCATCACGTTTCTCTGCAAACTAGGACCAAGCCTGGCACATGCTAGGCACTGAGTAAATAGTTGGGAATAGATGGATACAATCCATTGATTGTTCCTGTACAGGCCAAAGAAATACTGAAGCCTGACAGACTCACAATGGAGAAAAAGACAATCCATTTGTACGTATGTGTTACGCTACGGTGTGTTGGCGGGTGTGGACTGAAAAGCAGATGTATTTGGTTACAGCAATGATTTTCATCTGGTACTCTGAACACAGGTTCTCAGGGGTGGTGTAGAGCAAATGAGGTGGTTCTCAGATCTCCATGCCACCACGCACTAGATCAACCCTACCTTTAATTATTTCTATATTAAGGTTCCACACAAGTTTTCATTTTAAGACATGTGTCTGCTAAAAATCATGTTATTACTACTAGGTTTTGATGTTGTTTCAAGAAGAGATTAAGATCTAACTTAAAATTACAGAGAAAACCATAAAATCCATCTCTACCCCACCTGAACAGAGATGTATCTGGCTGCTGCCTGTAGTACTATGAGGGACAGGGAGCTCAGTACTTTGCCTCTTGGCCCCCTGCCAAGAGAACCATAACAGTGACATTCTGTTTGTCAAGAAGTAAAGCAGCTGTTTCTGTGTTGTGCTGGGAGACTTTTGGTTATATACAGCCTAGAAAAGAGTCTCTTCTAGAAAGAAAACCCCATCTCCTTAGAAAGTTCTTATTCTTTCAGGCTTAAGAAATACCTAGTTCCCACACAGATATTCCCAAATTCCTCCCTTTCCTCACGCTGCTTTGCCTATATTAACTGGCTTCCCTGCCCATGTCCTTTCTCAAACCTTCTTCTCATCATTCCCTGATCAAAAGTAGGGAATCATTTTAGGATGCTGAAATAGTTGTGAACCAGTAAGCTATGAGAGGAGGAAACACTTTCCTTAAATGAGTAAAAACAAAGCAAAACAAAACAAATCATAAGGATGAAGTAGGACATACCTGCAAAATTTGTGGGTAAAGTGAATTTTAAAAAAAGTTTCCATGAAGAGAAGGCATAGCTCTTGAGAGCAGAGCTGAAAGAGGGTCTGTTATATAAATGCCACCTTACTCCCTAAACCATTAGAGACTGTTTCTCTCCTTCTAATAAGAGTCCCAGCCAGAGAAGACAGAATGAGTATCACAGGGCTCTCCTGCCATGCCAAAGAGTAACTTCAGTTTCAAATCTAGTGCCTAGAGAACGTCTTAAAGAAGTGGGGGGGGGAGGGGGGGGGAAGCATCCTCCAGGTATACCAGTACCCCTTTATTTAGAGAAAGTCTTAAAATTCTTAACTTTAAAACCTCTCCAAAGGACCCCAAGCTCAAAAGGAGACATTTTTAAAGACACAAATTTGTGGTTTGAGTTTTTCTCCACAGTGGCAAGTCTGTGACAGACTGTGTTTTGCCCCAAGCCATACCTATTGCCTACTCAAATGGTAAGTTGTTTGAGCATATCTCAAGCCCAAATGACCTAAACATACAAAGCATCAGCTTCAAATGGCACCAGCGTAAATACTGAATGTTTTCATAATCTTTGTCCAAAACAAACATTTGAAAAATCCCAGAGGTTTTACTTTTCTGAAATAAAGAAAAATCTTTTTTCCAGCTGTCTTTGGAAAATATCACTCAAAATCCCACATTTTTATCTTCCCAAATATTTTTACAATTACTAAATACTTAAAGGACTATTTTTGTTTGTTTTTATGTTGGTGAGCTGTTCACACAGCAAGCAATTACGTCAGGAGTCCTAAGGTATTAGCACAGATCACATAAACCTACAGAAGAGACTTCCTTACTGTACTCTTCTGGTTTTGGGTGAAGTAAGAATCTGATATAATTGCCCATGTGGCGAGCGAACATGCCAAGGCACAATCTTTTGTCCTCACTTATGAGAATGTTTTATAAACACATGGTGATCAACATATGCTGACTTCCAGAAATATTAACTGCAAAACTGGCAGCAAGCTTCAGCATTTGCAAAAGTCCATATGTTCATTAAATTATTTTATTTGTGGACTTTTTTTTTTTTTTTTTTTTTTTTACCACTTGCAGTATTTGGAAGAGGTTTCTATACCTTTTTTCACTTAAGACTTTTGGGATCCTTAGAATCTAATCAAAAGAAAGTAACCCAATTTCTTTTTCATAAGTCAAGATTTTAGAATATTTCCAGAGGTTTGTAAGAATTATAGCTGTTGAAATTTAGAAACTCTTTTCCTAGTTCAGCAGCTTTTCCCAGTTTGTAAAACACACAAGAACTATGATACATTATTGCTTTTTAATGAATATGTATATTTAATAGATATGATAACACAGATAATCTTTCAAGATTTGGCACTATGAAGTCACTGGACTGGCGGAGACCTGGAGAGGTTATCTGGTACCAATATTTACCTCAGGCCTTTTGGGACTATGTCAGAGAAATGAAAATTTATTCTATTTTTAAAGCTCTTCTACAGAGATGATTCTCTTCCCTCGACAACAATTTATGTATAACTGTATATATATATAGTATATATACATACATATATATTCTCTTTTTTTTTTTTTCCAGATTTCTTCACACTCATTAGCTAAGTTCAAAAACCCCTCACAGATTGTATAGTGCTGTCATTTCCATTTTATGGGTGAAGACACTGAGACATAGAAGTTAAGTGGCCTGCCTCAAGCCTCATTAGAAATGTGAGTCACAGTCGGGAGTGAGAACATAGAGCCACAGCCTTCATTCCTGAGCTGTTTCCTCAACTCTACATTTTTCTTTAATCCTTCAAAAAGCAAAAGCCAAAACAAGCACATTTGAGTGACCAAACAATGGTAATCACATGTGCCCAAGCCAACGGCTACTGGAGAAAGAGTTCAAAAATTCAACCACCTACAGAGTAGTGAAGTCCATTTGTGTAGATACAAGCTTTCATTTTGTTCATATCTTAATTCCACAGAAAGAAAAATGAAGGGCAATGGTCAAGAAAACGGATACCCTTTGCATAGCTTGAATACCAAATATGAACAAGTGAAATTCAGCTACTACCAGAAAGCAAATTCCTTAGTTGATTTGCAGCAAGCAGTTCACATGAAATTGGCTTGCTCTGTTACTATTGTTCTCATATCGGTACCACTGGACAGCTTTAATCAATACCAGAAACAGCACAGGAAACATCCTTTAATTATTCCTCTTATGTTTAGAGAAAATGTAGCTTACTAAAAGCAAAGTAAACTGTAAGGTTTTGAACTCCAGTGTTATCTTTGTCCTTTGGCTTGCTAGGGTTTGTGTGATCAGACATGATAATTTGTTTTCAATGATAGCCTTGATGAAATTAATTGAGTTTTAGACTAGCATACATTTCCTTTTGCTGATACTTTCACTCTTGGCAAGGTCTTATCTGGGCAGTTAGTCCTGTTCTCGTCTGGTTCTGTCTGTTGAGATTCAATAGCTACAGGATTGTTGTTGTTTTAAACAAAGATGTTTACTTTTGTTATTAATGTAATATTCAGTTCACTTCCCTCTTTTATCTTCCCATAACGCACAGACCAACTCCCTTTTTTTGATGGAGATGACAGTTTTGGACTTCACTGCTGAATTTCCTTAGAAACACCCTACTGAACCTTTCCAAATTTATCATCCTCAGAAGGGGGAAAGCCTTTCCAGACACTCCTATCTGTACACATGGCTTGGATTCAATTGATATCTAACTTCTAGGTTCTAAACATTTCCTTTAATTTTTTTCAACTATATTAATTTCCTTTTCTCAAACATCAAAGTAATCTATACTTAGTGGAAAATAATTTAAAAATGAAAATAAAATTCACACCCTGACACTGTCCAGTTTTAGGTCATGTCATGCATTAAATATCTTTTTTGAAATATTTTTGCACATATAAGCATATTAATATGTACAAGATAGATAATGATGATAGATGATAGATAGATGATTGCAATCGATGTCACACTAATGAAGATAAGCTATGTTTGCCATTCTGCAATTAGCTTTTTCATATACCATATATCTAGGACATCTTTCTAAGTGCATTTTTAAATTTATCTAGTCCCTTATTGATAGAGACTAAGTTCTCTCTAGTATTGTTTCTGTTATAAAACAGGTTAAGCTTATTGGAGGTGTAAAGTAGCATGTGAATCCATCTTTAATATTTCAAAATTGCATGATTATTGATAAACAATTTTTTTCATGATGATTTGAAAGGTCTTCTCTATCATGAAAAAATGGTGTGTATTTCTCCAAAGAAACTATTATTTGAGCCAACAACACATTTGCTCTTAAGCTGTTGTGGTGCTGAGTTACTCCCTGATATTCATTCAGTCAGCCAACAAACATTTATGTGCCTCCTCTCTGCCAAGCATTGTGCTAATTGCTGAAAGTTCAGTGGAGAAAGAGGTAGGTATGGTCCTGTCCTCGAGGTGAAGTGCCTTACAGTCAGTCTCAAAGCATGAAGAAATTACAAAAATAACTGGATATCCATCCTCTTGTTTCTTTCAATCGATGTATTTGGCTTCATGGTTGCACTGTCTAATCTGTCATACTGACGTGTTGCACTGCTGCCAATACCACACTGTTTTAATTATTTTGTTTTTTTTATTATTCTGTTTTCTACATGGTGCAGCTAAAAATCCTTCCTGAATTCTTTTTTTTTTTTTACCTTACAAAATATCCTGACTAGTCTCATACATTTATAATTCCAGATGAATTGCAGTGGCATTTGGTTGAGTTTTGAAAAGACAAACCTGGTGGCATTCTGATTAAGATTGCATTAAATGTACACAATAATTTAAGAATTGAATTTACAATTTTGATCTTTCCTAGCCAAGACTTTAGTATACTAGTTTTCCCATTTGCTTAAGCTTATTTTAACTTCTTTCCTTAGCATTTGTTCGATTTTGTTTTATTCCAGGTTTATTCCTTGTATACAATCCTTTGCTGTTATTGTTGCTAATATAAATAGAACCATGTCTTCCATGATATTTTTGAAATTTGTTATTGTTTGTTTATAGGATGATTTTTGTGTATTCATTTTGTAACCAGTCACCTTTCTGAATCATCTAATTGTTCTAAAATAGTTTTTTAGTTGATTCTCTTAAATATTTGATCATATCATTTGCAAATAATGATAATTTTGTCTCATGTATTATATTTATGTCTCTTATGCATTTCTCTTGTCTATTTGTATTTGGTATGTATTCCAGAATAATATAAAGTATTAGTGGTGATAGTGGCCTTTTCATGAAGATGCTTTTAGGGATACTGACTTGGTTTGAGGCATGTGTATTTGAAAATATCATACTAAGTTAATATTTCAGTTAGGATTATTTTGGTGCAAATATCCAAAAACTTTACCTAACTTGATTTAAGCAAAAAATGAATGTAGCTCATGAAGCAAAGATTTATGACTGGTGCAGTTTGATTCAGGGTCTCAAGTGATAATTCTGAGACCCAGGTTCTTTCCATATCTCAGTTTAACTCAACTGAATATTGTCTTTGACCATTTATTCATTCAGCCTTCATTCATTGAGCACAGGCAATATGCCAGGAATGGTTTTCTTAGCATTAGGAGGGTGGCAGTCAATACAAAAATCAAGTTATCTGCTCTCACAAGAATTACATTCTAATGGCCCTACTTTTAGGTTCCATGTGGTGGTAAGATGACTATCTGTACTACTCAGTCTACATGCTTCTAGGTTCAAGTCCTGTGGGAAAACAGAGGTTCTCTACCCTTAACAGAAAGAACATATTTCTGGGTCTGATTTGGGTCATGTAGTCAGGGATTTGCCATATCATTCTGCCTTCGGCTTAGATCTATTCCCAGCCCCAACCATAGTGTGTGGACTGAATGATGGTAGGTGTTTCCAAAGGAGACTTGAATTATGGCTAACGAAAGGAGAGTGAGAGCTGCTCTCTTAATCCACAAGTAGCTATTTTAGTAAGTGTTTATTTCAGTTTTTTAAACATTCAGGAATGAATGCTAAATTTCATCAAATGGCATCTGGGTTTCTATTGAAAGACTTAATCATCATTTTCTCTTAACAAATTAATATGGTATATTATATTGATAGATGGTCTATAATTAAATTTTTCTAGCATTCCTAGAATGAACCTGCTTGGTTATGGTATAACTATTTTTAATATATCAGTGCTTTCTACTTAGTATTTTGGTGAGGATTTGTCTTTGAAATTCATAAAACTTGGGGTTTTTTTAACAAGAAATTGGTATCAGCATTGTAGCACATTGATATTGATAAATTCCAAAAAGAAATGTTGGATATGTTTGTAAACTGGTCTTTTCCTCAGGGCATATTAGAGTATATTGGTTACAGATTCTTTGCTTCTATTTGATTAAATAATGATTAAGGCTTTGATTGGGCAATATCAGTAGGACACGTGGTAGGCAGGGATTAAGAAACTGCACCACAGAGAAGGGAGGCTGGAGTCTTGAGCTGGAGCCCAGGGAAGTAAGCACACAGAGGAGCATGATTGTGATGAAAGAGAAGCAAGCCTCGGGAAGAGAGGAACTCAGGAAGCCTGAATCCTGGCAGACATTCACAGCCATCTTGCTTCAACACATGGCAAAAGACCTTGGTGAGGGAAGTAACTTACGATTATGGCCTGGTAACCTTAAGCTCCTACCCCAAATAAATACCCTTTATAAAAACCAATAGATTTCTGTTATTTTGCATCAGCAAAAGGAATGTGGAAGATTTCTTCCTTAACTATGTTTTGTAAATGTTTAAAAGGCATCAGAATTTCCAGTTTCTTGAAAGCTTGTATAACATTACTGATAGAACTGTAGTAGGAACCTATTTTTAGTGCCCATCATCTTTCACAAACAACATTTTGACAGTTTGCTATTTCCCATATCATGAGTTGTTCATGCCCAAGGTAGAAATCCTCTGCTTTCCAGATTTCCTTTCAGATGGGAAGCTGATATATGACCTAGATTCCATCAAGGAAAAGCAATGCAAGAGGCTGAAGTGAACATGAGGTGAAACCCCATGATAGGAGTTTGAATGCCAGGCAAGTTTATTGGCATGAACACCGCTGAGTATCTTAAGTTGTTTCAAGATAAACCATGAGATTGAAAAGAGCTATTCAACACTGAAAACTTTAGCACCATTTATGTTTGTTGCCAGCCATTCCCATGAAAGTTCTATGATAATGATTTGATTCTAGCCCAGTTGAATATAATCAAGACAACAAGTTTAATCATGTTAGTAGCTTCATCCATTTTTAAGGCAAAAGTACAACTTCACAAATAACTTATTAACCTAGTTTTCACCTTTGCAACTAAATCTTAACTTGATGTGTTACTGTCTTGTTGGAAAAAGGCAATACAGTGATTTCCTGTACTGACTTTTCATGCAGCAGTCATTCAGCATCATGAACTGTACAAAGCTTTATTGGTGTCTCAACTATATGCATTTTTTCAGCCAAGGCAATATGATACCTTAGGCTATAGAAAGTTCCAGTAGCTTTTCCACTTACAGTTTGAAAAGAGGAAAATTTTTGTGGCTTTTAAAGATAATATAATGTCTATTTTAAAAATATCCAACTCTTATTTTATTTTCATACTTTTACTTTATTTTTATAATTTTTATTTTTTTACTTTGTATTTTTGAATTTGATATAAAGTTTGAATTTAAAAAAATAAGTATCCAATTCTTTTTTTTTTTAACTTTGAATGATTGGTCTCAACATGATGCTGTGACTTCCTTGGCACTAATACTACTCAAAGATGTTCCACTGGATGAGATACCATAAAGTAAATTATTAACACCTATAAAGACAAGGGAAAGATAGGTTTACCATATATTTTTTAAAGATTTATTTTTTATTTATTTCTCTTCTCTCCCCCCCTCCAATTGTCTGCTGTCTGTGTCTATTTGCTGTGTGTGTTCTTCTGTGTCCGTTTGGATTCTTGTCAGCAGCACCGGGAAGCTGTCTCTTTTTGTTGCATCATCTTGCTGCAGCAGCTGTCCGTGTGTGAGGCGCCATACCTGGGCAGGGTGTGCTTTTTTCACGTGGGGTGGCTCTCCTTGCGGGGAGCACTCCTTGTGCGTGGGGCTGCCCTCTGCAGGGGACACCCCTGCATGGCACGGCACTCCTTGCATGCATCAGCACTGCATGTGGGCCAGCTCATCACATGGGTCAGGAGGCTGTGGGTTTGAACCCTAGGCCTCCCATGTGGTAGACAGACGCTCTATCAGTTGAGCCAAATCTGCTTCCCTTTATCATATTTTTATTTTCTATTTTGTAGCACTCAGTCTTGGAGTAGATTCCTCCCCTCCAAATCAAAAGAATTTGCCAAATCAGTTTCATCTTTTTCAGCATCTTTAGCCATAGACGGTAAAACCATACATTGAGAAAATGAAATTAATTTTCCTTGTTTATTTAGTAATCTATCATTAGACATAAATTATTCTATATATCTTTTAAAAATAAATAAAAAATATATTTTAAAAACCCAAACTATTCATAATATAGTTTATCATTTTAAAATGTGAAATTCTGAAAATAAGGTTTATATAAAATTTTTTAAATTAGAAAAGTGTTCCTCCAAAATTTGAAAATAGTATTGCAAACAAAGAAAATAAAGTGTATTTATTTATTCTTCTGTTTCCATGTAAGTGTGAGGAAAATTTCAGGATTTCAAAATAGCAATTAGATGATAATGAGGTAACCAAGACTATAGAAGGTAAATCCAAAGAAATATCATAAGGTCATGGGGCAGGTTAAAATAGTGAAAGGGGAAGGTGGCTGAGGCGCGGTTGACAACATGGTCAACAGGCAACATGGCCGGCGTAACACGTGGTGGTGAGACCCTGCCCGGAAACCTCCTGAGGGATCTCATGGGACCCTGGCCATGAGCATCCCATTTAGAACAAGAATCCCATTTGGTGTAAAGGGAAAGCCCCGGATACCCTCAAATAATTTCACTATTGGCCCCCTGAGAACTGACAAGTGGGGCGACTAATCAGAACAGCGAACAGCTGGGGACCGTCCCCAACATTATGCAAGGGGAAGAGTAAAAGTCTTTTAAAAAGCCGAACCTGGGGCCCCATGTGTGCATCTCACACTGCAGTCCATGCCTCAGACCATGTACTTTTCTTGTATTTTGTTTCTTAATAAACTCTTTACTCCCTTGCCTACCCTATGGCTGTCTTTAAATTCTTTTATGCGACATAAGCCGAGAACCTAGAAGCCCAGACCCAGAACCCTCTACCAACTGTCATAGTAGAAATACTGAGAACAAACTAAAAATGCATATGCTTGTACTCTGAACCCACTACCTTAGAAAATTCTCTAAAAATAAGAACACAAAAGCATATTTTCCATTAGCTGTCAGAATGATGACATCACAGGTCATATAGCCTCTGAAAAACTCCACCATACATTCATAAGAAAATAAGAGTGAAAAATTTGACATTAAAGTCAATGTTTTTATGAAAATAGTTTTGACCTTGTAAACTCCAGAAAAGATCTTGGACATCCCCAGAAATCCCCAGACCATGCTTTGAGTACCACAGCTTAAGCTCTAGATCACTGAGCTTGATACTGATTTTTGGCAAAACTTTAGAATACTTGGAATCCCTAATATTGTTTCATTCAGTGACTTACACCAAAGGCACATACCTGGTATGGCTATACACTCACTCTAGTGAAGGCAATTCTGTGAGGAACCAAGGAAATAATCTTCTAATAAGTCTCATAGGAGCTGATGATCAGTGTTTTCTAGGGAGAACTTGGCATACAGATACCACATGCTACTGAGTAAGGCCAGATCTTTAAATTTTGTAATCCAGGTGACAGGTGTTAAACATATCAAGGCACCTACTAAACAAGGTTCACTTGTGTCTGTCAGCAGAGGGAGTCACTGAATATTCTACCTGGGCTGTGGATACAGCTGGCTAGAAACCATGAAGATACACTAAAATCAACTAAAATGAACATATTAGAAGAATACAAAGAATGCTAAGCAAGGCTAAATTATCAAGTCATATAAGACAAAAATTAGGCTAGGAGATGACAGGATAAAAATCAAATGAAGGAGAAGAAAAATTAAATGATCAACAGGACAATCGCCAAGGTCAATACTCCTCATGGGGACACTGGAGCTTCTTTCAAGTTAAACGTGTGGGCTTTGCAGCTTTCATAGGTATTTTCTGTTAACTAATATTTTAAAAAATGAATAGAAATGCTTTAAAAGCCAAGTGATGGCCCAATTCATCTTTGTTCCTACCATTCCCATTATCTCTATACTTAACAGTTTCACATATTTCCTTACCTGCTTGTCCCTGAAGAGTGTTGATTTCCACATTCCTGACTTACACCAACCAGGAAACCATGACAGACCTTCTTGGGGGGTTCTCCTGTTAATGGTTTTCCTGCTGTGAATGCCAAGAAAGACAGAATTTTCTCCTGTCATCTAACCTAGTGTTTCTTTGGTGTGCCTAAAAATTGCTTGGGGTGATTATTTAAAATTCAGATTCCTAATGGAGAATTTGAGTGGGCTTTTTTTAAACCAGCACCCCTGCCTGTCATTCTTCTGCAGATGGATCAATGGACCACTTTTTTCTTCAGGTGGTCTATCTGGCTTGAGTCTACAGGCCTGAATGCCTGCCAGTGAGAATTTAGTGGCCTTCAAAATCAAATCTGTTTCATTCACTAATAAACACACCCAAGATTTGATGCCTAGCCTCAAATCATCTCTTCTTCTCAGGGCTTATTCTGAATGATGATATTTTACCTGCTTTCAAAACAATTCTCAATTCTTAGTGATAGCTGTATTTCTATTTCAACATTTTCAGATTGTGATTTTATTTGGCCCAGTTGGGCAAGGATTAATGACTAAATAGCTCTCTTATAGTCTGAATTTCCCTCAAATCCCATGTAAGCAACAATTGCTCTCAAAAGCTTCAAAAAAACAGTGATGAAATTATAAACTCTACCTAACAGATAGTGCCCTGGATAAGCATGCTCTATTTTCCCCATTGAATGTACCAGGCACAACTCAAGATATAAATCCATTCCACAGTGTAACTTTAAAAAATGTAAGAAATCTGCATCTCTAGGAGAGACATTCTCTGTTCTCAGCAGCAGAATGGTGGCTTTCAAAAATTAAAATATTCCTAGCTTGTTTGTAGTTCTTCCTCAAATATGCTAACTTGCAAATCTGAAGGAGCAGGTTTAGCTGAAAAACTCCTGAAAATGCCAACAACCTGCTCTCAGTATTAACAGTTTTGAAGGTACAATTTTATGCAAAACATTTCAGGGGTACAAAGTATTAATTCCTTTCATTGACATTGTATCTTCATTTAAATTTAATCTGCTGAATTAATATGCAACTTGCGGCTGAAAAAAGAAATCAAAGACTCTTCAAGTTCCTTGAAGTTCCTTAAATAGAATTTATTTTAAGATTAGTTTAAATTACTTTTCCACTTGTAATTATATGAGTTATAAACTCTGTATTTCTACTTAGTCAAAACATGTGGTTGTCGACAGACTCCATATTTTATTCTATCAGCTATATTAATTGACAAATATAGAAAATATTTAAAAATATTTAAATATTTTAAAAAAATAAAAATATTTAAAAATATCCAAACACAATTGCTACTGAGTATTTGTGCTGAAATTTTATGAACATCAACAATGGCATTTCTACTAGAAAACCATGGTGTCCGAAAAAGAAGAGGAGGTTGTCATGAAGCCCAGGGTTCCTCTGAAGCCCAGACTGAGAATGCAGGAGTAGAATTAGTAATTTTAAAATAATCATAATTAATGAAATTAATTAATAGTCATAATTAATGACTTCAGTTTTAAACATACGGATATTGAGATATCTGTGCGACACATAAGCACCTCCTGTAGACTGTGGGAAATATTCTGGCTTCAGAAACAAGTCTGGACTGGGTATCTTTAATTGGAGGTTGAGCTTGAGGTGATTATGATATATACCATGCTCACATCACCACCAACACCTCCCATGACTGATGAACCTGTTGATGAGACTCTGGGAGAGGATATGCCCCAGGATGACAAATCCTTGTGGTTTCCTATAAACATATCTATTGCCTGCTCATGGCCCAGTAAAAACAGAGCTATTTTAATCAAATCCTAGCTAGACTTTGAATTAAGAAATAATAAACATAAAATGTGTTTGTCTATTGCAAGAGAAAGTTAAAGTGGTGATGTCATGAAGCAGAGTCATGAAACCACTTGCAGGGGCATGATAAGCCAAAATCACATATTATCTGAAGGTGAGAGAGAAGAAACTATGATTAACTAGAGAAAATGAGTCGGTCGCAGGATAATGACAAGGAAACCTCCCAAACATGGCTGATCTATTTTAATGAAGGAATGATGTCATGACAATGACGACTTGACTGTGCAAGGTCCACAAGTCACTGGCTCCAGAACATAGAACAGTTTCAGTGACTCTGGGGCCAAGCTCTATATGGCTCATGTTTGGACTATCTTAGGGTACATCCTCCTAATCATTTCAAATACATATTTACAGTGTGCAAACCCTTTTACTTCCAGTGAACATGAGGGGTCTCTTTTGTGGAAAGGTCAGAAACAGTTAAGCTGGGAAAAAATGCAGGAAGAAATCCTTGAAGACTGGGGGTAGGGTTAGGGTGCATGCTGAGGTGGCAGGTGGATTATTGGCAGTGTTTCAAGTGTGTGAGACTTCTGGTCTTTCTGTTAAGGGAATATGAGCAAGAATTTGTCATGCTGTCTTCTTGGAAATAGCTTTTCTTCCTCTAAAATAAGGAATTCCCCCAACCCCTGTGACTTATGCATGGATCCCAAAAGAAAGAAAATGAGATATTTCTCTCAACTATTTACCAGTGGCACATATTAATGTGGGTATGTATTTTTCCTGTAAACTAACTATAAAATTATTAGGTTACTGAGTTTCCATTTTTAGCCACACAGGTATAAAAAGAATCAATTATTCTGTTGATTAATTAATAATTAATTAATTCTGTTGATTAAGGCCAGTTTTGACTACTTAAATTTATACGTTGAAGATGTGAGGGCCTTCTGCAAAGTCTTCTCTTGTGTCTGGCTTCTGACACTCAATATTATATTTTGAGATTCTTTCATTCTATTGCAGATAGATGGAGTCCATTGATTTCCATTGCGGTTATATACCAAAATATCTATCCTATTGCGGTTGGACATTCGGGTTGTTTACAGATTTTGGCTATTACCAACAAAAGCGGCTATGAAGATTCTTGCCTGGGGATCCTGGTATGCACATGCTTATCTTTCTCTCAAGGATTTAGCTGATTGCAGGATTGCTGAATCAGAGGGAGTGTGTGTGTGTGTGTGTATATATATATATACACATGAACATGTATACGTTCAACTCTATTAGATAATGACAAGCTGCATTCCAAAGTGATTATACAAATAACACACCTACCAGCAGTAAATGAGAATTCTACTTGCTCCATATGCTAACACTTGGTATACTCAGACATTCATTGTTACAAAAGATGGGTGTATAGTGGTACTTCATTAAGCTTTTAATTTGCATTTTCCTGATTACTAATTGTTGTGAACCTTTTTGTGTATACTATTTTACATTTGGCTTTTTTTCTTTTGAAATGTTCCCATTCAAGTCTTTTCTACTTTTTATTAGTGTGGGTCTCTCCTTTTCATGTTGGTATGTAGCAGTTCTTTATTTAGTCTGGATACTATTTCTGGTCATGTGTATATGTTGCATATTTCTTCTACCACTTCATTTACTTTTTTTTTTTATACTTTTTAAATGATGTCTTTCGGAATTTCTTAGGTGTCATTTAGGTATCACTTTTTACATAACATTGAGTGTTTGTTGTCTGAAACAATTTGGAAATAAATTACTCCATGAAAAGACCACAAGGCACTTTCTAATATAGCCTCTGTGCATGAGCCACAGGGAGAGCAAACAAGTAGAAATGAACATCCCATGATATCTGAAAATCAGCTGAGATATACCCATCTCTTCATAAACTTTATAAGATTATATTATTGAGATTGCCTGCATTAAAAAGGTTTTACATCCTGACAGAATGGGATTGTACTAGTACCCCATCCATGCTTAGTAATAGCTGGGAACAGCCAGGAAAAGCATGGCCTCAGGATGAATGGTTTTTGATTTAGTGGGGTGGCCACTGAGACTGTCAGTCAAGTATGCTTCTGCAGCAGGAGATCAAGCTTACCATTTCCATGGCTGCCACACTGTGCCATAAAAAACCACCAATATAAAGCCAGCCGAAAAACTTGCCACCCATATCATGCTCCAGGAAGCTAACCCATGACCTACTTGACTATTTCCTACTTACTTCGTTCATTTATTCATTCTATAAATATTTATTGAACACTGCCATGTGCCAGACATTATTCTAGGTTCTAGCAGACAAAATTCATACTTTTGTAGGTCTTAGATTATAGTATATGTTAAGGTAGTAAGAGTTTTAGAAAACAATAAAGCCGGATTTAAGGGGAAGGGAATTATGAGGAGGGATGGAGGGTTTACAGTTTTATAAAGAGTAGCTAGGGAAAACCTATCTACTAAGGAAATAATTGAGCTGAGACTTAAATAAGGTAAGAGACAAAGCTGTACAGCTGTCTGGGGGAAGAGCATTCCAGGCAGAGGGGAGAGCTAGAATAAAGACACTGGTGTGGGGGGCAGTGGTCTCAGAATATTTGAGGAACAGCAAGAAGGCCAGTATGTATGGAGCAGAATGAACAAGGGTCAGAGTGTGAGGAGATGAAATAGTGGAAATGATGTAGGGCCAGAAGCAAAGCCTGGTGAGTTACTTAAGAATTTTGGTTTTTATCCTGAATGAGATAGGATGCAATTGAAGAGTTCTGAGTGGAAAAGTGATCTACTTTCTAGCTGTGTGTGAAGAGTAGACAATAGGGGAGCAATACTAAAGCAGGGGTACCAGTGATGCTTCTTGTGATAATCCACATGCAAGATGGCAGTGACATGGCTCAGGGGGTAGCAGTGGGGATGACAGAAACCGATGTAGGCATACTGTGATGGTTGGGATAGAAAACGTGATGGAAAGAGAAAAGTTAAAAATGAGAGCAAGGTTTATGCTTGAGCAAGTGGAAGCATAGAGATGCCAGTGACAGAAATGGAGAAAACTGAGGGAAGAGCAGATTGTAGAGGCAGAATCAAGAATTTGGTTTTGAATATGTTCAGTTTGAGATTCCTAATAGACATCCAAGAGGAGATGCTGACAGGCAGTTGGCTCTATGAGGCTGGAGTTCAGGGAAGAGGTTGAGACCAGAACTATAAATTTGGGAATTGTCAGCATATAGATAATTAAAGCCACCAGGCTGGATGAGCTCAGCTAGGCAGAGAAGGAGTCCTGGGAACAATTGCTGGAGCACTTCAACAGTTATAATTCAGGAGATGAGGACAATCTCTCATAGAGGATGGAGTAGGAAGAACCAGTGAGGAAAGAGAAAAACTGGGAGACTGGGTCTTAGATACCAAGTCAAAAGGTCATCCTCAAGAAAATAGTCAGGCAGATGGCTCAAAAAAAAATAGATTTGGGGCCTGTGAAACTCTCATCCCTTCACATGAAGTAACAGAAGGAACAAGGCAGTGAGACCTAGAGTTATATTTCAAGATTTGTCTTTGGTATATTTATTCGGCTAAGTTGGATTGTCAGAAAAAAAATGAATTCTAACTGATGCACTTTTTTTTTTTTTTTTACTTTTTATCTTGAAATAATTTAAAACTTGCAGAAATGTTCTAAGAATGAAAAAAGAACTCAAGGATACCATTCATCAGATTCAACAATTGTGACTATTTTACCACATTTACTTTATTATTATCTTTCTCTCACTATTATTCATACATATATACAAATATTATATCACATACATTATATGTCACATATGTACAGGAATGTAATTTCTTTTCTGATCCATTTGAGTGTAAGTTGCAGACATCATGCCCTGTACCCCTGAATTTTCATGCATATGACTTAAGAACAAAGACATTTTCTTACATAAACACCATGCAGCGATCAAAATCAGGAAATGAATAAATATCATAATAATAGTGCCTAATCTATTGAAGTTATGAACTTTTTGATCCCTTGCTTTCCCTCTTATTTACTATGAAAATTTAGACTTTGCTGGGAAATACAGAGATAGATTAAGGTGAACTTGTGTTTTACAGCACAGTTGTTGGGGTTATGAGTTTTGTGTCATGTTGGGTCTACAGTGCAGATGGGCCAGGGAAGTTTTCCCTCCCCATGTGACTCAACAGCATGAGAATCATTAGAAATGTCTCCTCTAGGGACATCAATTATTGATTTTTCAATTATACTTTTGGAGGACTTGCCAGAGCACAAAATAAAAGATTTTGCAATTTTTTTGATTACCTTCAGAAGTCAACTGATTCGGTACTTTTACTCTCTCTCTTCTTTTTTAAAATTAATTAATTAATTAATTAATATATTTCTCTCCCCCCCCCCCAACACCCCCGTTGTCTGCTCTCTGTGGCAATTTGCTGCCTGTTCTTCCTTGTCCGTTTCTGTTGTTGTCAGCGGCAGGGGAATTTGTGTTTCTTTTTGTTGCGTCATCTTGTGTGTCAGTTCTCCCTGTGTACGGTGCCATTCCTGGGCAGGATGAACTTTCTTTTGCGCTGGGCAGCTCTCCTTATGGGGTGCACTCCTTGCGCGTGGGGCTCCCCTCTGCCGGGACACCCCTGCATGGCACGGCACTCTTTGCTCGCATCAGCACTGTGCGTGGGCCAGCTCCACACAGGTCAAGGAGGCCTGGGGTTTGAACTACCGACCTCCCATGTGGTAGACAGATGCCCTATCCACTGGGCCAAGTCTGCTTCCCTCTCTCTCCTTATTTGACCCTATCTTTTAATCAAAAAGGGGACTCTTGATGAGCTTGACTGGTTTATGTAAATTTTTTAAAAGATTAATATAACTAAGGTGGGAAGTAGGGAAAATTTTATACTTCCAGGGAACATGGTGAAACAATATTAGTATTTTTGTTCTCTTACAAGTTGCATTCTGCAGTGATTCAGACAAGGGTTGACCCAGAGGAACTGAGAAGTAATAAACTTTTACCTCATCGGTTCTACATGTTCCTTGCCTGTTCATTGCTCTTTCCACTCAACAGTGTGGTCCATTATAGGGGAAAAGACTTGAGGCAGCATGTTCCGACAACACAGGGGCCAACAGAAATTGCCATCTTGCTTTCACTTAGTGATGAGATTTGTTGGGAAATTTTAGGAGCTGGGTGGTTATTAAAGAGAAGGACGCTGATGAGCTGGATTGAGCTGTGAATGGAGGTAGCGAGACAGGAGGGGATGATGGGTCAAAAGAAACACGGGAAAACATTGCTCTGCAAGTTGAAGGTGGCTTGAAGGACCAACAGCTCTTTTTAAAAATATGCTGACTGATGATTAACGCTCACCACATTTTGCTAAAATTTTTATCGAGCTGTCCAAATGTTTCAACACCTGCTTCGCATGAGGCAAAATCCTCTTGTAAACAAGAGTGAGTCATTACCCAGGGTCTGTGAGGAAGGTGCTCTTGGGTATATGCACATTTTCTCCAGGTTTCCTTTGATGGACGGTGACTAAAAATATAGCACAACCTTCTTTGCCCCAGAAATGTTTGCTGAAGAAGGGAAAATTTTAGGGGAACAAAAACCCAACAGGACACGTATTATACACCTAAGTGCATAAATAAATCCATTCCTTATGTATTTATGTAGGTGGAAAACATGATAATTACATTTCCAAATGGTCTTTGAAGACCCATAAATGTATACTTAAAAAGTCACAGCGATGAACGGAGACTTGATGGCTCATTAGTTGTGAGATAAAGAGGCATTCCCTTTTGTACCACCTATTCCAAGAAGGATGAGGCCAGAAGCAGTTTGATTTAATAGCAAAAAGGCATCTTTTGTGAATAAATGAGATCACAATATCCATATTGCAACTTTTGGGATCATTATTCATTTATTCAATCTTTCAGTCAATGTTTATTGAATGTCTGTTATATGACAGGAACATTTGTACAATAAGAGATGGGAATACTGAAAAGGAATTTCCATTGCTTGCCTTCAAAGAGCCCACCATTATGGGAAGAAAGAAAGGTGAATCTGAATTACAACACAATGTCATGAGGACCACAGTGTAGAATTTATAGGCCGCTCTGGACCCTGGAAGTATAGAGAACAAGAGAGACTATAAACTAATAATAATGCCTTAAATTTGTAAACTCTAAGTAATTTGGGTAAAAAGCATGCTAGATAGCCTGACCCCTTAATCAAAGTAACAACTTAGTAAAAAATACTTTTATGTATAGTATGTTTAGATAGATAGATAGATAGGTAGATTAGTTTTTAAAGTAGTGACAATGTGGTTATGATAACAAGCGAATTTACAATCCTTTATGAACTTTTAATATTTTTTGTCCATTTTCAGGGCTTTTACTTTTCCCTTTTATATTTATAATTCATTTTAGCTAATTCCTCTAGAAAATGAGCTTCATGAGGGCAGGGACTATGTCTTGTCTTGTTCATGGTTGTATCTCTAATACTTACAAAGTACCTGGTGTATAATTAAGTTTTCAATACATATTAGTGAAGGAACGAAGGAATGAGTTCAGCATGTGCAATTTATAAATTTTAAAAATCAGAATTCCCTGAATGTGCAGGAGTTCATGTCTTCTAATGAATATGTTTCAGCAGCTGAAACATATTCTTCCTTTCCATCTGAGATATTTGTGACACAGCCCTTTTTGAATTTAAGTAGGATACCCTTGGTTCTCAGTCCCAAACAACACATTTGCAGGACATTAAAACATCTGATGTTGCCATATTCATCCCGTGAATACAACATAACCACTCACTATATTATGCCTTAATTCATGTTAAAATCAATGATCTCCAGGGAAGGAAACTGGGTGTTTGGAGGAAAGGATCAGGAGGGAGACCTTTTTACTGCATGCACTTTAGAATTTTTTGAATGCTATACTGTGTAAAAAAAGATTATTTTAGGGGACTGTATCTTTACATTTTGTGGTCAATGCAGAGTAATTGTCACATTACTCTGTGACAATGTGAGTAATGTGCTACTCATAACACATTAAAATAGTCTCATCGATGAGTGGATTTGGTCAGTGAAAGAGTTGAACATCATCAAAAAATGCATCTGTCATTGTAACAATAAAAATAGTAGGATTATACGGTCAGCTGATGGATTTCCGATCAATTCTCTTAGGTCAAATCAATGAACATAATGAAGAAACATCATTTCAACTCTTACTTTTTATATATTTGATTGTATACTATAGTTCAGATATTCAAAGTTAATATGGAACAGTGACATCTTAAAGACTACGCAAGTTTTGTTAAGTCATATTTTCTCTCTCAATTGTGATTTTCCTAAAAAATATATTAGAGGGAGCAGATGTTGCTCAGGTAGTTTGGTGCCACCTCCCACATGGGAGATCCTGGGTTAGGTTTTTGGTGTCTCCTAAAGAAGACAAACAATGAGCAGACAATGAGCAAAAACAATGAGCAAGACAACGAGCAAACAATGAGCAGACAGTGAGCAAAAACAAAACCACCCCAAAAAACAAGCAGGGAGCGATGTGGCTCAAGCAGTTGGGCACCCACCTCCCACATGGGAGATCCTGGGTTCAGTTCCCATTGCCTCCTAAAGAAGAAACAAACAGGTATTGATCATACAACAAGCAAAAACAACAAGTAAACAAATGAGGGTGCCATCTAAAGGGGCAGAAATTCATAGGATTAACAAACAAAAGGTTAAATTCACTTGTAGAAATGATATCGTTTTAAAATTTTAGGATCCAGTTATTGAGTTAGGTGATTTATTGGGACTTTAAAATTTTTAAATAGCTAGTTCACCAAGAATAGCAGGTTTCTCAATGATAACTGTAATCCCAGCTCAATAAGATATTCTTCTCATGAGCCATGTGCTCTCTGATAGTTCTCTGGCTTTTTCCCCTATAATTCATACAGGGAATATGTTTAACAGCAATGATGTGACAACTTTTTAACAGAATTTTGTGCTTGGTGCTGGACAAACGGCTTGATGGTCTTTTTTGGTTTGATAATGAATGACATTCCAATACAGTTGCCTGTTGATAGAGGTAGCCCTAGCTACAGATGAATTGCTGTGTCAAATTACTGACTCAAATAAAGAAAAACAGAGAGCAAATGAAAAGTCACCTTAAAATGTGATTCAGACAAAGAATAACAAACAGTGCCATTATCCTCCTTTTAAAGAAATACACAAATGTGTTCAATATGTCTCTATTAACACAATATAGTCTCAGATTTCAAATAAGCTTTCTAGTTCCTATGGGGCAAAAGCCAAGCTCTCAGTGAATCTATCCCCAAGAATTATATTTTTGTGTGTTTTTACTCCAGCGTATCCTCAGAGAGCATCAACAGATTCCAAACTCCACTAATGCCATGGAAAATTGCTCGGGGCAAAACCATTTTTAAAGCTCTCAAAGAGGCGAAGCCCACCAGCTCTGTGCCAAAGCCCCGTCCTCAGTGTTTACCTTAAAACGACAGCTGGGCCGGGCAGGCACACTATCCTAGGGAAGGAAGCAGCAATCACCGATCCCATATTCCCAAGCTATTACTGGGGAATTTATAGACACCCTCGTACACATGATGCCACTCACTGATTTTTAAAATATGACTTAGATCTGATGTAATAGGCTATTTTGTATTTTATGAATTAGTAAAGCCAGTTTACAAGGATGGTTTACTCGTTATGCATGTAGGCTTGGGAGTATGATGCTGCGTTTGGAAAATTAGAAAAATAAATAAGGCCAGTATGTCTAGAATGTGAGGGAGCAGGTAGCATAAGATGAGCCTTAGAAACCAAGTTAAAGATTTCAGACTTTATTTAAGAGTATTAGGGAGACTTAAATAATATGATAAATTTGGGTTTTAGGGTTTTCTCTGAATTCAGAGAGTAGAGGAGATTGGAGTTACTCATTAACCGTTGCAGGCATTGAATTGGCTTGGTTAGTGTGCCAACTACTCAGTCCCTACTACTTGCGAAGTTCACATCACAGAAGTGATCAGCTGGTTAAAAAATAAAAAGATATCCTTAGTTCAATATATCCATCTCTCCCCTCACCCAAGGTGAGACCTTAGAGTTAGTACAGACAGTATTTGATCTTCCCTTTCCCAGAAAAATACTCTCCATTTGACAATTTACAACTGACTTGATGGTTTTCAGTATAAAGAATTAGAATCAACAGAAGGATCAAACATAAGGTCTGACCTAGTTAGAGAGATTTCTCGACTAATACTTCCTAAATTGATTTTTAATTTTTATTTATTTTCATTACTTACCACTAACTTTTTAAAAATAATTTACATGCAGTAGAATTCTAGAGTGCAGTAAGTACAGTTGTTACCATCACCAGAATAAAGATATGGGACAGTTATGTCATCCCCCCAAATTCCTCCTGTGCTGTTTAGTCAACTACAGCTTCCACCCTAGACCCTACCATCCACTTATCTGTTTTCTGATCTTATAGCTTTGTCTGTTCCAGAATGTCACTTATAAGTGGAATCATAAAGTATATACTCTTCTGAGACTAGCTTCTTTCACTTAGTAGAACGCATTTGAGATCCATCTCATTTTGTTGTATGTATCAGCAGTCTGTCCATTTTTATTGTTAAGTAGTATTTCATTGTATAGTTGTACTGCAGCATGTTAATCCACTATCTAGTTTAGGAATATTTGTGTTGTTCATAGTTTTTGACAATTAGGAATAAAGATGCTAAAATTTTGTATGCACATTTTTGTGTGAACATAGGTTTTCATTTCACTTGACAGAATACTTAGGAATGGAATTACTTGATTGCATGGTATTAAACTTTATAATAAACTGGCAAATTGTTTTGAAAAATGACTGTTTCTTTGCATTTCCACCAGTAATGCATGAGAATTGTTCCACATCTTCCCCCAACTTAGTATTGTCAGGGATTTTTATTTGGTCATTCTTGTGGGTATATAGTGATATCTCATATGGTTTAAATTGATTTTGCTAATGACTAATGATGTTACTCATCTTCTCATGTGCTTTTTTTTTGCTATCCATATATCTTCTTTGTGATGTGTCAGTACAAATCTTTTGCCAATTTTTCATCGGAGGTTTGATTCCTTGAGTTTTGAGAGCTTTTTATATATTCTGGATACAAGTTCTTTATCAACTCTATGTTTTGCAATATTTTCTATTGTTAATGGCTTGATTTTTCCTTCTCTTAACAGTGTCCTTCAAAGAGCAGAAGTTTATAATTTTGGTAAAAGTTTTATCAATTTTTTTTTCTTTTAGGAATTGTGCTTTTGATGTCATCTCTAAAAGAATTTTTACATAATCAAAGGACACAAAATTTTCTCCAGTCATTCTTACAAAATTTTTAAAGTTGTAGGTTGTATATTTGGGTCTCTAATTCATATAGAGTCATTTTTTCTGTAAATTGCAAGGTATGGATAGAGGTTCTTTTTTTTTTGGCACATGGAGGGCCAATTATCACAGTGTGATTTGTCAAAAAAGCCTATCCTTTCTCCTTTTAATTCAGGGGCTCTTAACCAGGGGTCCACAGACCTCAAAGGGGCTGTGGAAAGATTTCAGGGGTCTGCGAGCTGGCACTGAAAAAAAATCAACTTATTGTCTTTATTTTTTCTGACCTCTAACTGAAATTTAGCATTTCCTTCACTTCTGAATGTGTGCAATAAATTATAGTAGTATTCATTTCATATCACATTGCAGTTGTTGCATATCTCAAAAAATCACTTACACTCATTCATACTTCAAAATTACAGTAGTTGTTAGACCCCACATTAGGTGAGACTCATAAAAATATCTGCTGCTATATTCTGAGAAAGGGTCCATGGTTTCACCTGATTGGCAAAGGGGACCATGGAATAAAGAAGGTTAAGAACCCCTGATTTAATTCACTTAATTAATTTTGCATCTTGAAATTTTTTTTTCTAGGAGGTACTGGGGATTGAACCCAGAATCTTGTACATGGGAAACAGGTGCTCAACTACTTGAGCTATATGCACTCCCCTCATCTTGAAACTTTAAAAGCAGTATAGTTTGCAATAGCACCAAAATGATGAGATATTTAGGTATAAACATAACAAAATATATGCAATATCTGTATGCTAAAAACTATAAAACACTGATAAAAGAAATTTTTAAAAAGACTTAATATAAGGAGAGATATTCTGTGTTCATAGATTAGAAAACTTGATATTGTTAAGATGTTAAGATATTATTTCTTCATCCCAGTTCACTCTATAGACTCAATACAATCCCAATAAAAATCTCAGTAGGAATATTCATAAACATTGACAAACTGATTCTAAATCTAAAAATTCAAGGATCTAGAATAGCTAAAAACAATTTTGAAAAGGAAGGACAAAGTTGGAAGACTCATACTACTTGCTTTCAAGACTTACTAAAAGCCACATTAATCATAACACAATGGTATTGGCAAAAGGATATACACATAGATTAACGGAAGAGAATGGAGAGTTTAGAAATAGACCCACATGGATTGCCAATTGAATTTTGACAAAGATGCTAAGGCAATTCAACGACAAAAGAATCATGTTTTCTACTAATGGTGCTGAACAATAGACTATACACATTTAAAAACAAAACAAACAAAACATGGGACTAGGGTTGGATAAAAGGTTTACAGGAACCCAACAGAAAGGAACCAATTCTCTCCATAGATTCCCAATCCCCTGATGCTCCATGTCACCATTACTTAGTCCTTCAACAAAAAAAGAACCCATCTTCTTCTGAGAACTCAGCCTTCTTTTTTTATCAATTGATCACGCCACTTCAAAATAAAAATAAGCCAGCCAAGGTAAAGCATTTGCTTGTGGATCAGAACAAAATAAATGAACTGGAATAGATTAGATGAATATATGATTAAATGAAATATAGAGACAATGGGTTCGTAAAGGGATGAAAATATTTAAGAGTCTGGAGATTGAAGATTTAATCAGGGAGCTGGGTTTTATTCTGCAGTTAGAAAGATGAACCAGATGTGTATTTTTCCTTTCCCTCATCCCCTACACCCAAAACATTAGCAAGTTCTATTGCGGCTACATCCAAAATATATTCTGAATTCATCTACTCTTCTCATCTCTCAGAAATGAGATACACTGCCTGGTCCAAGCCACTGTACCCCTACCCTGGATTACTGCAGTAACCACCTTTAACCAGTCTCTCCCTTAAAAATATAACAAAATCATGTCACTCTCCTCCTTAAAGCTCTCTATTAGTTTCATTGCACTATAAATAAAATAGAAACTTCATATCTCGATCTAAGGACCTATGTAATCTACCTCTGCACTGATGTCATCTCACACTTATTTTTTCCTACTTGGTCATCATAATCAAACTACAATAGTTTTCTTCCTATCCCTGGAATGGATGAGGATTTTTTGCTATCTTTGGCCTTTCCATTTTCTACCCACTCTTCCTGAAACATGGTGCTCCCAGTTGGTTCATGTGGCTGGCTCCTTCTTTTCATTCAAATCTCAGCTCAAATATGTCTTCCTCAGGAAGCCTTCCTGGGCCAACCAATCTAAAATAGTCATCCTGTCCAAGTCCCTTGCTCTCCCCTCCTGCCGCATGTTTCCATCTTCTATCATATCTCATATCACCTGCTTTATTTGCATCACAGTACTTGTTACCACCTGAAATTATCCTGTTTATAAATCATTCATTTATCTTTCACTCCATCTCCCCAACTCAGACAAGAGCAGAGGTTGTATGCACTTGTTCAGCCCTATAGCCTCAGTGCACATCAGGGCCTGGCCTATGCTAACACTTAATGGGTGAATCTGTGAATGAACAAATGACACATGTGGGGAATAGAAAGTAAACTACTTTGGTCAACAAAGTGAACTGTAGGAAATAGTCTGAAATTTACAGTCAGTAGAGAGTATGTGTGATCTTGAATGTCAAATTAAGCACGTTTTGCTAACTCCTTAGAATCATAGGGTCCCACTGGAAGATTTAAAATTAAATAACCTCTGGAGGGGTTTCTTTTTTCCTAATATACAGAAAGAAAATTAAAATTGCCCTTGCTCTGACCACCCAAAGATAATCATAATTAATATTTTGGTTTATATACGTCCAGAGTTTTTTGTATGTTTATATAACATAAATGCTATTGATGCCTTAGAGGTTTTTATGAATTGCCTTCTTGTTTCCTGATTTTTCATTGGCAGTATTCATCTTTCACTAATTGGTTTTTAAGGGCTTTTCATATTTGTAGGATGTTATACTAGTGTTTGGCACAGCATTTAAATATTTTTTCCAAGTTTTCATTTGCTGTTTAATTTGGTTCTCATACTTTTTAACATATAGGAGCTTTCATTTTTATGTAGACAAGTATATCAATAGTTTCCTTTTTGGTTACATTCTTATTCTGAATTCTATCAAAGTCTTTCTGAGCCCAAGGACTCCTCAGAAATGTATGTTAGAAGTAGGTGCGCATTTTAGCATTTTTCTGTTCATAGGATCCAAAGCTTCAATAGATTCAACAGATTTCAACAAGTTCTTATACCTTCAAAGGGTCAAGAACTGCAGCACTACTACTGTTGCCTATACTTGTATGTTTGGAAAGGTCCTCTCCAATCTGAGATCAGATATTTACCTATATTACATTCTAGTTATTTTATGATTTGAAAAAATTATGTATATAATACATCTGGAATTTATGTTAGTGGATGATATGAGGTAGAGATGTAATCACAAATTCAATGTGATTACTTATTATCCAAGAACTATTTGTAGAATAACTCATATTTCTCTCTTGTTCTAAAGGCCAGTCTTTTTTTTTTTTTTTTTTTTGAGATTTTTTTTTATTGACTTTGTAATAATATTACATTAAAAATATATATGTGAGGTCCCATTCAACCCCACCCCCCCACCCCACCTCTCCCCCCCCCAGCAACACTCATTCCCATCATCATGACACATCCATTGGATTTGGTAAGTACATCTTTGGGCACCTCTGCACCTCATAGTCAATGGTCCACATCATGGCCCATACTCTCCTCCATTCCATCCAGTGGGCCCTGTGAGGATTTACAATGTCCGGTGATTGCCTCTGAAGCGCCATCCAGGGCAGCTCCATGTCCTAAAGACGCCTCCACCTCTCATCTCTTCCTGCCTTTCCCCATACCCATCAGCCACCATGTCCACTTTTCCCAATCCAATGCCACCTCTTCTATGTGGACATTGGATTGGTTGTGTCCATTGCATCTCTATGTCAAGAGGAGGCTCAGATTCCACATGGATGCTGGATGCAATCCTCCCACTTTCAGTTGTAATCACTCTAGGCTCCATGGTGTGGTGGTTGTCCTTCTTCAACTCCATCTTAGCTGAGTGTGGTAAGTCCAATAAATCAGATTGTAGGTGCTGGAGTCTGTTGAGGCTCAGGACCTGGCTATCACATTGTCAGTCCACTTACATATACCATCTATTCACTCAATAAAAAATTTTGAGAACCTATAATGAGTCATTCCCTCTTCTTGGTGGGACTACAATAAAGACTGATAAAATCATGTTCTTTGTCCTTGGAGTGTGCATATTTTACTGACAGGGATAATTAAATTAAATAGGTAATACAGTACAGTGAGAGCTAGCAGAAGTAAATTACAGAGTGATACAGGCCACCATAAGAGCGGCATAAAATCTGGATTATGGAGTCAGGGAAAATTCTCCTTGGGATCTGGGGAAAAGGAAGAGCAGTTTACCAAGCAGAGTGTCAGGTGGCCTGCAACAAGAGAGAGGGCCACAGCAAGAAGAAACAGCATAAGCGTAGACCCCAAGGAACTGAAAGATATATTAGGACCCCTGATTTTTCTTTCTTTGTAAGCAATCTAAGTGTTCTGCCTTTGTCCTTAAACTTTACATTTCACCAGGTTATACTCAGGTGTTGGGCCTTGTTCCTTAATTTTGCTTGTCTAATAGTGAACTATTTCAATCTACAGGTTGAAGATTTTCTTCAGTTTTTCTTATTATATATATTTAAACTTTTCCCATTATATATATTTAAAACATTTTCACATTTTTACTTTCAGACATTTTAAAATTGCAAGTGGTTAAAGATAGCATTTAAGAGTCTGGTCTTCGTAGTCAGCCATACCTGGCTTTTCTAGCTATTCTATGTCTATGTCAGTTTCTAGCTATTCTACTTAATAGCTGTATGGTTGGGGATGTGTTATTTAAATCAATGAAGCTCAGTATTCTCCTATATAAATCAGAGATAATAATAATGCCCACCTTTAGGGTTTCTGTAGAAATTAAATTACATTAAATTAAACAATGTTTACAAAGCTCAGAGACTGATACCTGGAATATAGTAAGCACTCATTAAATACTATTAAATACTATATGAGCTATTTAATTAAGATCACTTAAAACAATTTTTAAAAGTTCAAACCTATTTGAGTATGCAAGCTACAAATAATCTCTCTCCCCCACCCCTTGATTCTTGGTTGGAGGTAGGGTTTTGCAGATAAATCCTAAATAGAAGCCTCAACCCTCTACTGCAGAGTCTAGGAGAGCAGAGTTCATGGATCTCAAAGATGCATCATCTAGAGGGGTTTCCAACAAAACAAAATTTCTTATAGGTGGACATTATTCAGCTCTTCCCTTTCCCTTCCTCTTTGTAAAGTTTTGAACATTTTTTATTCATTTAATATTTTTTAACAACATTTTAGCTAACATGATTAATTTGACTTAAACTTTCAACTGTTTGCCTGCCAAGAACTTTAGGAATTTTCATTATTCCCTTTGGGAATTTTGAGGCTGCTTTAACCAATTTAGGAACAGGACACTGGAACACCAACGTTAACATTTGGCTGTAAAACTCACTTGATAGGGAAGGATTTGCAGGGTCCATATAAAGACACACTAATTTAAGTAAATCTTAATAAATAAGAGCCAAGCATGAAGTCTTCTATTTCACAGTCAAAAAGCAATCTCTTGTAAAAGCCATAAAGTTGTGTTGGCTGACTATAAAATGTGGATGTTTATTTGTTGTAAGTTTAGGGTTCTGTATTAATCCAGGATTCCCCAAAAAAGCAAGCTGAGCCAAGGACTAGAATAGAGATAACTTATTTGGGGACGTGATACATAACACAGGAAAGGGAGATTAAGGGAAAAAACGAGGGGAATTAGGAAAGCCAATCCAAGGGTGAGTTGTTGAGCTGGACATCCCTGAGGGCAATTGAGACTCACATCTCCCTGGGCATGCTCTGTAGAGCCATGTAAAAAGCATGTCAGAATTGCCCACCCGAGAGATGGAAAAGAGGCATACTTATCCACCGGTCCCCTTCCTTAGTGGTCAAGAGTTGTCTGTGGGGTGTTGCTCTCTTACCCTTCCAAGCTTGTGCATGCAACATAGGCTAAATAGAATCCCCCAGGAGTGCCATGCAACAGCAGCAGATAAGCAAGAGATACAGGGTGGCAGCTGAAGCTGAGTGCTGTCAGAATATACCTGTGTGCCACATCAATGGCTGTAGGGAAAAGGTGGGCCAAGAGAATATGAACAGGACACAAGAGGAGTTCAATGCACTCAACACCTCGCACCACTCAAATCCATGTTTGTTGTGTACAGAGCCTCCAAACTGGTGGCTGTAAAAAGCCTTAACACATAAGGCTAATAAATAAACTGCAGTCCCTGCAGCAGTGACTGTAATTACTATTTGTCACCTACCTCCTCCATCATCTTCCTTCCACTACCTCTCCCCAGTTTTTAGCGAACACTTCAGCAGGTCTGTATTCATTTTCTGGTGAGAAGAGCCAGACCTTCATCTTCAAGGGGTTGGAACTCTCAGTTATTTCCCTCTTGTTAAGCTATGCTTGCTGAAGTTGCCCATTTATAATGAACACTGAGCATGGAATTATCAATAGATACCTATGATTACCTTGTTCTCTGTCCTTCTCCTGTTGCATAGAACTTCAAATGTCTAGGTGGTGTCATATATTCAGGTTGATTTTAACCTTTACTGTGTCCATGATAGAAGAACCACCTCAAATTCAAATTCAGGACTTTGAATGCAGCAAAGCAAGGAACACTGGACTAGGAAAGACAAGTTCTGCATACTTTCAATATCTGAAAACACCATTTACCTTCAGTACAATACTGGTCTTGACCCAAAACAAGCTTGTGTTTTACAATACCTAAAAACCAGTCAGCCATCTATTTGAACAAGTACCACAGATTGCAAAGCAAAGTGTCTAGAACAACAGCCTAAGGATTTGTAACTCCCTCATTTCAGTTTAACTGGCTGAAAGGATCCTTCTTCCTTACAGCAATGTCTGATTGAGAACATGAATTGAAAAACTAAAGGCATTTCTTCTACTAGGATTCTGACTAAATGTCCAGGCTGGCAAAGCACGTCATTGCCCAAGTGTTGCAGCTTTGCTAAGATGTCACCAATACAGGCCATCTTGGCATATTCTAAACACTGGAGACTTAAAGTCTCCACATATTACAGATCATTTTCTGATATGTAAATATCTTGATAATCAAGAGTGGCCCTAGTATATCCTAGGACATTTTATACCATTGTATGTCAGTAGGTATTATATGCATTGAACTAAGAAGATAGATTTTGTTACTTAAAGACCCCTCAAAGCCTGTAATCATCATGTTGCTCTCAGAAGATAATTTGATAGGTTTGCTTCATGGAGCAGCTTGAGAGCCCAGATTAGGCGCTTTATAGCAGGCAGAAACTCTCTGCCCTGTCCTCACCCATACAATCCTTAGTTCATCCATTTCAACCTGTGTTTTCACACTAGATTTGTTATGTCTTACAACCTCTAAATTTCGAAAGATTTTCCAAAGATAAATGAATTGGCTAGAATTTGTCTACAAATTCACCAACTCAATTAAATGACTTGCTTTAAAATAAATTCCTAATAACTCTACAAGTGAGTTAAATATTTTCTTCAACTTTT
The DNA here is from genome assembly GCF_030445035.2 of Dasypus novemcinctus. Classification (NCBI taxonomy): domain Eukaryota; kingdom Metazoa; phylum Chordata; class Mammalia; order Cingulata; family Dasypodidae; genus Dasypus; species Dasypus novemcinctus. Next base: position 57,875,519 of record NC_080675.1, read on the forward strand.
CTATAATCACTGTTTAGTCCATTCCTTTAATTCATAGGAAGTCTAGATATTTATTATAGATATATAATTTATTACATCATTTAGAATTAGGTATAATTACACTGAATAATTTGTGCCTTGGATACTAAAGTAACCTATGGTAAAAAAGTAGCTCCTAGTAACATGATAATTTATACCTTCAATATTTACTAATTAATTAATTTGTTTAAGACATATTCAATATCATTATATGTGTGGCATGGTCATGGTTATTAGGGATTCAAAACTAGGAAAAGATATAGTTTCTTCTCATTGGATGCAAATAGGAGAATGTATCTCTAGGACCGTTTCTAGTTGCAAGTCAATTTTTTCTTCTACATACCATGCATTATTTATCAGCCTAGATTTCCTTCACCCTAAGGAGGCGCAAATGACAGGAGTCCTTTAATCTCACCCAATAATATTCTTTGATCAAGCTTCAACACACCTAGAGATTTACCTGAATAATCATGACTTAATAACCAAAATGATGTATCTCAACTTTTGGTCTCCATATCTACAGCAGTTTGATTTATTTATGAATTTCAAAAAAAAAGATGTTGATTGTTTTTAAACTGGTCTGTTCCTCTGGGTGTGTATCCTTTGATTGTATTAAATTTTACATTTATTTATTTAAATCAAGATTAGGGCTTTGATTCAACCACGTTAGTAGGGTATGACTCATGGTTGAGTCCCTCTCCTCTTGGTGGGCTATATTAATGTACACTCAATCAAGAAGACAGACAGAAGAAGACACAGTAAGAAAGAGATCTCCATAGACATGGAAGAGGAGAGAACTTGGTCATTTTGGTCCTGCCATGTGACAGAAAGGAAAATGCTCAAAGAGCTAAAGCCCTGGGGAGAGCTAAGCCATTCATCTGATAGTTTGCAGCTGAAGAGACCAGATTTCAGAAAGAAATGAGCCCTCCAGCCTATAGCTGAGATTGGAAGAAGCTGGGCCCATGGTGCCTTAACAGGAAGAGGAAGGTTGATCCCTTGCAGAGCTCAGCAACTATCTTGTTTCAACATGTGGCAACGGACTTTGGTGAGAAATTAACCTTGATTTGAACTCTTCAGGGTCTTGTAACTGTAACCTTTACCCCAAGTAATGCCCTTTATAAAAATGCAGGAAGAGGACTTGGCCCAATGGATAGGGCGTCCGTCTACCACATGGGAGGTCCGTGATTCAAACCCTGGGCCTCCTTGACCCGTGTGGAGCTAGCCCATGAGAAGTGCTGATGTGCGCAAGGAGTGCTGGGCTACGCATGGGTGTCCCCAGTGTAGGGGATCCTCATGCGCAAGGAGTGTACCCCGTAAGAAGAGCTGCACAGCATGAAAGAAAATGCAGCCTACCCAAGAATGGCGCCACACACACGGAGAGCTGACGCAACAAGATGACGTAACATAAAGAAACAGATTCCCGTGCGTTGATAAGGATAGAAGTCGTCACAGAAGAACACACAGCAAATGGACACAGAGACCAGACAACTGGGGGGAGGGGAAGAGGAGAGAAATTTAAAAAAAAAAGTCAATGGATTTCTGGTACTTTGAATCAGCACTGCTTTGGCTGAGTAATACAATATCCAAATTTGTGTTGTTAGTTAATAATATTCATTATAATGATCATAGCAATAGCACCATAATGCTACCCTCACTGAAGTCTTCTCCAACTTTCTCCAGCAGAGCTAATTTTCTTCTCTTTGGGTAAAAAAAGAATGGTCTTTATTTATTCTTATTTGATTGTCAGTTTATTTTATCATATTATTTATTGCTTTGTTTTTTAATTGCATAAGTAATACATAGCCATTTAGAGAATTTGGAAAATATGGAAAAGCACTGATAAAAAACAATTCATTTTAATTCATAGCACTTTGTTCCTATTTCTATAGGAGTATTCATCACTCTGGTTTGAAGTTGATGTAACTACATCTCTAATCCACTGGACTTGGAACATCTCACGAGAAGAGCTCATGTTATATTCCCCTTCGTATCCCACCCCTAGGACAGTGTCTGGTACATGGGGAACACTTCATAATTTTGAATAAGTAGCCATTGATAAATGTGTAGCCATAAACAGTGAAACTGTTAGTGAGTTGTTACATCAAATTGTGTGTTTTTCCATTTTACATCAGTACGCATGCAATGCTTATATTAAAGAAGCATTATAATAATTTGATCTGGTCCAGAAAATATTCATGATGTTCCCTCATAATCTATAGGTGACTGAAAAAATTTATCAACAACTTAACCCATGGCAGAATTTGCAAGGAGGAATTATAATATTTGGGGATGGGATTACTCAACTGGACTATTGTATTCATTTTGTGGAGACTGAAATTGTAAAATAAGGTTATGGGAGTTGTAAGTGAATTAGACATTAGTTTTGGCTCCAAAACTACCAGAAGTGAAATCCACAATGAAATACTTGCTAATTCACATTAAATTTTTTCAAGAAGTGATGGTTTGGGATAAAGAATAACTTAAATTGCAACAATCGATAGAAATCTAAGCAGCACTTCCCCTTTTCCTACCAATTTGGTTTAATGACGAAGAAGATCATTGTAAACTCAAGCAGAGTTGACCATATACAGAATTAGTGGTTGAAAGTGCACTTATCAGGCTCTTCTCTGTGGCCTAAAGGAAGCATCCACCACAAAGCTGACAGAATTGAGAAGGAAAACATTTTGCTGAAAACATTTTCTTTCAGCATTTTATCACGCAATGAAATTCAATTTCTCCTTTGTGAATTCTTACATTCTTCAGTGTGCAATTTTCTTTCCTAGTACAATGTAAGTAAAGTGGTGAAAGAATCTTTCTGTACAAAAACACCCTGAAATTGTTTGAAAGAGCACTGGCAATTACAAAGAAGCAACAGACTTAAATTGTGAAATTTTAGTACAAACAAATAACTATTTTAAAAGATTTAAAAGACATAATTTGCTTATATATCTCTAGCTCCTTTCTTCTGAGTATTTCAAAGCATTTTACAAGCACCATAATAGTTTATTATTGTCCTCCTCAGATGGTACCTATAAAGTGTTCACATGATGTGGACCTTACACAGACAATCATTTTGAAGTCTAGCATCTAAAATGGTAATCAGCTCAACCCAATATGGGCACATAAAGTAAAATGGACATTTCTGAGTCTGTTTTTAAAAGAGAAGACGAATACCTAGCTGCTAAAACTCAGTTTCCATGATAAATTTGTTCCAGAAGTTAAAATTTTTAAAAAGAGCCCAGTTTCACCATACCGAATTCCATGTTTTCTCCTTCAAAGGAGGCTGCCTCATCTAAATTTAGCCACTGAATGTGAAAGAGACAGGGACTTGCTGATGTTGAGAGAGCTAAAAAGATTTAAGGGTAGTTACAAATTACACAGATGGGCAATGTGCATATTGAACCATCTAATCCTGAATTGGGTCCAACATGCTACAGCAAATTTTACAGAAATCTAATGTCTCAGTTATTGGAAAGAACCCAACTATCTAATCCTACGATAGTGTCATGTTTCACTTCTGAATAAGTCAATGCATAACACAGAATAAGAGGTTCATTAATTACATGGTCATATATTTGAGAGTGGAAAAGACAAATTGGCTATTTTGGAGTAATTAATGGCTTTGGGGGATGAACAACCAATTTGAAGTGATTAACCAAATGAAAAGACAAGCTCACCTAGGCTCCTTGGCAAAAAAATCACAGGACCCATGACAAAGATTCTACTTGTATTTGCTACATTTCATCCTTATTTTTGGCTGGACTTTTTAAAAAATAGGCTTTCTAAGCCAAAAAGAAATAATTACTATTCTGAGTTTACATCAGCACATGAGGAAAACACCTGATATTTGTCAGGAACAGCTTTGACAGGGCCAGCTTACTCAGCCTTGAGGTCTTTCTGCTCTCCGTTAAAAACGTCCCCTCACCTTTGCTAATACTATCATAAATACACACAAAGAAAGAAAGCCCAAAGGGAAAGTTGTTGTTGTTCTGTTCTAATTAGGCGAATGACTCTTCAACTTAAGTATCATTGGTCATTTTCCAGTCATACAAGATGCCTTGGTTCTGGAGGAAAGCATACATTTCATGGAACTCAGGTAAATGTTGTGTTCGTTATTTCAGGCATCTCTTAGATCCTGTTGCAAATCATACCAAGGCTTATTCTTAAAACTAAGACAATGTTCTGTAAAGTTAGCAAATGGTAAAAAAAATTCTGTAGTCAGCCAAATGAATCTTTGCAGCAATAACCCTTAAAAGATTTTTAGTGCCCAAAAAGGTCTGCAAATCAAAAATTATTTCTAGCTTCACAAAACTGGAAAAATACAAGTGTCAAGATACAACTGTTATATAACAAGGTAACAAGCTGTAAGGCACTACTATGAGGGGGAATATGATTAAAGATGAATCCTAAAACATTTTCAATGTACGGTAAAAAACCATACCAATTCATGGCTATCCTGTAAAAGCTTCCATAAACATATCTACACTAAAAAGCACTCACCATCACTTAAACTACATGCAGTAGATCTTAATTCGCAGCACATTCTTTACTTTTATTCTTTCAAAAGAATGATGTTAAAGTTAACAGCAAATATCTATTTTCTGAAATTGTTACATGATCATTTATGCCTCAGTTTTTCCAGAGGAGATTTGAACCAAGGTCCCTACCACTTGGCATGGAAACTAATAGTCCCAAGGCAATTTTCCTTATGTGCAGGTGTGCTCCAATGCCTGGATTCCTGTCTCTGGAGTGCAGCTCAACATTTGAAAAAAGAGAAATTAACTTGCCCCTTCCCTCGAAAGAAGAAACCTTATGTGAGAAAATATCATTTTCCTTTGCCATATTTCCAAACAAAAATGAACTAAACCTTAACCTTAATTGTCAGGTAGCTTCTTACATTCTAGAACCACCTAAGCGCAGGAGTTTCACCATCACTGCAGCTTCTCAAGGGAATATGGAAAAGGCAGGCATGTCAGAGGGGGCAGTCCAAAGGGATACTCTACTAGACATATCAGAAGGAGCTCAGCAGAACAGCACATCATCTATAACACAGTCTATTTCCTGGGAACCCAAAGGATTATGTTACAGAAATGTTCTGGTGAGAGTCAAAAATTAGAGCAGCAATGCAGTGGTTTATCCTAATAGGAGATAATTCAATATTCACATGAAAGTTTGTTTTACATGACCTTTGGGGAGGTTAAATACATTCAGAGAAAAAAGATAGTTTTTCAAAATGACACTAAAAAGTGAAAGTGCGTTTTACACTTTATAACCATCTTTTCAGATATGGGAGCTAAACTGCAGACAAGGTTGTAAAGTTTGAATCAAAGCATTTTAGAGCTGGAAGAACCCTTAGAAGCCCTCTGAGCCAATCATTCCCAAACTTTCATGGGCTTGAGACTGTTTACAGAACTTGTCAACAATGCATATTCCCAGGTCCTACCCCAGAGACACCAACTCTGGGAATCTACTTTGATGCACTATGAAGAAGCACTACTTAGTCCAACTTCTGTGGCTTGAGGAGGGTATGTTGAGAACCAGAGGAATAACTGCCATGCTCAAGGTCATACAGATAAATATTGTCAGGCACACTTCCCTTATCTGGGGCAGAACACTTGGATCTTATCTTACACTCCAAGATGATAGGAAACCGGCAATTCTCTGCTGCCCCTGACTAAATAGCCTGCTTGTTACCGAAACGACAACTGTTTGTGTTAAAAGCAAAGGGAATAGTGAATTAGCTTCTGCCTTTGGTTATATGGGAAAAAAAAATTTCATGGATAGCATTTATGTACCCTTCCTCTCATAGAAATTTACATACACACACATACACATATACACACAGCACTCACTAGGAATCAGGAAAACTGGATTCTAGTCCTTCTTTAGCAATAAATTTCTCTTAGGCAAGTTACCCTCTGACTTTACTTGCGGCATTGTTAAAAATGAAGCTGGGCTGGAAGAGGTCTATCTCTTCCAGACCTCAAATTATAAGCTTTCCCACAAGCAAAAATATCCATTTTAGTCACTTAACTGGTTTATAAATAATAATTATTATACTAATTGTTAACAGTTAGTGAATACACTAAGCGCCAGACACTGTCCTAAGCATTTTACATAAATTATTGGATTTAAATCCTTATAACAATACATTGTTACTATATCCAATTTTCAACTATGGAAACGGAGGTACAGAGAAGTTAAGTAACTTTCCTAAGATTACATAATTTAGTAAGTTGCAGAGCTAAGAAGAAATTAGATAAGGGAAGAAATAAAAAAAAAACAAGGTATTATGATAATCATAATGTATTTTATTTGTTAACCTTTTTCAGTATTTTACGTTGCCTTTCGTCTTTCCCTACTTAAAGCATTTAGGCTCTTTTCTGTTCATTGTCTCAAAAATGGATGTGACAGACAAAGCAGTCATTTCCAAATGATTTAACTTTCAATCATTTGGGCTTTTAGAAGAACTGAAATGAGTTCTATTTTTCTACATAGAAAAAATTATTTGGGAGAAAACATGAAGAGTGACATTTATACATACACACACACACTCCCATGTTCACACACCTACACAGGTGAGTTAAGTATGTCTGGGCTTAGCATTTCTGATGTTACACTTATGCAGGTTTCAGGCAGATTTCACTATCTGCCTGAAACAAAGTAAACAAAGGCTCAAACAAAAGTGTTCCTGAGGGCTCTAGGGATGTCTGGACACCAGAGGGAAGGCACATAGTCTCATGAAGTCAACATCCCCTCTGCAGGTCCTTTTGGGGAATATATGATAATCTATTTCTCCAATACTATAGAGCTATACTTATTTTTAATTCCCTTACTCATGATTCTTCTATTCCTTTTGTTTAAACCTACAATTCTCAATATCCTACTTAATATATCTCTCAGAGATTTAAGTCTTTGGATTGCTCATGTGCTGGTTAACCCCTGAATCCCAGCAGAGTTGCAGCCAACTCCTATTCTCCAGTTCTTCAGGATTGCCCTGAACAACTGACAAAATGATGATGATGGAAAAGCCCCATCTCTAAAACAAGGAATATCTACAACTGCAACAAACAATTCCTTCCATCTGCTCCATAAAATCTAAGTCCCCACTCAGCAAAAAGCAATCAGAATGGACTTCATCCCAAATCCATCAAGACTGAGGAATGACCGTAAAGAGGGAATATAACCATAGACCGAAGTAGATTTAATGATGTTGTAGTTTTTATCTTATGTTAACAGAAGAACCTGTAACATTGATATAAAGATAGTGGTTGTCAGAGGTTTGGGGGAGGGGGGAAAGATTGCTAGAAGGAACACAGGGCATTTTTAGGGCAGTGAAATTGTTAGATATGATACTGCAGTAATGGACATACGACATTACATATTTGTCAAAGCACATGAAACAACACAAAGTGTAAACCACAAGGTGAACTATAGACCATGACTAGCAGCAATGCTTCAATATTGGTTTATCAATTATAACTAATGTGCCACACTAATGTAAAATGTTAATAACGGGGAACTTTGTGTGTGGGGGGAAGGGATTATTGGGCATTCCATATATTTTTGGCATAATTTTAGAGGACCAAAAGTCCTCGAAAAACAAAGTTTACTTTTACAAAAAAAATAATAATAAATACATGTCTGTGCTTGTAAGTGAGAAGAGCTATGAAGAGGAAGCAGTAGGAGTGCAGATATTGCCGTGTAGAGCTTGTGTCCTCCTCCTAAGGCCCAAGGACGTGGGAAAAATCCCCAAAGAGGTTCATGGAATCCAAGAGCAGAGGAGTTTGAGCCTCATTTCCTGGGGAAGGTCAGACATGGGCAATCAGAATCCAGAGAAGAAATAGCTAATGTCCTGAATGTCCAGGCAGGGTATCCATAACCCACCGTGATACAGAGGCATCCATAATGTTTACCATCTTCTCAGGAGTAATATAGAGTATACAGAGAGAACTGTTGGACCTAGAAGGACGCGTCTGCCATAGCCTGGGTAGACCAGTGGCAGGGACAGATGTGGTAAATAATACCTCAGTGACTGACAGCACTGAGGATTGTATGGACCCTCTCTAACACTTTGGCACTCTTACTTGGCTGCAAGTTGGGGAAAATCAGGTGAAAATATGTATTGATTGAAACTGGGTTTCTACTACCCTAGCAGAATGGGGGTCAAAGTAGTAAACAATAAAATTTTATTTCCTGCCTACTTGGATTTGTGAAATAAGATTGTAACCAATAATGTAGTTATAATTCTAATGTTTGGAAGTCAGAAACTAACCATATGGCATGGTTGTCTTTGCATTTGTGTACATCTATCATTTCTATGAAAGTGAAATACACCTAGAAACCTTTATCATATGTGCATAGAAAGAATAATCAGAGAGCTATAAAATAATAACAGCAATATTGACTATTAAATAATAATAGTCACATCTTTTAGGGAAAATAGTTGTAAAATCTCAGACAAATTTAAAAGATAAGATGATGAATCTTTTTCCAATTATGGATGCCTTGGCTCCTGCACTAAAGACCTTACTCGGAATTGAGCAACCTAATTTTGTAAATCAAAAGGGAGGTATGAGGGTGTGGAGGGAGGAAAGCCCCTTTGGAGGCTTAACACTGAAAAGGCATTAAAAAAGAAGAGTATAAGCCAGCACACATTTGCCATCAGTGTTGTCCATTAGGCTAGGCCTAGGAGACCTCTGGACTTAGCAACTTTGTCAGTAGCTTAGAGCCCAGTCTTAGATCATGCACAATACTTAGCTTTGAAACTTACTCATCTCTGGTTTCTGACAAAGGTGACATCTGGCTTCCAAGGAGCAATAGAAAATTCTATTTCCCCTCTGCCTATACACAGGTAAAAATTCTCCAAATAATTTCTATTTTATTTCATATGTATTTATGATAAAAATAATGTTGGTACTTCTGTTTCCAACAAAATTAGAATAACAGAATAACAGGAGCAGAATTTATCTTCCTACCTGAAAGAACCATTAAACAGGATAAATATATGAAATGATGATTTTAAACACTGGATATCAGGAAAGGGAGGAGAATGATCAATGAGAGACTAGAAATAGAGGTGAGATTTATGGTTGCTCCAGCTTATTGCCTAGAGAGAATTTACAGAACCTTGAGTTGAGGAAATAAATCCAGGAGTCCAGAGAGACAAAGGAAGCTAGAGATCCCACAACTGAACTGGAGATGAGAGAGCTGCAATAGGAATAGAATTCTGGAGATCTGCAAAGGGTATCCCTCAAGTATTAATAAGTATATGCTTGTAAGGAAACCACTGAAGGCCGGGAAAAAAATCACCTGAAAGAATTAGATGGCACAGTACCTGGCACTTCCATTGGACTGAGAATAGTGTCTTTATAGGAGTGGAAAAATATTCAGCTCCCAACAAAGTAAAATCACAATTATTTAACATATAACCAAAGATTACCAGGCATGCAAAGCAGCAGGAAAATATAGCCACTAGTGAGGAAGAAAATCAATCAATCAAAACTGACACAGAATGTCCCACCATGGCCCACTGGGTAGAATGTGGGAGAGTGTGGTCTATGATGGGGACCATTGACCATGAGGTGCAGTGGTGCTCAGAGATGTATTCACCAAATGCAATGAATGTCTCATGATGATGGAGGAGATTGTTGTTGTGGGAGAAGGAGTAGGGTGGGGGGTATATGGGGACCTCATATTTTTTTAATGTAATATTAAAAATAATAAATAAAGACAAAAAAACTGACACAGATGTTAGAATAAGCAGACAAAGACATTAGAAATTGACAGAGATGTTAAAATAAGCAAAGGCATTAAAACAGTTATTAAAATTGCAATCCACATATTCAAAAAATCTAGTAGAAACACAGAAGGTATAAAAAAGAACTAAATCAAATTTCTAGAGATTAAAACTACAATATCTGAGATGAAAAATACCTTGGATGGGATTAAGAGCAGTTTAAATATTACAAAATAGATTAGTGAACTTGAAGTCATAGAAATAGAAACTTTCCCACATGAAACCTAGAAATTAAAAAAAATAATTAAAAAATAAAAAGCCATCAGTGCACTATTGGGCAACACTCAGATGCCTAACAGATTTGTGACTGGAGTACTCAAAGGAAAAGAAAGGGGGGCAGAAATAAAATATTTGAAGAAATAATTGATGAAAAATTTCCAAATTAATGAAAACTGTGTACCCAAGATGAAAACTATAAACCCAAAAAGTTCTATGAACCCCGTATGAAAGAAACATGAATAAAACTTCACCAAAGTACATCGTAATCAAATTGCTCAAAACTAGTATTAAAGAGAAAAAATTGAAAATAACCAGAGGGAAAAACATGTTACTACAGATAAACAAAGATAAGAATGACAGCAGATTTCTCCTCAGAAACAATGCAAGTGAGAAGACAGTGGAGTAGCATCTTTAGTACTGAGAGGGAAAGGAAAACTGTCAACCTAAAATTCTAAGTCCATCAAAACAGTTTTCAGAAAAGGAGTCACGTAAAGACTTTTTCAGACTTAAAATCAGAATGATTTGCAGTAGAAGAAATGGTAAAGGACATCCTTCAGGTAAGAGAAAAACTATTCCAGATGGAAATATGTATCTTCACAAAGAAATAAAAAGCTACTCAAATGGTAACTATGTGGATAAATATATAAGATTTTCTTCATATTATTTAAATCTCTTCAAAAATAATTGTTTAATCAAATATTAGCAACATAGGGTGGAAATCGTAACACCTATGAAAACAAAATACATGACAAAAATTACACAAAGTCCAGGATGGGCAAAATGGAATTATCTAACTGTAAGGTTCTTATACTTTAAGTGAAGTAATAACATACCAGTTCACACTAAACTGTACAGTATAAAGAAATATACCCTAAAGCAATAATGAAATTAACAAAAGAAATAAGTTGTAGCTAATAAGCCCCCCAAAAGGAGATAAAATAGAGTCATAAAAAATACTCAATTCATACCAAAAAAAGGCAAAGAAAGAGGGAAATAGAAGCTAAGAACAGGTAGGACAAATAGAGAACTTTTTGAGGTGATGAATTTGTTCATCACTTTGATTGTGGTGATGGTTTCATGGGCATATACATATGTCAAAATGTATTAAATTATATACTTCAAATGTGTACAATGTATTGTATTTATACCTTAATAATATTGTTAGAAGTAAAAGACCTAACTTGCAAGTAATTTCCTCTACAGACACAGCAGGTCAACAGGAAAGAAATGTAATTCACACACACACACACACACCCCAACCTTAAAAAAAAAGTCACTGAATCATCAGGAACCTTGGGATATCACATCTTCACAGTAACAGTATATAACCTCCCCAATGTTTAATACAAAAGAAGACATTGCTGGTTCAGTCACATCCAAAATTTCTAGAACCTTTTGCCTCCTCCACTATTCAACACTAATAGTAAAGGTTTTACTCTTTTCTTTAATCCTTAAAGGAAGATTACTTGATTCTTTATTTCTTATTCACCTCTAAAGAACCTAACCATGGTATCAGTACAGACATTTACATATAACAGCTCAAAGCTCTATAGAAATTCTTTCATATTCGTTTTTAATCTTCCTTTCTAAGTTTAGAATAATAAACTCTTCTAAATCTAAAACAAATGTATGTACACATTGTACTTGAAATTAAGCCTATAAAACCTGACAAGTAGTAGAATTACTGTCTGGTGTGGCTTGAAGACTATCAACTAACTGAAACTACCTAAGATTAAATAGCTGGTGCTTTTCTTAAAAAATATTTATTTACATTGATTTCTCTCCTCCTCCTCCCCCCATTGTCTGCTCTCTGTGTCCATTCACTGTGTGTTCTTCTGTATCCACTCACATTCTTGTCAGTGGCACCAGGAATTTGTGTCTCTTTTAGTTGCAACATCTTGCTGCGTCAGCTCTCTGTGTGTGCGGTGCCACTCCTGGGCAGGCTGCACTTTTTTTTCACATGGGGCAGCTCTCCTTTGCTGCATCAGCTCTCCATGTGTGCAGCACCACTCCTAGGCAGGCTGTGCTTTTTACATGTGGGGTAGCTCTCCTTGTGGGGTGCACTTCTTATGTGTGGGGCTCCCCTATATGGGGGACACCCCTATGTGGGGGACACCCCTGTGTGGCACAGCACTCCTTGGGTACATCAGCACTGTGCATGGGCCAGGTCGCCACATGGTGACCTGGGTTTGAACCCTGGACCTCCTATGTGGTAGGTGGATGCTCAATCCATTGAGCCAAATCTGCTTTCCTAGTTGGCTGCTAAAAAGAATTTCCTAATACTTAATTCTAGTAATCTCTTACTAATAATATCCAAGTAAGACCCAAATATTTGTTTTCTAGAAGTTGATTTAAGAGTTGAATTGTGCCCCATAGGCAAACCCTTTAGTGAAGAAATAACTCCTTGATTACCTTTTTTTTTCTATTTAAGAAAAAGTGCCCTACTCACTAATAAAGTAAAATTCAAAATCATTCAGACATTATATTTTTTTAGAGGAAAATGTATATATAGAAGCTTTTCGGAAAAGCCCCATTATACCAAAAAATGGAAAGAGATGTCAGGAAAATTTCTTTATAATAGTACAGTATCTTACACATAGTAAGCACTGTCCATTTTTCTTTGTACTTCATTATAAAAGGATATATGAAGGAAGGACATTTTATTTCAAACTAAGCCGAATGAGAACAAAGGGTTTTCTTCTTTATTTAGTACTTTACACACAGACCTTAAAAATGGATTATATCATTTGTTTTTGCAACAAACTTTATAAGAGGAGTATGATTAGGCCAAATTCACAGGAAAAAAACAAAAACAAGCTCAGAAACTACATAGCTGGTAAGATTACCTAGCTAGAAAGTAGCAAAGTTAGACTTAAACTCAGGTTTCTCATTCTACATCCTGTGCCTTTCACTTTTCTTCCAGGCCATACGGAAACCTATCTCTCACACCACATCCTTCAAGGTAGTTTGTCATCTGGGTTTATGTTACAATAAAATATAACTTTTCTGCATGATCCCTTGATCTTGAACTGTTGCAGTCAATCAAGGCTTATTTGTTGCCAGAGGAAAAGTGAAGGCAAATAATACACTTTGATCTTACTACACATGATCTTTTTCCAAGCTTCAGTTTCTATACTGTATTCTTGCTAAATATCATCTAATATTGAAGTGGCAGGAAAATATTTTATTCCATTTTTTTTCTTTCTCAGCTAGAATTTCCAAGATGATGGAACTACATTATGGTTGAATTCATAGTTAAAAATGTTATCACTAGGAAATTGTTGGATTTCATGTTATCATTCTGTAATTATAAAAGAAATATCCACTCCTCTGGAAGTTACCACAATATGGGAGTAATTTCTACACTGTTATAGAATAGTTGCACGTTATGGTTATTCTTGTCACACAAACTATAAATTACGTACTAAATATAATATAATTTATAATGAAAAACTTAACATGGCTTAAAGTAGCTACCAAGCCCGAGTGGAGTTCTGTGGTTGTTGCAAAGTAATTACATAATTATTTAAGCCTCTCAAACTTAGAAATTACAAAGTACTTTTGAAAAGCATTCCCATGAGAAGCTAAATGGAACTTAAAATAGTCACCAATGCAATTTGGGTAATGTTTTTTTGTTGTGCTAAATGGCAATCCCATCATTTTTCAGTGATAGCATCTAATATATTTTAACAAATGCTTTTCATTTGTCCTTATTCATACAATACAGACTCTCAAAGCTTGAAGAAGACTTTTAAACTAATTCTATACCTAAACCCATAGCCTCTTCTACAGCATTCAAAACAACTAGTAGTTGGGTTCTTCTTGAACCAAGGCAACTCAGCATTCCATCATCTAATAAACAAAGTTAGTATATTGGTTAGGATTCTTTGGTTGCATGTCATGGCATACCCAACTCACACTGTCTTAAAGGAAAGAAGAAATTTATATGCTCAGATAATTGAAAAGCCCAAGGTTATTAGCTTCTAACCTGGCTTGATCAAACTGTTAAAATGATGTGAATACTCAATCTTTTTCTAAATATCTGCTTGAGTTTCTCTGTTGGCTCTGTCATCAGACAGGGTTTCTACCCTGTGGTGGCATGATGCCCATCAGAAGATCCAGGTACAACCTACTAGCTCAGTAACTCCAGTAGAGAGAACTTTTCTTTCCCAGTAGTTCCAGGAAGAGCATGGAATTCTCTGATTGGGATATTCTGGATCGCATGTCCTTCTCTGCTTCTGTCACTACAGACAGAAGACAGGTGCTTTCACTGTCCAAGTTTGGGTAACATGAACTCCCATGAACATCCTTGGAACTGGGTGTGTGTGGAGGGGAGGAGGGGTAGGGTCCTTACCCAGAGAAATACTGAGATACTGTTAAAGAAATAAAAAGAATGGATACTGGATAGGGAAACACAACAGATGCCCAGTACAGGCAAGATTTATTGTCCTTCCTTTAATAGAGATATTTCTCTTTCTCCCCTTTTGTAGTGAAGGACCTCTGAGGGATGAGATCTAGGGAAAATAAAATGGATCCGGACAACAAATTGGCCTAAGCTGGAAGCTTACATCCATACGAGAAGCTCCTCTTTTATTTTTTAGCCAAAATGCAGTGACTCTGGACACAGCGTTATTTAGCTTCAATCCACACAGCATCGATTTGCCAGCACCAATCTTTCATGAATACTTAAATTTTTCTTCTGTCTTTTATTCAAATAGTAGTCATGCATGACTCAGGATCTCTGCTGGCACCACTCCTAGTCCACAGAACACTGTGGTGAACCGCAAAGTCTTGCTATCCATACTAATGACCTTAGACGCAGAACTTGGGAGATAAGGAGCATCTTACATGGATATGGATGAAAGAATAAATTGTATGGAGATGGAGAAGCTTGCCACTCTCATTCTCAGGTATAGCAGGCATCTGTCATTCCTTCTGGCTGCTAAGCATCTGAACTTCATTCATAATAGGCAATTCTCCACTTTTGGGCTTTGGTGGGAGGCATAGACATCTTTCATCATAGAAGCTAAAAATGTCTCAAACTCAGTTTCACAGCTGCCTTGCAAATAGTGCATGGACACATGACCTAGGGTTTGCGAATCAAAAACACCTAACCTGGTCTTTGAATAGGCTAAAGATGCAAAGAAGCAGTGACTGTAAAGAATGTTCTCTGACAGTGGAGACCATGCTATGAGATCAAGTTTTAGGGGCACCAGAACAGCAGTGTCAACAGATGTGCCCAGGGACTGGCATCATTTACATCTACAACTTAGGTGAATATCTAGGGCTCAGTGGCAATAGCTCCTGGACCTATTTTGCAGTACAATTTTGGTTTTGTTCCTGGCTGCAGAACCTCTGAGCCTGGATATCCAGCACTCCCAGAGTTTCTGTGAGCTCCCATGATCCTTTTAATATACTCCTTTTTCCTACTTATATAAGCCAGAATCAATATCTGTTGCTTGCATCCAAAAGCCCAGCTTGATATAAAAGTTCTCATCTCGTGTAGCCTCAGGGCTTGAAGGACTTGCCAATGTAGTAGCTAAGGGCATGGGTTACTATCTTGTCCATCACTAGTAACTCCATGATTTTGTTTATGATACATCTTCCTCTCATTCTTAGTCTTTGTAACAGTAAAATGGAAATAATGACATTTCCATCCTGAGATTGCTGCAAAGTAAAGCACTTAATTTCTGAAACATAGTTAAGTCTCAATATGAGTTTTCAAAGTTATAGTATTCTTAGTAATATTATTGTAGCATAGCTTCTGAATTATGAGGCATTTATTTTACATTTTATAAATTTTCTTAACTATCTATGTAGGTATTTCAGTGGAAGGGGTCTTAATAAAGGGTCGAGAAAAGGCTAACTTGGCATGGGTGTTTCTGAATTAAATCTTGTTCGGGATGGTGGTGGGGAGGTGAGGGCCCACTACTCACCTTGTCTCACTCTTTACTGAAAGTTTTGACTTCTAAAAATGTAAACTAGCCCAGGAAAGGAAAAAATCTAGACTGTGATTCCCAGCATTTATCCCTTAGGATACTGAATGAGTCTGATCAGAAACTGGTGCAAAGGTAGAGTACATGAGAGGAGACTCAAGAATCCTGTAAGAGAGAGAGCCGTAGGAGCTGAAGAGAGGGAAGGGCATTGCTACAGTGTGCCTGGGCCACCTGTGAATGGGGGCAGGGGATTTTCAGTCATACCTTAACCTTCCTAAAAAGTGGTGGTTAACTCTTGTTTTACTATGGGATTTTACCTCAAAATAAAAAATGTGCGTGGTTATTTTTCTTTTGGACTTGGACTTTAATTATAGCAGAAAATTCTCCCCCAGCTCTTTCAGGCATACACCCTCAATCTTCATACAACTATATCGGAAATTGGAGTAGACAGCCTAGGTAGAAAGACCAAGAAAGAAGAGAGAGGGGAAAGGGCCCATGTTACTAAGGTAATAACCAGAAGAAAATCTAAATAGGGGCAGTTGCCTTATAAGACCACATACTATTTCTCAAATAGAGTCATTCTGTGGTTTGTAATCAAGTGTCTGAATTCTGAATTTATAGGCCCCAGGATGGTAAGTGTGGTTATATGGTATTTAGCAATTTTGTGTGGTGTTGTGCTAAATATGGGAAGTCCAAAAAGTATTTCGGTGCTTTTCCTTTGAGTATACTCTGAAAGTTGGGTTGGGTGACTGCTAAAAAAAACACCAGCCTGGCAAGGGACAATCAGGTTTATCTGCTTTGGAGCTTTAATTTAGTTTGAGAAAAGTCTCTTTAGAATATGTCTAAATTCACTTCTTCCTGTTTGTTCATGAAATTGCATTCATTTCTCAAAACCTTGAAATACCTAAAACATGAAGATGAATTTCTGCTCAATATAAGAAAAAGATTTCCTGACAGTTACTGCCTGCTCAAGGAAAAGTCCTGGCGGTGATGGTGGTGGTAGCGGGGTGGGGGTCAGAGAAAGGTCTCTTCAGCATCCCTGGAGGTTTTAAGCACAGGGTGGAGGCTCATTAGACAAGGGTTAGGACTCTAAAAGCATTTCCTGCAGCATTTTGGGGCAGGGACACACAGTGGAAAGAGCTTAGAGTTTGACAGTTTAGGATTCAAATGCTTGTTCTGCCACTGACTGATATGAAATGTGAGAAAAAATTGTGACCTATAGTGGCCCTTCCCATGCTAAGAATCAATGATAGAATTATGTTTGACATAAAATCAAAATGGTCATATTTTTCATTCCAAATTCCACTCTTTCAGGACCTGAAGTTGTTAAGAAATTTCATAAATTTTAAATTATCTTTTAATTCATATTTTTTAAAAATCACACGAACCATTCAATGTCTTTCCTTAAGGGGCATACCTCATTTTTTATCCTGATTCGTATAATGGACAGAGTCTCCCACCATTTTCTCCAGACTTGATTTCAAAAGTCTTTTCAGCTATTTTAAAAACTTAACCATCCTGAAAGAATAAGGATTCATTAGCTTTAAGTATATTAAATGAACGGGTCTTAGGCTTTAAAAGGCATTTCCAAAAAATGTTTCAAGTCAACATGACAGAGTAAGAAGGACATGAACTTTGGTCTCAGATTGGAGCTCACTCAACTGCTGGCCACCAGCTGACCTGGCTGTTGTCCACGTTGGGTGAGTTGCTTACTTGGTTTTCTCATCTGTGAAATGAGGATAGCAGTGCTTACTTCCTAGAAACGCTATGACATTAGCGATTATAAAATATTCATAGCAGAGTCCAAAACACAGTAGATGTTCAATAAATCATAACAAAGCAGAAACACTAACATGATTATCCTAAGCACAGCCTAAGAGAAATACTTTGAAGAGATATCCATGTGTTGAATATCTGCCACACTTTGTAACAGCATTTTTTTGTGCTATAAATGAGGCATATGCAAACTCTTTGGAAACCAATAAAAAAAGGCGAATAAATAATTAGTTGGCCTAGAGAGACTAGGAAAATTTAAGAGGGGCTAGGACTTGAAGAACGAATAAGAGCACTACAATCAAAGGAGGGAAAGGAATTTCAGGCAAAAGGAATGAAAAATCAAAGGCATAGAAGCTTGTAAATCCATAGGTTGGGAAATAAGTTCACTATAACTGATGTTTTGGATGTGTGGTATAGAGTATCTGGAGATGAGTTTAGGAAGGGAAATTGGGGCCAGATCACTAGTGGGTAAAAAGCCAAGCTATAGACTTCATATTTATACCATCAACAATGGAAAGTCATCAAAAATTTTAGACAAGGCAGTGGCATGAGAGAACTGCATTCTAAAGATGAGTGTTTTAGCATTGTGCAGGGAAATTAGAAGAGAGTTTGGAGATAGAGAAATCAGTTGAGAGATATTTGAGAGATGTAAGTTGGTAAGCATGAAGGCTTCAACAACAGATGGCCGGGGAAAGAAAGAAGAGGCAGAATCAAGAGGTAGAATCAGGTTTCTACAGAGGAGAAACTTACCGAATGAGATGATTCAGTGAAAGTGAAAAGAGGTTGAAGAAGGAGTCCAAGATGATTCTGAGTTGACATGTTAAATTCCTGCTCCAAATATGTCTTTTCCTGTGTGTGCTTTCATTTTTAAGTTCATGCTACTTTCACCACCACCCCCCCCTTTAAAAAATCTAAACACCTGCATATAATATAAAACTCTATCATGACAGAGCACACAGTACATACACAATAGACCAGAATGGCTTCAAGGAGCTCATCATTTTCTTAGACGAGCTGGGCATCTGGAATAGGTTACAGGGAGGTTGTGGAATTTTCTTCCCTGGAGGTCTTTTACAGCAAGCTATATACCCATCTGTCTGTGCTGGTTTAGGTGTGGTCCTCTCTGAAGCCTGGGAGGTGGCCTATTTGAGTTCTTGTGATCTCTTCCAGGCCTACAATTCTCTGATTCTACATCATTTTATGGCTTAACCCCAAGATATATTATTCATTTGATAAAATAAATAATAAGATGAAACTTGGAGTTTTTTTATTGACACTGCCATAGAACGCATTATTCAGGGAATTCTTAAAATTAGTCAGTGAGTTTACAGAATACATTATGAATAATATTGTGAGTCAGGAGTTCCCAAAGTGTATTTGATAGAGCTAGTAGTGCAATATTCTTGCTACAAAATATGAATGATGGCAATTCACAGTATACATTAGCTTAATAAAAGCCCTCAGATATCTAATAGTAAAGGAACTTAAAGTTTTTCACTTAGTGCTTTCCAAAACTTTCAGAGGAAAGAAAGAAAATAATATATGTATCTGTAAATACATATTTGGAACTATCAATTTCTATCTATCTATCTATTAATTTTTTAACCTCCCTTGGAAAAAGAGTTTTTCACTTATTCTTCATATCATAAGAAAATAAAACATCTCCACTTGTCCAAGGATGATCTTTGGCTAATCTGATAATTGAGTTGTTTTAAAATTATAGTTTGCTTCTCTATAAAATGGAGATAATAACACCTACCTCATAGGTTGTTATGAGGATTAAATAAAATGAAATGTGTAAAGCACCTGGCACAGGGCCTGGTACCTTAAAAGTGCTCTGTAAATGTTAGCTCCCTATCCTTTGCTTCTGCATTAAGTTTTGGTGTCCAATATGTCTTAAAAATAGACTACTTTAGGTGCAGAAATACTTAGGCAATTAAACCTTTGGCCTTGGCTAAGAAAGGGATATCCTATCCCATGTTAAATAAAATGCAGAAGGCCAAGTGGCAGTCCCTTAATAATTACAGCTGTATGGAAATATATGTGTAAGTGCTCAAGGGCTGCTCAATAAAAATAAGATTATTTGTAATAGTGGTGGGGTCATGGGATGTTGGTTTACATTTTTTTAAACTATCTCACTATTAAAAAACATTGTCTTTTAACTGCAAAACAATAAATTAATTTGAAAATTGAAAAATAAATAGAAGAAATGAACCAAAGAAAAGTAAAGAACAGATATCCTGAGTAAGGGTACTTCGTCTTGGAGGTGGCCAGCTGTATCTACTTCCCATTTCTCTAATCTGCTGATTTCTTCCTCAATTCCTAGCAGGCAATGGAAAGTTGCCCCACTCCTGTTGTTTCTTCTTTTGCTTCTGCCCTTGGACTCCTGTCCTTCTCTTTCAGGAGCTCAACGATCTTTTTCATGGTTCCCTGTGATTTTGAAGACAGAACAAGCTCCAGTCAGTAAGTGCAGAAAACTCAAAGGGAAAAAATATAAATAGCTACTATTTATTTAGCACTAACTAAAGACTAGGTACTGTACTAAGCATTCCATATCTATTTTTTCATTTAATACCACATCAATGCGTGTGATAGTTATATGTATCTCCATTTTAGAGATGTGCAAACTGAGGCTGAGAGAGGTTAAACAACTTTCCTAATGACACATGACTAGGCATCAGCAGAACCAGGATTCAAGTCCCAGATGGCCTGTGTCCAAATCTTTTGCACTTAATTCTGCTTTATGCTGGTAACGGTAACCTAAATGCCACCAATCAGTGGTTTCCAAATGTTATTCCTTGGACTCTGCCCCTAATGATGAAGTCTTCACTGGTTTAAACTGTCCTGATTGTGCCTTACTGGGTGAACCCTGATATTAGAGGCCACCAAAGGAGCGATCACCAGTTCCCTCTCCCTGAAGTGCTCGGTTCCTAACCTGTTTCTTGTTGCAGGGTGTCAGGGCCCTGAAGGGGAAAAGTGGAGGAAGCGTGGGGGTCACACAGGTCCACTTAGAATAAACCTGACAGTTCTGTGGGAGCAAAAGGGCAGTGAGGTGGTTTCCAATTTTTATGTGAAACTGGAGTTTTGATAAAGATTTTGATTAAAAAATAGAGCTAGGACTAAATTATGACAGGCATCAAAGGTACAAATACAGAGCCTAGAAAACAATTTCACACAAATGTGACATAAAACCTTAGGCTGTAATTTTCTGAATTTGAGTTTTAAATAAAAGCCTCTTTAAAAAATCGGCTCTTTTGATTGATAATTTACTTACGCTAAAATTCATCAATTTTGCCTAAGTTCAAAGAGTTTTGATAAATGTAAAAAGTGATGTAACCACCACCACAATCAAGATTTAAAATATTTCCATTATACCGAAAAGCCCCCTCCACTTGCAACTCTTTGCAGTTAATTCTCTCTCTCCCTACTCCTCTCCTCTAACAATCAATGGTCTACTTTCTTTCACT
Source organism: Dasypus novemcinctus (assembly GCF_030445035.2). Taxonomy (NCBI): domain Eukaryota; kingdom Metazoa; phylum Chordata; class Mammalia; order Cingulata; family Dasypodidae; genus Dasypus; species Dasypus novemcinctus. The sequence continues at coordinate 57,896,734 of NC_080675.1, forward strand.
ATAGTTTTGTCTTCTGTAGAATTTCATATAAAAGCAATCATACAGTAGGCTTCTTTCACTCAACATATTGCTTTTGATATTCATCCATACTGTTACATGTATCAGAAATTCATTCTTTTTATTCCACTGTATGGACATACCACAATATGCTTGCTTACCTATTGATGCACAGTGCATAGTTTTCTGTTTGGGGTATTATGAAAAGAACTGATATGACCATTTACATATAAGTATTTGCGTGAACGTATGTTTTCAATTTGTCTAGACTAAATGCTTAAAAGTGTAATTGCAAGGCTACAATATAATTGAATATTTTACTTCATAAGAAACTGCCAAACTATTTTATAAAGTGGCTATAACATTTTGCATTACCACCAGCAATGTATTAAAGTTGCAGTTGTTCAATATTCATGGCAGCACTTGATGATATTATCAGTCTTTTAATTTTAGCAATTCTATTGCATATGTAGTGAATTTCATTGTAGTTTTAATTAGAAATTTTCTTGTAACTGGTTATATTGAACATGTGCTTATTTCCACTCATATGTCTCATTGGGAAGCATTTTTAAAATATTTTGCTCATTTTTTCCATTGGGTTGTTTATCTTATTGTTACTGAGTTCCAAAAGTTCTTTATATTTTTTGGATACAAGTCCTTTATCAAATATATGTTCTGCAAATTTTTTTCCCCACCATATAGATTACCTTTTTATGTTCTTAATGATGTCTTTGAAGAACAAAGTTTTTAATTCTAATGACCAATTTATGAAATTTTCTTTAATGGTTCATGCTTTTTTGTGTCCAATATATAAATTTCTACTAGCCAAAGTTATAAAGATTTTCATCTATTAAGTTTTGAAGTGTTAGCTCTTGTATTTAGAAATATTAGTCATCTAGAGTTTATATATAATTTGAGGTAAGGTTTTAAGTTTATGTTTTCCAAACAGGTATCCAACCTTTCCCCACTATTTGTTGAAAAAAGACTATCCATATTGAATTATCTTGGAATCTTCGTTAAAAGTCATTAACCACATATGTGTGGGTTTATTTCTGGATTCTCAGTTGTGTTACATGGATCTATATTTATATCATACTGTCTTGATTTCCTTGCATCACAGTAAGTCTTGAAATAAGATACCATAAGTCTTTTAACTATACCTATTCAGGATTGTTTCAGCTGCTATAGATCCTTCGGTTTTTCATAGAAATTTTAGAAGCAGCTTCTCAAGGTCTACAAAAACCTGTTGAGAATTTTGTATTGGGATTTCATTTACCGTATAGAAAAATTAGGGGAAAATTTAGCTCTTAAAAATATTGAGACCATCAATCCATCAACATGGTATATCTCTCCATTTATTTGGCCTCTTTTGTTTCTTTCAGTAATGTTTTGTAATTTTTAGGGTACAGATCTTACATACAATTTGCCTACTGGTCAAGACATAATTTTTAAATATATTGTTGGATTCAAGTTACTAATATTTTGGTAAGAATTTTTGCATCCATGTTCTAAAGGATATAAATCTGTAATATTCCTTTCTAATAATATCTTTATCTTGTTTTGGTACAGGTTAATGCTAGCCTCCTAAAATGAGTTGGAAAATGTTTCCTTATATTTTATTTCCTGGAAGGGATTATGTGGTATTTGTATTATTTCTTCATTAAATTCCTGGTAAAATTCCTAAGGAATTTAGTAAAGCTAATCTGGGCCTGGGATTATCTTGTGGAGGAATCTTTTAATTAAGAAATTTGAATTCAATTTCTTTATTAGATATAAGGCTATTTAGCTCATCTATTTCATTTTGAGTAAACTTCAGCAGTTTATGTCTTTCAAAAATCTCACGTATTCCATTAAAGTTGGTGAATTTGTTGGACTAAATTTATTCAGGATATTACCTTATATATATTTTAACACCTGTATTCTCTGCAGTGACCTATCCTTTTTCATACCTGATAGTGATAATTTATATCTTCTTCTCTTTCCTGATCAGTTTCTCTAGAGTTTTTATCACTATTATGAAAATTTTCGAATAACCAACTTTTGGGTTTATTGATTTTCTTTATTCTTTTGGTTATTTTGTTTTCCTTACACTTGATTGTTTATCTTTATTTTTGCTCCCTTCTACTTATTTGGTTACTAATTGTCTTACTTTGCCACAGAGTTGTTTATGCAAAGTACCAGAAATGGATTGGGTTTATAATGGGAAATTTTTTAGGGTAAAAGCTTATAGTCTGAGACCATGAAATGTTCAAACCAAGGCACCATCAGAGATGCTTTCTCACCAAAGTCAGCTACTGTTGATCCTAGCATCCCCCCTTGTGATGATCATGCAAGAAGGTCAGTCTCCCATCTCTCTCAACTTTCTCTTTGACCTCAGCTGTGGCCAGCCAATCAGTCATCTCTCCCCTGCCCTTGACTCCTTGAGCCTCTCAGGGCTTCTCTCCTCAAGTATAGCTCTGCGCAAACTTGGAGTCCTTTCTCTTACATGGCCAGATCACAATGGTAGCTTCCTTTTCCTGTATGTGTCTCTCTGTGTCTCCATTTATATCAGACCCAGCAAGAGGGTGAAGAAACAAGTTGGTTCATGCCTCACTAACTTAGTCCAATCAGAAGGTCCCACACCCACAGGAATGTAATCGTTCAAAAATATCTGTGGGGGGATTCATAAAAGAACTTCAAACTGTCACAGTAATGCTCTCCTTTTTCTAATTTTTTTCATGTTGAGGCTTTGATTATTGGTTTTATATTTTTTCTCTGAAATACAGAATCACTATTAATATTATATATTTTTCTCTAAGTACTCCTGTATATCCATCCCCCAACATTTGATATGTCATATTTTCTTATTCGTTAAGATCAAAATATTTTCTAATTTTCCTTTGATGTCTTCAGACCATGAGTTATTTAGAAGTGAGTTCGTTTCTGACTGCTTGGGGGAGTTTCCCAAAATCTTTTCCATAATTGATTTCTTGTTTAATGCAACTGTTGTCAGGGAACATACTCTGTAAATATTCAAATCCTTACAATTTTTTAATGTTTATTTTATGGCCCAGAATATTGTCTAGCTTTGTGAATGTTTCATGTGCTCTCGATAAGATTATATTTTACACTGTTTTTGGAGTGTTCTACAAATGAAAATGATGTTAAATTGGTTAATAAAGTTGTTCATTCTTCTATATACTTACTGATTTATTGTCTATGTATCCTATCAAATACTGTGAGTGAATTGTTGAAGTTTCCAATTATCATTTTGGATTTATCTCTTTTTCAGTTTTCATGTCTCTCAGTTTGCCTTCATGTACTTTGAAGTTCTGTTTTCAATGCATTCATATTTAAGATTGCTATGTTGTATTGATGAATATACCCCCTTATCATTATGAAGAATCCCTTTTTATCCTTAGTAGTGTTCTTTGTTTTGAAGTCTACTTTATCTGATATTAATATAGCTATTCCGACTTCCCTTTTAATTAGTGTGTTCATGTTAAATGTCTCCCCAAATTTTACTTGTAAACTCTGTTTTTGTAGTTAAAGTGGGTTTCTTATAGACAGCATGTAGTTACCCAACTTGATCACCTCTTTTAATTAGAGTGGTTAAATAATTTAAATTTAACATAATTATCAACAAGTATGGGTTTAATTCTACCATCTTAATATAGGTTTTCTATTTGTTCTATCTGGTATACTTTCCTTAAATCTTTTCCTGCCTTCTGCATTAATTATTAATTATGATACCATTTTATCTCTGTTGTTTTAGTTAACCCTCTTTGTTTTATATTGCTTTAACGTTTTATCATGTTTTAATGGTTGCTCAAGACCAGAGGATGGCAAACTTTGTAAAGGACCAGACAATAAATATTTTAGGCGTTTTAAGTCACACAATTTCTGTTACAACTACTAAACTTTGCCTTTATAGCTCAAAATCAGTCATAGACAACACATAAAAAATTGGTATAGCTATTTTCCAATAAAACTTTAATTACCAAAACAGGCAGTAGGCCAGATTTGTCCCACAAGGTATCATTTGCCAATCTCTGTTGTAGAATTTACAGTATACATCTTTATATTTCTAGCCTTCTTCTACAATGTACATTTCTAGCCTTCTTCATTTTTAATCCAAATTTCCATCTGGTACCATTTTCCCTGTGCTTATAGAATTTCTTTTATCATTTCTTATAGCATAGGTCTGCTAGCAATTAATTCTACTTTTTCTAGTTTGAAAAAAGTTTTTAGTTCTCATATTTTAAAAGATATTTTTGTTGGGTGCAGAAATCTGGGTAAACTGTTTTTCAGCACTTTAGAGATACTGTTACCTTTTCTTTGGGCCTTCATTATTCATGATGAGAAGTTTGCTGACATTCTTAATTTTTTTCTTCTATACATAACTTTTTCTCTGCTACTTTTAAGATTTTCTCTTTGTTGCTGTTTTTCAGAAGTTTAATCTTGTCTTTATGTAATTTTCTTTGATTTTTCTGCTTAGGGTTCACTGACATTCTTGTATCTATGAATTTATATATTTTTAAATCAGATCTTTTAAAATGGCCATTATTTCTTCAAACTTTTTTTTTCTGTCCTCTACACTCCCTTCCCCCATCTTAATTCACCAACTGGGAGTCCAATTATATGTGTTAGACCATTTGATATTGTACCACAGGTCAAAGGAAAAGAATGTATATTTCCTCTCTTCATTTTGGATAGGCTCTATTATTATGTCTTCACGTTCACTGATCTTTAATTCTTCAGTGTACATTCTGATACTAATTCCATTGAGTGTACTTTTTATTGCAGATACTGTATTTTTCATCTTTGGAAGTAATATTTGTGTCTTTTTAAAATTCTTTGTATCTCTCATCATCATTTTGTGTTTTCTTTTATGTCCTTGAACAAATTTATAAAATTTTTATACTTGGTGTATGGTACTTCTATACTAATTCCATAAGTTCTGTCATTTTCAGGTCTATTTGTAGTTTTTCTTCTGGATATGGGTCAAACTTTTCTTCTTTTTCTTTGTATGCTTTTGAATGTTTGATTGGATGTTGACATTGTGAGTTTTATGTTTTGGGACACTGGATTTCATTTCATTTCTCTAAAGAGTGTTGGATTTGTTCAGCTCTGTAATTGTGAATCAGTCTGATCCCTTTAAGGATTGTTTCTATGCTTTGCTATGGCAGGTCTAGACCAGCCTTCATTCTGGGAATAGTTTGCCTCACAACTAATGCATGACCCTTATGGCAACTCACCCATATCTCCATCTATTATGATAGTGTTGGTGGAATCATATACTATATCTAGCCCTTGGTGAGCTCTGAGAATTGTTTCGCTTACAACTAGACTTGAGTAATTTGACTCCATGGATATGCAGATCAGTACTTAATCTTTGATTCAATGGCATCCTTTGCAGCTCTCTGGATTAAGGTGTGTGTGCAGGTGGCTCCTCTTCAAAACTCAGCCCCACAAATTTTAATCACCACAACCTTCTCAATTTCTGATGTTGCTCCCCTCAATTTGCCCAGACCACCAGGTTCTATGTAGGTTTATTCTCCCTGCTTTTAAGACTTGGAATTTTCCCCAAGCAGTATTTGGAAACTATTATAAGGCTAATCTCATTTATTCCTGTTCTCTCAGAAATCATCATCCTGTGCCACCTTCTGTCCAATATTTGAAATCTCTTTCATGTATTATGTCTGGCTTCAGGGGAAGGGCAATTTCTGTGGCAGCTAATCCTTTGCGGAAGGAAGCCGAAGCCCTATCTTATATTACTGTTATTTTTGCTAGATAATTTATTTTTATAGCTAGTATAGGTTTTCCTGCCATCCTACCTTGAGAAAAATATTCTTTATTCTCAGGTTATGTTTTCCTCTTTTTGTTGTTATAAAGCATTATATTTTATGAAACAACTGTGACAGCATATGCTTTTTAATATTGTTATTTGATAAAATAAAAACTGGAAACACTATATCACTTCTTCAAGATTTTGCTTGCTTATTTTCCTGGGCCATGAAATTGAAAAGTGTTCTGTTCCGTTGTCTTAGATCACAATCACACCCACAGGAGTACTAACGAAGGGAGTAAAGCACAGGAAATTGGTTGTGCCTCCATGTTTGGTCATAATGGGCATCATGAGCTCTTATTCCTACCCCCTGCTTGTGACTCAGCTATATAGAAGTGATATTAGAGTAGTTATTCTGAGCAGGCTTCTGCCTACTAACCTGTTGTGGTCAGGCTGAATGTGTCAATTGTTTCCCCAGTAAGTGAATACTAAGGTGGAGTTAAAAATGCAAGAAATTTTGGATAAAACTATGGATGATAAAGGGAGTACCAGCAGAAATAGGCAGAAAAGCCTTTGGTCTGAAATGTTATTCTGACCTCTATGAATGGAGATGGGGAGGGAAGGAATATTGGATAGGAAGAGACCCAGGCTATGTCACAACTATGAGAGAGTCTCCGCCAGCTGAGTAGGGAACTCTGATGCAAAAACTGCCAGAGGGAGCACTGCATCAGACAGGAATGTCCAATCCCTAGTTCCTCTGCCATGCTCAATTATTGTCCCGGGCTCCCCAGGAAGAGGGTGGCCTTGGTTCAAATGCTACAGTAGATCTTGAAGGCACTGAAGCAGTTAGTTGTCACACCTAACTGCACGCACAGGGAGATTAGAACGAAGCTTCTCCATGGCCACCAACCTATTCTAATGCACTAAGACTGCAGGCACGGTGGTCCTCAGAAAGAGCTGGCCAAATCCTAGCAACCCCAATGGTATCATCCTCATATTTTTCAGGACATGTCCAGTCTTCTGGAATGAGTACAGTTTTGGTTGGTGGTGACTTCTGGTTCTCCAACTGATGCTCTGAATTTGAGTTCCTTTTGTATTACTGTGTTTCAATTTCCTTATTCATAAAATGAACATTATAACAATCTGTCCTCCAAGACCAAACATACACTGATATAACACGTGGGGATTAGGAGGTGGGAAGGGAAAAGGAAGATAGAATGTGGTTCTTTGTTTAATCCAAGATATTTTATAAAAAATCTGTATGTCTTCATCAATTAACATGATCCTTCCCCACCACCATCACCATTCTAATTTTTAAATGGATATATATTTTTTCCAAAGTGAGAAAGAATAGAACTCCCTCTCTATAAGTTATCTGAAATGTCCATAAGAAGTCTTTCCCTTTTATTCATTTGAGAGTACCATTAAGCTAATTCTGATGTTACACTGTGATATAATTACCCTGGGTGGCTTATGGCTACATGACTGCAGCATCACCGGACTTCCTGTTTGTTATTACTTGTCAATTAAAAATTTGCATCATAAATCATGGACTCCCTTAGTGTTTATGACTTGCTTCAAATAAAAAATACTTTCATCCACTCTTCTGTAAGGTCAGGGTTCATTGTTTTTTTTCAGACCCAGTTTGTTCTAAATATAAAAGTCATAGCCCATAGTTCTCTGTGAGAGGGAAGGACATTATTTGTTAAAATGCTGACTCACAATAGAGCACAACTCTGATTAAAATTTTTTAAAATCCAGATTTTTATCTTGTTCAATATGAACTTTAGCCACAGAGAGTGAAGATATTGAGAAAAGTAAAAATAAGATCTGCACACTACTGCCATGAACTGTGGTTTGAACTAGTAGCAAGGTGTGGGCTAAAATTTAGCTCCAATTTAAAACCCAGTCAAGAGCATTTTAGGGAAACGGACTTTGGCCCAGTGGTTAGGGCGTCCGTCTAGCATATGGGAGGTCCGCGGTTCAAACCCCAGGCCTCCTTGACCCGTGTGGAGCTGGCCATGCGCAGTGCTGATGCGCGCAAGGAGTGCCTTGCCACGCAAGGGTGTCCCCCGCGTGGGGGAGCCCCACGCGCAAAGAGTGCGCCTGTGAGGAAAGCCACCCAGCGTGAAAAGAAAGTGCAGCCTGCCCAGGAATGGCTTGGCCCACACTTCCCGTGCCGCTGACGACAACAGAAGCGGACAAAGAAACAAGACGCAGCAAACAGACACCAAGAACAGACAACCAGGGGAGGGGGGGAAATTAAATAAATAAATAAATCTTTAAAAAAAAAAAAAAAAGAGCATTTTAGATTCCTCTAGAGTTGGCTGAAAAATGCCTTCTTATTTCCCTGAATCATGCAGGCTCACAGAGATTTGTGATTTAGGAGAAATGCTAAGGGTTTATGACATGCCTGGAGGAATGACTGAGCAATGGCAGCACATCAAGGAAACTGTGTGCACTAGAAGATGTGGGCATATGGGTGCATATTTCTGGGGCAATACCATAATATTTCTTTGCCAGTCTAAGTAGAATCACTAGGAAGGTAGATAGGTGCTGTTAGACCCAAGTGTTTTCATTGCATCACTGCTTTCTCCAGCATATTCAAAGATATCTTCATGTACCAACATGGCCAAAACAAAGTACCACAAACTTGGTAGGTTAAAATTAAAGGAATTTTATTGTCTTATAATTCTGGGGAATAGATACCTGAAATCAAGACATGACAGGGCTGTGCTCATTCTGAAGGGTCTAGAACAGAATCCTTCTTTGCTCTTCCTAGCTTCTGGTGATTTTCTGGCAATCCTCAGCATTACTTAGATTGCAACTGTAGCACTTCCAATTTCTGCCTCCTTTGTCAAATGGAATTCTCCCCAGTGTGTCTCCCTCTCTGTGTCCAAATTTCCCTCTTCTTAAAAGGACACCAGTCATACTGGGATAAGGCCCACCCTAATCCAGTTTGGCCTCATTTTAACTATTGACATCTTCAAGTTCCCTTGTCTAAATAAGGTCATATTGCATGGAACCAGGGATTAGGACTTGAACATATCTTTTGGAGGGACACAATTCAACCCATGACAAAAGGCTTCTACATCTCTAGAAAATATAACTGAGGATAAGCAAGAGAAGGTGGCTGTACCCTGACCTGAGCCTTACATTAGGATTGTGACTGGGAATATAGGCAAGGGAGCATTTCATTTTGTGGAGGTCAGAAGCAAGAGAAAGTGTGTAAAGCCTAAGTGTATGTCTAGCACTGTTTAGGAACTTGAATAACTCAAAGAAGGCCCAGGCCCTGCCCTCAAATAGCTTATCCTCCAACAAGAAGGAAAGCAAACTTGAAACAAGAGTGAACAGAACAAGATTATACTTAGTTTAGTTCTAAATCATTGCTCTGTTCATTGCATTCATTTCATTAAATTCTCACACACTCCCTAACATAAATACTTTTCTAGGGGTTGATTTTTTTTTTTTTAAGATTTATTTATTTATTTCTCTCACAAAACATGGCTGACGGACCACATGGCTGTGAGGCCCTACCCAGAAACCTCCTGAGGGACCTCATGGGACTCCGGACATGACAATCTCATTTGGACTGAGAATCTCATTTGGAATGAGAGGGAAAGCCCTGAATACCCTCAAAAGGCCTCTCCTTGGTCCCCTGAGAAATGACAGGTGGGTCAACCAACTAGAACAGCAAATAGACTTTATTTTTTTTATTTTATTTTTTTAATTTTTTTATTTTTTATTGACTTTGTAATAATATTACATTAAAAATATATATGTGAGGTCCCATTCAACCCCACCCCCCCACCCTCCCTCTCCCCCCACCCCCAACAACACTCATTCCCATCATCATGACACATCCATTGGATTTGGTAAGTACATCTTTGGGCACCTCTGCACCTCATATACATTGGTTCACATCATGGCCCATACTCTCCTCTATTCCATCAAGTGAGCCCTGTGAGGATTTACAATGTCCGGTGATTACCTCTGAAGCACCATCCAGGGCAGCTCCATGTCCCGAAGACGCCTCCACCTCTCATCTCTTCCTGCCTTTCCCCATACCCTTTGTCCATTATGTCCACTTTTCCCAATCCAATGCCACCTCTTCTATGTGGACATTGGATTGGTTGTGTCCATTGCACCTCTATGTCAAGAGGAGGCTCAGATTCCACCTGGATGCTGGATGCAATCCTCCCATTTTCAGTTGTAATCACTCTAGGCTCCATGGTGTGGTGGTTGTCCTTCTTCAACTCCATCTTAGCTGAGTGTGGTAAGTCCAATAAATCAGATTGTAGGTGCTGGAGTCTGTTGAGGCTCAGGATCTGGCTATCACATTGTCAGTCCAGAGATTCAAATCCCCTAAATATATCTTAAACCCCAACATTAACTGCACCTCCAGCACATTAGCATGAAAGTCTTATGAAGGGAGATCCCATCTGAGTCCAGATTCATCACACATAAACACCATTTGCAAAGAGGGGCCATCTGCCCTGGTAGTTAACCCCATCGGCCATGACCATAACTCCCATGGGTCTCTTTAGCCCTCAAAGGAACCAATATCTGGGGGTTGTATCTGCTTTATCTGTCTCTCTGACTCTGCTCAGTTGTGCATGAGGGCAAACCTTCTGCCAGCCTCCAGACTCTTTTTTAGAAACTCGTAGCCATATAAACTCATTTCTCCTTTCCATTTCCCCCTTACTTTAGGTCAAACAGCATTTTAAAGTCATGGTATTTTATGTAGACATGGATATTCTGCTGATCCGCATTGAACCTTCCGTATAAGGTCATTTTCCAGTTGCATCATCAGTTGGTAGTTGATAGTGGTCCCTCGTTGCCAGGGAGGCTCATCCCCGGGTGTCATGTCCCGCGCTGGGGGGAAGGCAAGCAAATAGACTTTAAAAAGCCCTTACCTACGGTCCCATGCACACAACTCACCCCATGGTAGGCCCATAGTCCATGCCTCAGACTGTGTACTTTTTTTCATTTTCCTGTTTCTTAATAAACTTTTTACTCCCTTGCCTACCCTATGGCATGTCCTTACCTTCCTTTATGCTACATAAGCCAAGAGCCTAGAAGCCCAGAAACCAGAGCCATCTGGTAACATTATTTGGCAAGCCAGGCCAGGATACAGAGAGGCAGTGACACTACCCGATCCCCACTGGAGACTGAGTTTTTAATTAAAGCCTGTCTGTGCTCTCTTTTGTTTTATTAGCAAGATCCCAAGATTCTCACCCTGGGCCAGGAGGGTCATTCCCTCCCTACTCAGCCCCCAGGAGGCCCTGAAGTTTCTCTTTTTTTTTTTTGTTGCGTCATCTTGTGTCAGCTCTCCCTGTGTGCAGCGCCATTCCTGGGCAGGCTGCACTTTCTTTCTTGCTGGGCAGCTCTCCTTACGGGGTGCACTCCTTGTGTGTGGGGCTTCCCTACACAGGGACACCCCTGCATGGCACGGCACTCCTTGTGCGCATCAGCACTGCACATGGGCCAGCTGTACACAGGTCAAGGAGGCCCAGGGTTTGAACCATGGGCCTCCCATGTGGTAGACCTACGCCCTAACCACTGGGCCAAGTCCACTTCCCTGAAGTTTCTCTTAATCCATTACCTCTGGGGCCCCTGAGACTGTTTGCTATAAGCTGCAGATGAGTCTCTGCTTCTTAATTGCCTTTTAATGTTGGGTTTAACTGCAGAACTCTGACTTTGGGAGTGGCCATGAGATGAGCTCACTCATGACTATCTCCTAAAACCTCTGCAAAGTAGACAAAAGAAAGGTCCCTAGCCAGTCCCTTTCCTAGCAGGAAAGCCTGGTTTGGGAACTAAGGTCTGGAACCAGACCCAGAATTCTCTTAAGACTTCTAAGTTCTTTTTTTTTTTTTTTTTTAAGATTTATTTGGGGAAGTGGATTTGGCTCAACTGATAGGGCATCTGCCTACCACATGGGAGGTCCAGGGTTCAATCCCTAGGGCCTGTGTGGTGAGCTGGACCATGTGCAGTGCTGATGTGTACAAGGAGTGCTGTGCCACACAAGGGTGTCCCCCACGTAGGGGAGCGCCATGTGCAAGGAGAGCTGCCCTGCACAGAAAAAAGTGCATCCTGCCCAGGAGTGGTGCCGCACACACAGCTGACACAGCAAGATGACACAACAAAAAGAAACACAGATTACCAGTGCTGCTGACAAGAATACAAGCAGACACAGAAGAACACACAGCAAATGGACACAGAGAACAGAAAATTGATTTATTTCTCTTCCCTTCCCCCCCGCCATTGTCTGCTCTATGTCCATTCACTCTGTGTTCTTCTGCATCTGCTTGCATTATCCAGCAGCACTGGGAAACTGCGTCTCTTTTTTGTCGCATCATCTTGCTGTGTCAGCTCCCTGTGTGTGCAATACCACTCCTGGGCAGACTGCACTTTTTTCAGACAAGGTGGCTCTCCTTATGGGCTGCACTCCTTGTGCATGGGGCACCGGTACGCAGGGGCGCCCCTGCGTGGCACGGCATTCCTTGCGTGCAGCAACACTGTGCACGGGCCAGCTCACCACACGGGTCAGGAGGCCCTGGGTATCGAACCCTGGACTCTCCGTATGGTAGGGGGACACGCTATCTGTTGAGACACATCTGCTTCCCAAGACCTCTAAGTTCTTGATAGACCTCTGAGGACACCCAGAGACATAAGGCTCCCAATCGCCAGAGTGTGGGGTCAGCACCATGACCTCCAGGATGCTGGTTCGATGAGCAATCTGTTTGACTAGGTCTAGCAGTGGGACACCACCCAGACTGACAAACGTATTTATCCTTCTGTAGGATAATGGCTGGTTTCTAATTGGGACAACTTGCCTACTGATAGTCTGGAAAGAAAGAGGCTTATCTTTTCCTGCCACACCATTTGACCTCAGTATAGACGAGAGTGAGCTCTGTATGGGACCCTGAATTCCAGTTAAACCTGTGTAAGAGAGAAAGAGAGGACAGACAGACTTGAGGGCCAGAGACCGCATGGTCATGTCTCCTTAAAGGAATGAAGAAATGTACTACCAAACTGGTCCATTTTAAATCAGCTCAGGGAAATTACTCAGAGGCAGAACCTAGAAACCCAGCCTTATATCAAAAAAAGCTGGAGAGGCAATAAAAATACCCTCTTGGTAGATCCTAACTCAAGAGCAGGACATATCCTCCTAGGAATGCCAGTCTGCCTCTCTGTAGAAAGCTGCAGAAACTTTCCCTGAGCCCCCAAAACTTCCATTAACTCCCTTTTAGAAATAGCCTTCTCAGTTTTCAACAATTGAGACCATACCTCCAAGATGGAGAAGTTAAGGAGGGGCGGGTACAGGGCCAGGACAGACTCACCTTTTAACTGCCTCCGTCACAGATGCTGGTCACCTCAGCGTTACCCAAATCCAGGCTCCAAGTCAATAGAAACCTGGCCCCAAGCTACCCCACCCTGTGGACCACTGGGGCCTTTCCCCAGGGGAGGACACGTGTGAACCATCAATCAGGGGCCTCTGGTGACCCTTGACATGGCAGGTAAGATAACTAATTTCTTTTTTTTTTTTTAATAGATTTTTAAAATTTATTTTTTAAAAGATACATAGATGATACAAAATGTTACATTAAAAAATATAAGAGAATCCCATATACCCCATATACCCCCACCCCCACCCCAACCCCACGCCTCCCACATCACCAAATGCTTTCATCAGTGTAGCACATTCATTGCATTTGATGAATACATTTTGGGGCCCTGCTACACAACATTTAACATGGGAGCCAATTACTTGGCCCTAGCCTTCATTCCAGATGTCCTTTAACCTTGGTTGTGCCTAATGAGGGGAGTGAATAGGGAATCACCATCTAAGCCATTCACTAAACCTCTTCCCTGTAGAATAAGGAACCTCTTCATATGCCATCAACTAAGGCTAAAAGGTTCCTGACTATTCCTAGCTCCCTGCCTATTCCCTTGTAACACCCCAATTCTTCCAGCGAAAAAGCCTTGAGGGGAGGTAACTAATGGGATGCAACCCCCAGGGCAGCCCCAATTTGTGTCTCTTTGGGAGCAGGGTTTCTTGGACTCCTTAGCTCCATACTTAGCAGCTACCCAGGGATTCTCCTGCAGGAACCAAGTTGGAGGGTCCTGCACAAGATTTCTGCCATGGACAGACACTGGGAGATTTACATCTAGGTAATTCTAAAGGAAGGTCTTTCCCTAAGCTAAGTGTAGATTTCTCTCTTCTATTTTAATATGTGCTTAAATTTGTGTTTAACTTTTTTTGTGTGTGTGAATTAACTTTTTTTTCTAATTTATTGAAATATATGATTCATACATAAACATACATAAACAGTAAGTGTATAATAGTTGTGACCTTACAAAACCAAACTATATAACATCAAACATATATAATACATCACCCTACCACCAAGAACTTGCATTGTTTTTAAGCTTTTTTAACTAATAAAGAGCATTGTCAAACTATTACTACTAAACAAAATATTTTTCCCCTAACCAATCCTATTATTATCTTTATATCATTTATACATGAACACATATAAACAATTAAGTGTATAGTAAAAGTTGTGAACTTACAAAGCAAACATGCATAACATCATACAGGGGTCCCATACATCAACCCTCCAACAACATCTTGCATTGTCATGAGACGTTTGTTAAAATTATGAAAGAATACTGTCAAAAACTTACTACTAATCATAGTCCTTATCTTACATTTGGTGTGTTTTTCCCCCAACCCACCCTATTATTATTTTTTAAAAATATATTTTATGACAGAAGTTGTAAACTTATAAAACAATCGTGCACATGTGCAGAATTCCCAAACAACACCCTTCCATCAACACACCACAAGGTGGTGTGTCATTTGCTACAGATAGAATAATATCTGATTATTGCCATGTCTGTAGTGTATATTTGGCTCACATTTTCCATACTGCCTCAGTATCGAGTACATCTTTCACATAGATACAAGAATATCATATTATTACTATTAACCATAGTCCGTAAGTCACTCCAGCTGTATTTTTCCCATGCTTCTCCACATTCCCAACACCCTGCAGAAGTGATATGCATTTGTTCTAGCTAACAGAGGACACTCTTGCATCTGTACCATCAACCACAATTCTCATCCACCTCTTGGTTTATTGTGCTATGCAGTTCCTAGATTATTCTCTAGCATTCAATTGGCATTTACATAACTAGACTACCATTTTCAGTCATATCCGCATTTATAAACAAGCTGTTACCATCCTCCACTCTATATATTTCCATACCTTTACAGTAAAGCTAATTAAAACTTTTACATACATTAAACATCAGTAGGCCACTCAGTCCTCCTCTTATCTCCTTTAAGAATCCACCACCTACCACCAGGTCTTGAAGATATTTTCCTACAATTTCTTCTAGAAATTTTATGGTTCTTTCTTTTATTTTTAGTACTTTGATCCATTTTGAGTTAGTTTTTGGATAACGTGTGAGATAGGGGTCCTCTTTCCTTTCAGCTATGGGTGTCCAATTCTTTCAGCATCTTTTGTTGAATGGATTGTTCTGCCTGAGCTTTGTGAGTTTGAAAGGCTAGTCAAAAATCCTTGACCATACCTGTGAGGTTCTGTTTCTGAACTATAAATTTGGTTCCATTGGTCTCTTGTGTCTGTGTTTAGGTAGTACCATGCTGTTTTTACCACTATAGATAGGTATTATGATTTAAAGTCTGGAGATGAGGGTTCACTTTTCCTTTTTATGATGTTTTTGGCTATTCAGGACCTCTTATCCTTCCAAATAAATTTAATGATCATGTTTTCAACTTTTTCTTTAATGCTGGTGGAATTTTTATTGGGATTGCATTAAATCTGTATATCAATTTGAGTAGAATTGACATCTTAATGATATTTAGTCTTCCAATACATGAGCATGGAATGTTCTTCCAGTTATCTAGGACTTTTTGATTTGTTTTAACATTGAGTTGCAGTTTTCTGAATACAAGTGCTTTACATCATTGGTTAAGTTTATTCCTGACTATTTGAGTTTTATCTGTCATATTTTACTTTCACCACTCTTTTGGCACTTTTCGTTACTTTTATTAGTATAATTTTTATTTCTAGACTCTCTTCTGGACCCCCTTCTCCTGTCTTTTCTTTTCAGGCTCTAGCACACCCTTTAGCATTTCCTGAAATTCTGATCTCTTGCTTAGAAATTCTCCCAGTTTCTGTTTATCTGTGAATATTCTAATGTCATCTTCATATTTGAAAGAGAGTCTTGCTGATATGATTTTTGGCTGCAAGTTTTTCTCTTGCAGTATCTTAAATATATCAGACCACTGTCTTCTAGCCTCCATGGTTTCTGGTGAGAAATCAGCACTTAATCTTATTGGTATCCCTTATATGTTATGCATTGCTTTTCTCTTGCTGCTTGCAGAATTCTCTTTGTCTTTGGCCTTTGACATTCTGATGAATATGTGTCTCAGAATTGGTCTATTTGGATTTTTTTGGATGGGAGTACGTTGTGCTTCTTGGACAGGGATATCTATGTCCTTCAATAGGGTTAGGAAATTTTCCACCATTATTTTTTCAAATATTCCTTCTGATTCTTTTCCCTTTTCCTTCTGGGACACCCATGACATGTATGTTTGCATGCCTTTTGCTGTCATTTAGTTCCCTGAGACCTTGTTCAATTTTTTCCTTTCTTTATTTCATCTCTTCTTTTTTATGTTCACTTTCAGAGGCCATTTCTTCAAGCTCACCAATCCTTTCTTCTGCCTCCTCAAATCTGCTATTATATGATTCCAATGTGTTTTTAATTTCATTGATTGCACCTTTCATTCCCATAAGATCTGCTATTTTTCTATGTATGCTTTCAAAATCTTCTTTGTGCTCATCCAATGTCTTCTTAATATCCTTAATTTCTTTAGCCATCTCATTGAATTTATTGAGGAGATTTGTTTGATCATCTATAATTAGTTATCTCAATTCCTTTAAGTCATCTGGAGGCTTATCCTGTTCCTTTAATTGGCCCATAGTTTCCTGTTTCTTGGTGTGAATTGTAATTTTTGGCTGGTGTCTTGGCATCTGGTTTACTAGAGTGTTTATTCTGGGTGCAGTTTTTCTCCTTAGTTTAGGGCTTCCTATCCTTTCTCCCTTGTTGGTTGTACAGTAGGAGCCAAGCATGTTGTTGGTGCTGTAAGCTGTGGAGGCTCAATCTACCCTTATTGCATCAAGGACCAATGAAGCTTCTTCCAACTTTCTCCTTTGCCAGGGGGTAGGGACAGAGTCCCAGCTATGTGGAATAATCCAAGTACAGGCCTAGACCATAGTTGCCCAGAGAGACTGATGAAGTTTCACATCCCTTTCTCCCTTGCCTGAGGCAGGGGTGGAGCTGCAGGTGTGGGCAGTAGTCTATGCAATGCCAGTCCAAGATGACTGCAGTTGCCCTGATAGACTTCTGGTTTTCAGTCTGTTCTAGTCAAAGTTCCCTGCAGTTACTTGTATAGGCTGTGCAGGGCTCCTAAGGCTCCTCCCCACCAAAGGTGGGGCTGAAGCCTAGGCAGGCTGCAGGCTGATCTGCATGAAAGAAACTGGTTCCTGCCAACACTGAGAGTTTCAGTCAGCGCACCTTCCCCTCAGGCTGGGGGCAGAGTCAGAATGGCGGCTACTGGCCTCTTTCTGACTTGGGCTGGTTCACACCCCAGCTGTTCCTAGGGTTTTATAGCTTTGCCAGCTGAGTCCACCAACCAGCAGCCGGAATCGGCAGCCAATCTTCTCCTCCTCCCCTGCTTCTGGGAAATGTAGCTTCCAATTCCAGCCACAGAATAACACCTGGGGCGGCTGTGCTGCCAGAGTAAGATGATCACCAGCCTCCGTGGCTTGGTCGGTAGTTTCCCAGAGAGGCTGGTGCAGGTCCCTGCATCTTTCTCCCTGCTGGAGGTGGGCTGGGACCTAAGCTAGAGCTGCATTGTGATCTGGGTGGAAAGAAGCTGGTCCCCAACAGCACTGGGATCCTCAATCTGCCCCAGTTCCCCTCATGCCAGGCACGGAGTTAAGATGGCGGCTCCCAGCCTCTTTCTGACTTGGATAGGCTAAAACTTTAGCTGTTCTCAGGATTATACTGTAGCCCACTGAATTTACTCATCAGTAGCTGAAATTGGTGCCCAACTGTCTCTTCCTCCCCCATTTTAGGGAAGTGGAACTTTCAATGCCAGCCATGGAACAGCACCTGAGGTGGCTTGTGCCTCCAGTGGAGGATGGGCACTGGCCCCGGGGCATGGAGCACTCTAATTACAAGTCTTCTCTGCAGACGGACAGTCTCCTCCTTCCACTCCCCCAAGGACGTTGCAGGATGCTCCTCTGGTCTCCTGGAGACCCCAAACATGTACTTCAGCTAGCTCCAGAGAGCTCTGGGTGTTTGCTAACTGCCCTGCAGCAGGAGCTGACTCTAGGAGCTCCTAACTCTGCTGCCATCTTGCTGGTTCTCCTGTGTTTAACTTTTTAATCTGTGTTTAACTTTGTCAATCTGCTCGTGCTTAGGAATTTATAAATCAGATTTGGGTTTTGCCTGTCACAATTGGCCAATGGTGAAAGCTAACCTAAAATTGAGACTTTAAATGTCAATACTTTCTTACAATTGAATTTGATGTATAAAAGAAATCACAGGTGAAATTGGTTCAATTACTGGAACTAAGCAGGGAAAACTTAGCAATGTTGTTTACTAATAAAGTTATTTTAGTTGCTTAGTTAATAAATGGGAGTACCCAAATTGCTTATAAGTGAAAACTTACTAGAAACTGTAACTAAGAGTTAAGATCATTATATTATACAACAGCATATGGGTAATATCTGAAATTGCTATAACTGGGTGCATTTAGCCTAGAACCTACTTCTGTGATGGTAACCTTAATTTACCTTTGCTTATGGTTACTTAAGGTCTAGCCTCACCCCTTAACTTTGCTTATAGTTATTTCATGACAACTCTGTCCCCCTTCCCAAGGCTCAGGGGTAGGCAAATTTAAGAGACCCCTGTTTCATATCCTTCCACTGGTATTAATAATTCTGCTTTTTCTCATGACTCCAGGTATGGAATAAATTGCTGCCTAGTGGAATTCTCCACCCTCAGGTTTGGACATCCACTCTTTTAGCCCAGTGGCTGTCAGAGTCCTGTTACCTCTGAGGACTGGGGATTGGGGGTATAGCAGTTTGATACTGTTTATGAATTCCAAAAATAGATATGAATTATGTTTATGTTTATAAAATGGTCTGTCTGAGGTTTCACTTTTACTTGATTAACTTATGATCAGGAGGAAGTGGATTTGGCCCAATGGATAGGGCGTCCACCTACCACATGGGAGGTCCAAGGTTCAAACGCAGGGCCTCCTGAGCCATGTGATGAGCTGGCCCACACTCAGTGCTGATGTGCACAGGGAGTGCTATGCCACGCAAGGTTGTCTCCCGTGTAAGGGAGCCCCACATGCAAGGAGTGCACCTTGGAGAGCCACCCAGGAAGGTGCCACACACATGGAGAGCTGACACAGCAAGATGACACAACAAAATGAGACACAGATTCTGGGTGCCACTGACAAGAATACAAGTGGACACAGAAGAACATACAGCGAATGGACACAGAGAGCAGACAACTGGGGGGTGGGGTGGGGAAGGGGAGAGAAATAAATAAAATATAAATCCCTAAAAAAAATTATGATTAGGGCTTTGATTGAGCCATATCAGAAGGGTGTTAAGTCCCTGCCCCTTGGTGAGTGAGGACTCACAGATAAAAGGTATGGCAAAAGACAGAGTTGGAGTTTTGATCCTGGAGCCGGAAATGTAAACACATAGGAGAAGCAGATATAAGAGGAAAGAGAGAAGGTGCCATTAGACATGGCAGAGGCCCCGGAAGGAGAGAGCCATTCACTTGAGAGTTTGTAGCTAATCTTGTGGAGAGAAGAAGGCAGCTGAACCTGGAGAGAAATGAGCGCTGGGAAAGAGATGAGCCTACAGCTGATACTGGAGGAAGCTGGGACCACAAAACCTTAAGAAGAAGAAGTAGCCTGAACATTTGCAGTCATCTTGCTCCAAGACAGGACAGCAGACTTTGGTGAGGGAAGTAAATTATGCTTTATGGCCTGGTATCTGTAAGCTTCTACCCCAATTAAATATCCTTTATGAAAACCAACAGATTTCTGGTATTTTGCATCAGCACCCCCTTTGGCTGATTAATACAAGGGGCCTCCTACCTCGAGTGCTGATGCTCCTAAAAGCAGCAAGTCATGAGAAAAACCAGGTTTTCCAGAGATTTCAATGACTTTGATGAGTATAAACTGGAATTAGTCTTGCTTATCCAAGGTCTGTCAAAATCAAAATGGGAAATAAGCAAAGTTCTGAAGTAAAGGAAAATGTTTTAAATTGTATTTTAAAGCCTTGGCAACAATTTGGTTATAAGCCAATAATTAAAAGGAATGAAATTATTGTGCAAAACTGCATGGTCACAGTGCAGATTACTTAGAGCCTTCAAAGGCATCTTTTAAATGTTTTTACAATTAAACTTATTTTGTAAGGGAATGGAAATTACCAGTAATATCAGTGAGTTGTGTATTCATGTCTAACTCTCTATTTGTGTCTGCCTATTTGCTCAGTGTATATCTTCATACATTAGGATGGTAACATCAAATTAACAAATGAAAATTCTAAAAGAGGTCAATTCAAATTGTTAAAAATTAAATATGTCTTAAATATATGAATGTACAACTGGAACCTGAATAGACTAAGCCAGATGGAAAGGTCATATAGAAATCTGAATATAGAAAGTCATTGGGAAAGGGAAAAAGATTTTCCTAAGCTCTTTGACCTACCCAGACCCCATGGCCTTCTCTTTGCAAGAGCTATGATGGAGAGGATAGATGTGGCAGATTAAGACTCTATCTTCTAGGCTGGGGAATTAAAAATCAGTTTGCAGAATTGGACTCAGATGAGACTTCTCTGCACATGCCTCTTCTGTCCCTTTTATTGAACCTGTGGTTGGCGCTGGGGTTGGTGGTGCTGGGGTGCATGTCCAGGAGACTTGAATCTCTGGGCTGTCCATGTTACAGCTGAGCCCTGGCTCAGTGGAGTTGCAACATCTACTCTCCAGTTTGTTGTATTTACCAAGTTCAGCTAACAAGGAGATGAGGATGGACAACCACCACACCAAGGAACCAAGAGTCTACAACTGCAAGCAGGAGAGTCCTATCCATCAGCCCTGTGGGATCAAAGCCCCTCTCAACTAAGAGGTGGAGTGGGCATCATCATCCCAGAGTCCTCAGGATTGGGGAATAAACTATGAATTAGAGTGGTCTTACTGGTATTCTACTATAGACTTACTGTGATTCTAATGATGGACGAAACTATATCATTGATGTGGAGACAGTGGCCACTGGTGTTGCTTAAGGCAGGAGAGGGCAAAAGAAGTGTAATATGGGGGCATTTTCAGGACTTGGATTTGTCCTGAATGATACTACAGGGACAGATGCAGGACATTATATATCCTGCCATAACCCACTGAATGGCCTGGGAGAGAGAGTACTAACAATGTAAACTATATTCCATGCTGTGTAGCAGTGCTCCAAAACGTATTCATCAACTGCAATGAACATACCACACTAATGAAAGAAGTTGTTGATGTGGGAAAAGTGGGGGTGTGGGAAGTGGGGCATATGGGAATCTCTCATACTTTTTTAATGTAACATTTTGTGTGATCTATGTATCTTTTAAAAATAAATTTAAAATATGTTTTAAAAAAATCAGTTTGTCCTTTAATTTCCCAGTATGAACCTTTTAATGACCTTAAAATAAGGGTGGTTAATAATCCTATTGTCAAATTTCAGTAAGTAAAGGAAAAGTCCTTGAAAGCTATAGAAAGATCTTTTAAAACAAATTAAACAATTATAATATATTCCAGAACTTAGCAGTCAGTATGCTTTTAAGATTATTCATAGTTCTAGAATTTTATTAAAGAAAAGAGGTTTTAGCCTCCTGTAAAGGAAGGGAAAAGAACATTCCTTGCATAAGCTATAATTGTTTCAATTATATTTAGTTTGGGTGTAATCTTCCTAGATTTATAAGATACCAATTAAATAAATTAGCAGTATATGTTAAATCTTTAAGGTGATGAAAATTCTAAGTTCATGTTTGATGAAATTAAGATAAAATAAACTTCATTGGTTATTAATTGTAATTTGACAACCTTATTTAAAGGTAAAGTAACTAGTCTATGTGGTTATGGTTAATTATTAGAAGTTTGTAAAAGCATCTTCTAAACTGAAGCATCTAAATGGCTAATTCCAGGAAGGCCTCATTAGAAACCTAAATAGTTATTGAGAACAAAAAGTTACTTTATAACAGGGAAACCTGTCAGAGGCCACCTCAATCTGCATATTAAAGTGGTGGTAAGGAAAGATAATCTTGATTTCATTGGGAATCTTAGATTTTCATAAAATAATTGAGAAGGTAGTTTTTCCTGTACTGCTAAAGTAAAATACCTGTTAATTAACATAATCACGGTAAGGTGTAGAAGTAAAATGCAAAGTACTAAAATAGTTAAATTCATTTGATATGTTATACATTGCATTGTAAGTATTTAGAAAGTATATGAAAATTTAAAAAGATAGACTTTAGTATTGTCAAACTCACTTGTGCATACAAACCAGGTCCAAATACCCCACATGGTATCTCTCCATTTGAGTTACTGTCTTGGTCAGTCACTGCAACCCTTAAAACAATAAAAGTATCTACCATATCTCTGAACATGCTCCTCAAGTGGACAGAGAGTATGGTGCAGTTTCTGACTCCTTCAGCAGCCAGCAATGGCTCAATGTGGCCACATTTACAGAGCATATTGCTTCCAAACTGGCTCTGTTTCATAGTGCCAAAGGCTGGTGAAATACTGGAGCCTTACCTTCCTAGTCTCTCTCTAGGGTCAACCATGCTGCAGCATGCTCTCTTGGTGAAGGGCATACCAAGTGGAGCAAAGATTACCAGAGTGATGGAGGTAGAACTTAAACACAATTGGCATTATGGTCTGCTCCCATGGAGAGATAACATGTATGTTATTGCAAATCTGGAGCTTAGATCTATTAATTGCAGCTCAAAGAAGAACTTGTGCATTGATTAGTATTAAGTACTGTACTTATATGCCTGATGATTATGATGATATCTTTTCTATTCTAGATCATTTGCAGAGGAATATTGAACATGTTAAAATTCCTGGTAAATTTAATTCATTTTCTAAGTAGTTAATGAATGTACCTATAAAACAAAAGAATAGCTCTCTTAAGAACTATCTTTATTTTGCTTGCCATATGCCTGTCTTGTTGTTGCCTATACTGTCTAGGGCAGGGCCTACTTTTACACCTCTCCTAGCTGTCCTAAGCATAACTACTGCTGAGGGAACTGGGGTTGGCAGTTTATACCCAAATCCAGCAGGTCTACTGCAATCTCTCCTTAAAATTAATCAACAGCATAAAAGAACTCAAGGAAGAATGCTGTTTCCCATCAAATTTGGGAGGATTCAGCCTCTAAAGTCATCTGGCCTTTCTCACTACATGGTCCAGTATTCCATGGCTGGCTTCCTTTTTGGGTCCACTTATCACCATCTTCTTTAAGTATGACCATATATCTTAAATTCTAACTAAGTTTATTTCTTACAGAATCAATGCCTTCTTAGTCATGCTGGAATTTCATCCAGTTCCAACCAGGGTCCTGGACCTGCCTTCCCTCAACCACAACAGAATAACTAATAGGGTTTTACACCTCGTCGGGTAGGGCCTACTCCCCCTAACCAGTAGAATGTAGCTATAGAAGAATGACCATCGCCCTTCAGCATCTCCTTAAGAATAAGGGTGTAAACCCTCTGAGAGAGTAGTTGAGACAGGTTTATGGGAAGAAGGAAGACTTGGGTCACAGGTGAAGTCCTGGCAGACAACATGGCCAATAGACCGCATGGCCGTGAGATTCCACCCAGAAACCTGAGGGATCTCATGAGACCCCGGCCGTGAGAATCTCCTTTGGAACAAGAATCTCATTTGGAACAAGAGGAAAAGTCCTGGATACCCTCAAAAGGCCTCAGTATTGGCCCCCTGAGACATGACAGGTCAGAACAACAAACAGATTTTTAAAAGCCCTGACCTGCAGTGTGACCATATCCATACTTTGGACCGTGTAATTTTCTGTTTCCTTGTTTCTTAATAAACTGCTTACTCCCTTGCATACCATATGGTGTGTCCTTAAATTCTTTTATGTGACATAAGCCAAGAACCTAAAAAGTACAGAAACTAGAGCCATCTGGTAATATAAGGACCAAAATGATCTATGAAAAAGGATGTCTGAGGAAGATGAACAGCCTCAGCACCTAGGGAGGCATAGGAAGGAGAGGGAGATTTCTCCTAGTCCAGCCATGAGCCTTTGCCAGCCATCCAGGTGTGAAGTGATGACCCGTAGAGGGAGAGGCAATGGAGAGGAAGGAATGTGGATAAGAGGCATTTCAAAGGAAGACTCAGCAGGATTTAATAAACACTTTTCAATAGATCAAAATCACTGAGCTTACTGAGACCACAACAGAAGAGATAAGAAAATGACTAACACTTGCAGAAGGACCAAAAGATAAAAGTCCTAGAAAATAGAAGCCAGGCCTGGTTGTCGGCAACCAATGCACTTGTTAATTGGTTCCTTCGATCAGAAGGTAGCCTCATTAGCATGGAAATTTACTAACCTCTTGCATTCTGCCCTTGTGTAAGATTTAAAACCAAAGAGAATAGTTCAGTCCTTGTCTATAGCAACCTTTCTGGAACTTTCTGGAACCTGCCACTTCATAAAGCAAGCTTCTCTTGACCTGTCAAACCCTCCCACCTGGTCATGCCTCCTCTGAAACTAAGGACATGCTAAGACAAGAACTCAGGACTGCCTTCATCTAATAGAAGATTTGGGCCCTGGAAGAACATTAGCAGGTGAAGACAGTTCACAGTTTCTTATTTCAGTATTTAAAATACTCAGTTTGATGTGTAGAAAGAATAAACTCACCCTGTAGAAGTATATCTCAGCATATATAAAAAAGAAAGTACAATCGGACTAAATTAGAGAAGGAAGTGGGACTACAAAAATATACACTATGCAATTTCTTTACATGTTTTTTCTTTGTGGGAATCACTCTTAGGTGATGTTGCATTTTTTGTGGCTTTTGCCTTCTGAGAGGTCCACTGATGCTCCCATTGTTCCTATGACTGTCCTGGAGGAAAGAAGAACTTGGATGAAAAGAGAAATAGGCGGTATAGCCATACAACATAGAGCAAAAATGTTGTAATATAGCAGCGTATATACTCATGGGAAAAAAAATCCCTCAAAAACATAGAGCAAGAGTTCACTTACATAGTCTAAAGACTGTAAAGGGACACTATTTTTGCTTAGAGACTCATTCATGCACAGAAAAGGCTAAAGACTTGCATCTGGAAGCAAGAGGGAGGATGTAGGTGTGGGTAACAGGGAAAATGCATTGGGGGTGTACACGGGGGCTTCCACTATATTTGAACTGATTCATTTCTTAAGCTGAGTAGTGCGTACACGGTGCTCATCACATGATTCCTTATACCTTTCAGTAGCCCAAAATACTTAATATATTTGATTTAAGTTCTCCACTCTTTCTTGAGAAGAAAAACAAAAGGTCACGCTGGCTCTGAACCTGTCTACAGCATAGAACGAGACTCCCTTTTCTCCTTCCTCAGTGTAGAAGAGACCCATATCCATGGCCAAAGAGATTAAAAAGAAAAGAGGAGACAACAGCAAAAAGTGTTCAGCAATTAAAGGAACGAATATAGTCCTTACATGTGACCTTGAAAAATCCGGGTATCTTAATTTTTTACAGTTGTTTTTTCCTTTCTTTCTTTCTTTTTTCTTTTTACAGCACTTGTAGGTTTACAGACAAGTCATGCAGAAAAGGTATTTTTAATTTTTGCTGCACAAAACTTCCGTTTGGGGAGAAGGGGGCAGATATCGTTTTTAACATTCCTGAGGAAGGGAAAGGGCTTCCTCCTATAACAAGGCTCAGGGCAGCAAATATATGAGTCACCAAAAATGTTCAAATGCCTGAGCCTTGCTTGCCCACAGAAGAGGGATTAGTAAAGCACTATTAACCCCACAATGAAAACACATCAGTTGAGGGATTTCTTTCATCCTAAACTCAGTTTATATACACAGTCTTATCACAGGGAGAATGTTTATCTTTATATGGTAGAAGTATATTCTCCAAAAGCAACAGTAGCTAATGAAACTAAATATGATGCTGGAGAATCTGTTTTCTCCTTCCAACAAAAATGGCACAGATAACAGTAAAGCCAGAGTGTGGTTTATTTTAAGCATCTTCTTCTCTGATTAATTTAGAAGTTTTATTGATAAGTTTAAGGAAACCAGGTTCTGGCTCTAGGAATCTCCCACTTTTCCAATTATTTAAACCAATTTCTAAAGAAAGTCAAGATATAGAGCTTTTCATGGCTTTGTAGAGCCAAGAGTTAAGACACATTGTAGTAATTTATGATCATTTATCTGGGAACTGGTTGGTGACAACGGAAACTTAATTACGGCTTCCTCTCCTCCCACTTGCAACTGCCTAAGAAGACCTTGAGTTTCCGTTTTTTCTATTTAAATGTAAACTTCCAGAGGCTAATTTGACTAAAGACCTGAACTAAAGGTGACTTTTCTAAAAGTTTCTCTTAAGGGTTAAAAACTATTTCTATCCCTTTCATCATTTTTCACTCTAGGGTCACATTTGTAAAATGAATAAATACATGGAGAAACCAGGCAGAATGTCCCTCCCAATGGGCCAAAGTGGAAATTTAAATGTGTCTCAGTACTCAAGCAATACATATATATCCTTAGGTTAGGTACCATACAAAATTCTTAACAATGCAAGGATCACAGCTAAGGAAACTTGAAATCAAATGATAATGTACTACCTGTTCTTTCCCCCAGGTACATGCAAGGGGGTGGAGGTGAATCAACTGAACTAAATATTTAGTTCTTCGAAACTAAAATTGGAGTACAAGGTTTCATAAGAATCAGTGCACTCAGAAAAACAAGGAAACAGGATATTTGAAATTAGAACTCTTCTGGAATGTATGGGATGCGTAGTTTCCATGGGTAGCTGAGGAAAGCAGTAGTGGCAGGGTGTCCAAATGTACACATTAGGACTCATGTGGACATAAGTCTCCCCTGTCTGCCTAGTACAGATGATTTGTCCTTTTCCATTTAGATATGCATAATCTGGCTGAATAATTTTCAGCCAAACCTGATTATCATTTGCTCTCTCAGACACTAATTGTTACATTTGGTATTCAGTCATCCTTCTACCTCTTCTTTATCCTCTCCCCTTCTCCTTAGAGGTGATCTAATTTTCTGGCAGGCTTTTATATTGTCCTGGCATTTCTGTTGTCCTGGAAGGGCATGTCTGTCCTGGAATGGGATGTCTAACCTTAAGTGGTGCCTGGCTTTTGCTCCTCCTCTCAGTTGGTCTCTGTGCATTAACTCTTCTCCTTGCCGTGCCTACTATGGTGTGGTTTCTACCTGTTCTTTGAGGTGGCAGACTGGAACACATTGACCTTTCCTTTACTTCTGGCCTGTCCTGGCTCCCAGGGCCTCCTGTCCTGATCCAAGGTCCTTTATTTGTCCAATAGTCCCCTTACGCTTCTGTATGCCTGCTCTCCTTGTACACTCGAGAATTCTCTACTGGTTTCTCTGCACTAGTGGGGGTGTGGGGAGTCCCAAGAGGACCACACACACCTCCGACATTTCCCTGAGACCATGCTATTCTACTGCTCCAATGCCATGTGAATGCCAGCGAGATTTCTCTGAGCACCTTATGGGCTTGCCAGGAAAACCTAGCACTTGCCCTGATATCCTCAGATTTCCTCTAAATGTATCTAAAATGTATCTGGGCATTATCTTCCTGTTGGTCTATGAAATTAAGGAGAGAATTAGGCAATAACTTAAGGAAAACAGTTGAGTTTGGAGGTGGATTATTCAGAACAGAGGATAATGAAGAAGGTTTTATTCATTCACTTATTTATTTATCTATTCATTTAGAAATATTGACTGTGCTGAACACTGTGCTGATTATACAAATATAAGCAAGGCATGGTCCATGCTTTTAAGGAATTCCCCATGTGGTAAAGAGAGTAGGTATGTGAGCAGGTATTTACAGGGCACACTAGGAACATAAAAATGCAAGTTGGTATTTGTATAGAATGTCAGGGTCACATGGGAATTCAGAAAAGATTTCTTAGTAAAGCTAATGCTTGAGTTAATTCTTGAGTGATAATTAGGTGATCAACAGTGTGAAAAAGCATTCCTGTCAGTGAGGACAGTGGAAGTAAAAATATGGAGACATGAAATAGCATGAGATACCGATATGTATAGTATAATTTAGTATAGTTGGAGCAAAAGCAGTTAAGTAGGGAGAAGTAAGAAGGAAAAGACAGTCTGGAGAGAGATCATAAAACTAAAGAATTTGGGTCCTATCCTGTAAGAACTGGGAAACTATTGAGTCTTTTAATCAAGCAAGACATGACCATATTTACCCCAGAGAGATTACTCTTGCCACAGTGCTGGGGATGAACTTGAGTAGGTCAAGATTAAAAGAAAGGTCAGGCAGGAACTGTGACTTCAGGGAGCAACCATAGAAAAAAAGAAAGATATGGCTATGAGAAATGTTTAGTAGGCACACTGAGAAAACTTGATTACTTATTAGTGTTGGGAATGGAAGAAGGAAGGATTTGGCGATTACTGTAAATTTGGTGGGTGGGTAATGGTGTAATTCACTGAGAAAAGAGTGCAAAAGAAGGAACAGATTTTGCCAAACTAGTTGTTTAGTTCACTTTTGAACACACTGAGTTTAGGGATATCCAGACTTGGCTATCCAATAATCAAATGAACAGAGCAGGAGCTCAGAATCAAGGTCTGGGCTGATTGTATCTATTTGGAACTCATCAGTATACAGATGACATTAATGGTCATGCCAGTCTTTGCGTGCTTGAACAGGTCTTTATTTTACATCAATAATTTGGAAGGGCATGGAATTCTAGATGGAAATTATTTTCATTCATGTTCTAGTGCACAGTATTGTTGATGAGGTCAATTCCCATTTTAGTTTTATTCCTTTATAGTCAACTTTGATTATCCTCCATATCTGGGAGAACTCTGAAAACTGAACAGAGAAGAACACAGATGGAAACTTGGTAATGCCTCCATTTTGGGGGTTAAAAAGAGAACATGAAATCATATAAAGCAGTCAGAGAAAAATGAGTCAAAGAACCAGCAAGGTATCAAGTATTTGAAGATAAACAATGAGAGGTTTTTAAGAAGAGAATGATCAACTATGTCAAATTACACAGAGATCAAATAAGAAAGGCCCAGAATGGGTCTATTAGATTTGGCAATCTGAAGGCTACTGGTGGCTTTCACCAGAAAAGAATTTTTGGAGTAGGGGATTGAAAACTAAATATTGAATAAGAAGCATCCAGTTCAGACTGAGCACATTCATTTACCTCCTTTCACATCCTACTGAGATAACTGGATGAATTACAAAGGGGACTACCTCTATAACAGTACTGAGAATGTGGAGGAGAGTGCATCAGTGCACCAAAAAATTTTGACAAATTTTTCAAAAACAGAAAGTAAACAAGTGTTTTACTTGAGGCTACCCAGAGCCAAGTAAGTAAAACATAAGAACATGCACAATTTCTCTTCCTATGAAGCCTGGAAAGTCTCTGAGATTGGAGTCCGAAGACCAAATTACAAGTCAAAACCAGAAAGAAACATGAAAGATATTGTTAATATTTATGGTAAAAAATCTGGGAACATGTGAGGGAATGAGTTGTGAGGTACCTGGGCCAAGGAAGGTAGAATATAATTTTAAAATTGAACAACTCTATAAATATGTATATTCTTATCAAAGATTCAACATGTAGTTTGAGTAGTTTGGTATGATGGTAATTGTTTCCATGGTTAGAAGACTGAAACCTGGACTCAACTATGATCCATGATAAAAGAGGTTAAAATGTTAGCACTCCCTCAGAATAATACAGAGGAACAGATATAAACACTTAGGGGGCACACTTACTATGTACCTTTCACTCACCCTTCTTTTAAATATGCCAAGAGGGCTTAGGCAATAATTCTTTCACCAAGACACTGATACATATATCGGCAGAGGAAGTGCCAGCATCTTTGAGAAATGATGTGACTGCTCTCTATAGGCTGAAGAGGTGGTACACACTGCAGTAAAAGTGGGCTCCTGATATCAGTAGGTGTTAAGAACTGTGTATGGTGTGAGATTTTACACTACTTACAAGTTAGTTAGTTTGCTCAAGTTTCATGAATGTGGCAGAAGACACAATAACAAGACTTGAGTCAAAGACAAAGGATGATTTTATTCTTTGCACAGAAAGCACCATGAGCACTGGCAGATTTGAAGCACTTCCTCTTATCCTCAGTTCCTCAGAGGTAATGCAGATAGGCCCAGATGGGTACTTGCATATGCAGTGGGCTGCATTAGAGGGGAGGAATGCTGAGCTGAGGAAACACAAATCTTTTATAAAAGGCTGTAAGCATGCCTACACTTTGCTTTGGAGGGCAACACTACCTTTATCTTCTAAAACTATACAAACCTGCTCTTGGCTCCAGAGGGAGGCTCAGCCTCTGTCTTCCAAGGCTTTTTGCTACATATATAGGAAACAGTTTGGGAAAAGGGCATTTAGTGCCTCACTCACAAGATGTACCGGAAGCCATGAGAATCACTGAGAACTCAAATATATCCACCTGTAGTTTCTTTACTGTCTTGGACTTCTGATAAGTAAAGCCATGAATATGCCACTCTGTTGGTCATTCTACTTAATCTGGATAACTCAGGCTGGGACCACATCTTCTCAATTGATATCATACAGAATTGAATTACCCCTACTATCAACATAACTTCAAGCAGAAGGAAGAAGGCAACCTGCAGTATTTTCCTCAACCATGTCCTCAGGGGCCTGGACTCAGCTAGCTGAACAAATCCCATAAACAATCAGGGTCTGCACGAGAAAGCCAGTTGTCATTCTCCCTAAATTTCTGTATTGACTTCTCCTCTAAGTTTGAGGAATTAATCAGGTACAGCAGGATGTATTAACAATTGCCCAGACTCTCCCTTGGCCCACATGGAGGAAATCTAGGGCAAGTCTGTCATCCATATCAACCCTGGCCAGTGAGTTGAGGCTGATCTGAATGCTTTCCATACCCAAGGTGGTATCATTGATCACTTTAGGCACTTTAGGTAACATTGTGGCAGTTTTATATTATTTATGAATTCTGAAAGAGATATTTGATTATGTTTGTAAACTGGTCAGTTCCTCTGGATGTGATACTCTTTGATCATATTAGACTCAGCTGAAATGCCTTTGATTAAATTATGTTAAGATTATGACTTTGATTCAACAATGTCATTGGAGTGCAACTCAGTGTTGAGTCCCCACCCCCTTGGTGGGCTCATAAAATACTCTCACATGGAGTAGGTAAAGAGTAGAACACAGAGGAAGAGAGACAGCTCACTAGACATGGCAGAGGCCCTGGGAAGAAAGATGAGCCTGATAGTCTAGACCTGACCTCGTGTAGAGAACAGAGAAGCTGAGCCTGGAAAGAAATGAGCACGGGGGAGAGAGATGAGCCTTATGCCAAGCTACAGCTGAGATCAGAAGAACTTGGGACCACAGAGTTTTAAGTAGGAGAGGAAGGCTGAACCCTCACAGATATCACCCACCATCTGGCTTCAACACATGGCAACAGAGTTTGGTAAGGAAGTAACTTTGAGCTGGACTCTTAGGGCCTTGTAACTATAAGCTTTTATGCCAAATAAATACTTTTTATAAAAGCCAACAGATTTCTGGTACTTTGCATCAGCACCCCTTTGGCTGACTAAAGCAAATATCCAGGGCATGTTTTGTGCCCTTTTATCATTGGAGGGCTCCCAAAATAAGGATAATTGCCCAAAAGACATGTATACATAGAATCAGTTATCCTTCCAGAAAGATCCCCTGTTTAACCTAGGATAGTCTTATTTTGGAGAGATCCAGTCATCAAAGGGCTACTTGATCAACTGATGCTATTTCCTTAAACACTTGAAGGTCTCCTGTAGTACTATCGATAGATAATACAAGTCATCCTATTTTGGGGAGGGAGGCAAAGGAATGCCTGGCTTCTGCACAAGGAGCATAGTCCCAGGGGTACAAATAGTGCAGCTAGAAAGAACGATATTATTGCCAGGGCCTGTGTTGGAGGTCAGGTGATTGACAGCGTTTTAGCTCAAGTCCATTTCACAATGAATACTGTGGGTCCCCAGACCCATTCTGAGGTTATTAGCTCCAGAATGCATAATTGGAATAGACATACTCAGCAATGGGCAGAATCCCCACATTGGATCCCTGACTATTAGAGTGAGTCTATTATGGTAGGAAAGGTTAAGTGGAAGACACTAGAACTGCCCCTACATAGCAAAATAGTGAATTGAAAGCAACACCAGATTCCTGGAGAGATTGCTGAGATTAGTGCCACCATAAAGGATTTGAAGGATGTAGTGGTGGTGATTCCCACCACATCCCCATCCAACTCTCTTATTTGGCCTGTGCAGAAAACTTTTGGATCTTAGAGATGAGAGTAGATTATCATAAACTTAACCAGGTAGTGACCCCAATCACAGCTGATCTGTCAGATGTGATGTCATTGCTTGAGCAAATCAATACATCACCTGGTACCTGGTATACAGTTATTGATCTGGCAAATGCTTTTTTCTCAATTGCCATTAGTAAGGACCACAAGACAGTTTACTTTCAACTGGCAAGGCCAGCAATATACCTTAACAGTCCTGCCTCAGGGGTATATCAACTCCCCAGTCCTATGTCATAATATTGTCCACAGGGACTGTGGTTATCTCTCCTTCCCACAAGACATCACACTGATCCATTATATTGATAATATCATGTTGATAGGACCTAGTGAGCAAGAAGTAGCAATGACTCTAGACTTATTGGTAAGTCATTTGCATGAGACAAGATGGGAGACAAATTTTTAAAAAAAGAGGGGTGATCTTCTACCTTGGTGAAATTTCAAGGTGTCCAGTGGTGTTAGGCATGTTGAAATATCCATTCTAGGTGAAGGATAAGCTGATGCATCTGGTTCCTCCAATGACCAAAAAAAAAAAGGCATAACACTTAGTAGGTCTCTCTGGATTTTGGAGACAACATATTCTTCATTTGGGTGTGCTACTCTGGCCCATTTACTAAGTTACTAGAAAAGCTGCTACTGTGTGTGCTACACTACTGCTTGGGCCGTATGAACCAGCAGATCCAACCTGGAAGTGTCAGTGGGAAATAGAGATGCCATCTGGAGCCTTTGGCAGGCCCCTATAGGAGAATCACAATGCTTACCCTTAGGATTTTGGAGCAATGCCATCCTCTGAAGATAACTACTCTCCTTTTGAGAGACAGTTTTTGGTCTGCTACTGAGCCTTAGTAGAGAAAACACTTAATCATGGGCCACCAAGTTACCACGAAACCTGAGTTACTTATCAGGGGGTGGGTATTGTCTGACCCATGAAACCATAAATTTGGGCATGCACAGCAGCACCCATAATAAAGTGGAAGTGGTATATATGAGATAGGGCTTGAGCAGATCGTGAGGGAGGGCACAAATAAGTTACATGAGGAAGTAGCCCAGATGCCCATGGTCACCACTCCTGGCATGTTATCTGCTCTTTCCCAGCCCCCAACTTTGGCCTCTTGGGGAGTCCCCTACAATCAGTTGACTGAGGAAGAGGAAACTCAGGCTTGGTTTCCAGATGGTTCTGTACAATATGCAGGTACCACCTGAAAGTGGACAGCTGCAGCACTGCAGCCCTTTTCTGGGACATCCCTGAAGGACAGTGGTGAGGGGAAATCCTTCCAGTGGGCAAAACTTTAATCAGTGCACCTGGTTGTTCATTTTACTTGGAAGAAATAGCCAGAGGTACATTTGTACACTGATTCATGGGCTGTTGCCAATGGTTTGGCTGGATGGTCAGGGACTCAGGAGGAACATGATTGGAAAATTTGTGACAAAGAGGACTGGAGAAGAGGTATGTGGATAGACCTTTCTGAGTAAGCATAAAACATGAAATAATTTGTGTCCCACATGAATGCTCACCAGAGGGTGACTTCAGCAGAGGAAATTTTTAATAATCAAATGGATAACATGACCTACCCTATAGCTAATGCTCAGCCTCTTTCCCCAGCCAGTCCTGTCATTGCCCAATAGGCTCATGAACAAAGTGGCCATGGAGGTAGGGATGGAGGGTACGCATGGGTTCAGCAACATGGGCTTCCCCTCGCCCAGACTGACTTGAATATAGCCACTGTTGAGTAACCAATCTTCCAGAAGCAGAGACCCATACTTAGCCCCCAGTACAGCACAATCAGCCTGCTACTTGGTGGCAGGTCAATTACATTGGATTACTTCCATCATGGAAGGGGCTGTGAGTTGTTTTAACTGGAATAGACACATATTCTGGATATGGGTTTGTGTTCCCTGCACACAATGCTTCTTCCAAAACTACCATCCATGGACTTACCAAATATCTTATCCACAACCACATCATCCCACACAGCATTGCTTCTGATCAAGGAAACCATGTCACAGCAAGTGATGTGTGGAAATGGGCACATGTCCATGGAATTTACTGGACTTACCGTATTCACCATCATCCTAAGCAACTGGAGTGATAGAACAGTGGAATGATCTTTTGAAGCTCAATTATGGTACCAACTAGGTGGCAATACCTTGCAGGGCTGGGGCAATGTTCTCCAGGAGGCTGTGTATGCTCTAAATCTATGGTGCTATTTCTCGCATAGCCAGTATTCATGGGTCCAGGAATCAAGTGGTGGAAATGGGAGTGATACCACTTACTATTATTCCTAGTGATACACTAGGAAAATTTTTTCTTCCTGTCCCTGGGATCTTAAGTTCTGCTGGTCTACAGGTCTTATTTCCAAAAGGAGGAGTACTCCCAATAGGGAACACAACAATGATTCCATTGAACTGGAAGTTAGGACCATCATCTGGCCTCTTTGGGCTCTGCTTACCTCTGAATCAACAGGCAAAGAAGGGAATTACTGTACTGACTGGGGTGATTGATCCTGACTATCAAGGGGAAATAGGACTGCACCTACATAATGGGAGTAGAGAAGAGTTTGCCTGGAATACAGGAGATCATCTAGGGCATCTCTTAGTACTGCTATGCCCTGTGATTAAAGTCAATGGAAAATTGCAACAACCCAATCCCAGCAGGACTAACAATGGCCCAGAATCTTCAGGAATGAAAGTTTGGGTCCTCCCATCAGGCAAAGAACCACAGCCAGCTGAGGTGCTTGCTGAGGGTAACAGGAACATGGAAGGGTAGTGGAAAAAGTAGTCACAAATATGAACTTTGACCATGTGACCAGTTACAGAAACAAGGACTGTAATAATCAGGAATCTTTCTTCCTTGTGTTATTATATGTATATAAAACAAATATCTTTGTTTTCTTCCCTAACATTTTCCCTTATCATATTACAAGTTGTATTAGTTTCATATCATAATATTTAAGGATGTCAAGTGTCAGAGTGAATATTACCCAAGGACTTGCACTGTATTCTGTAGGGAATTAATGTGTTTCTGCTTGTACACAGTACAGGTGAATATTAATAGGTGGAAATATATACATGCATGTCTGCTATTGTTTTTATTTATAGACTAAGTAGGGTTTAAGGTGACGTTTATGGTTGCCAAGTTGACAAGGGGTGGACTGTGATGGTTAGGCTAATGTGTCAACGCAGCCAGTTACTTGTGTCCAGTTGTTTGGTCAAGCAAATACTGGGTTACTCGTAATACAAGGACATTTATGGACTTTAGTCAACAGTGAGTTTATTGTATAGATAGCTACTTATATCTACAATCAACCAAGGAGATTGCTGTCAGCAATGAGTGATGTTGTATCCAATTAGTTGAATGCCTTAAAAGGGGAAGTGATTTCAGCCTTTAGAAGGAATATTCCAGCATGACTTTAGACAGCCAGTGTCTCCTGGGCACTCATCAAGGACCTTCATTGGAGCCCCTGGTTTGCAGCCTGCCTATGGAATTTGAATTGTGCATCCCCACAGTCACATGAGACTTTTAAATATATATACATTTTATATTTATTTTTAAAAGATACATAGATTACATAAAATGTTACAAAGAAAGAATATAGGGGATTCCCATATGCCCCACTCCCCACACACCCCATTTTTCCCACATTAACAACTTCTTTCATTAGTATTAATTAATTGATGAACACATTTTGGGGCATTGCCACACAGCATGGATTATAGTTTACACTGTAGTTTACACTCTCTCCCATTCCTCCTGTAGGTTTTGGCAGGATATGTAATGTCCTGTATCTGTCTTTGCAATGTCTTTCAGGACAATTCCAAGTCATGAAAATGCCCCTATATTACACCTCTTTTTCCCTTTCTCTACATTCAACATCTCCAGTGACCACTGTCTCCACATCAGTAATATAATTTCTTCCATTGCTAGAATCACAATAAGTCTATAGTAGAATACCAGTAAGTCCATTCTAGTCCATATTTTTTTGCCAATCCTGAGGATTCTGGGATGGTGATGCCCACTCCAGCTCTAATTGAGAAGGGGTTTCAATTCCATATGGGATTCTCTTGCTTGCAGTTGTAGATTCTCTCTGTTCCTTGGTGTGGTGGTTGTCCATCCTTACATCTTTGTTAGTTGTCCTAGGTGAGTCCAATGAACTGGGGTGTAGGTGTTGCAACTCTGCTGAGGCTCAGAGCCCAGCTGGCACATGAATAGACCAGAGATTCAACAGTTTTTACAGTGAAGAAGGGCAAAATGTAAAAAAAAAATTTTTAATATTTTTCATTTAATACTTCAATTTTTAAACTTTATTTTAGTTTTAGTTTTCTAAATTATTATGCATTTTATTTCTTATTTTAAGCCTATCATTGCTATGTCATTTTCCTACTAATTGGATTTGGCAATATATTTTGCTTCATTTCTAAAGAAGTTTTGGATCACAAAAGGGTTTAACTATGGCAGGGGAGGAGCATTGGT
The DNA here is from genome assembly GCF_030445035.2 of Dasypus novemcinctus. Classification (NCBI taxonomy): domain Eukaryota; kingdom Metazoa; phylum Chordata; class Mammalia; order Cingulata; family Dasypodidae; genus Dasypus; species Dasypus novemcinctus. Next base: position 57,933,668 of record NC_080675.1, read on the forward strand.
GTGGGGTGTCAGTGATGGGAGATACATGCCAGGAGTGCACCAGGGCATACATATAAGGTATATAAATGTGTTCAAATGTTCATGGGGCATTGCCACAGTGGGTAGGAATTCACATAACTGAAAGAAAACTAATTTCCCATCTTGGGGAGCTCTGCCACATTCTCTAATGGAACAGCAATAATACCCAGTGAAGAAGGATAGTCCACTGATGGACCCTTGATATTGATGACTACGCTTATGAGCCTTTTGCTCTTGAAATTGCAACTTAGCCAAGAGTTGTGGGGTTCCTAAGTCTTATCTACTGACAGCCTCAATGATGCTCAAATGTGGCCACTCTCTAAGCCAAACTCAGCATATACGTGCATTACCTGCCCCCCCAGTGTAGGACATTACACCCAGGAATGAGCCTCCCTGGCACCAAGTGATTACTACCAAGCACTGGCTGGTGAAGCAACTAGAAAAATACCTTGGAAAAAAATGGGAAATGGTAAAGATAAATGAGTTTATATGGCTAAGAGACTTCAAAATGAGTCAGGAAGTCATCAGAGAGGTAATGCTTATGCACATCTTAGCAGGATCTCATAGACAGCCAAACAGATACTACCCAAAATAGTGGGGCTCCTGAGGGCTACGGAGACACCCAGGTCCTACAGTCATGGCAGATAGCTCCAGAGTTTGGTGCCTTGCCAGTGGGTCCTACTTTGGAGTTTGTGCTCCTGAGTGTGACAGAGTTGGACTCAAATATGACTTCTCTACCCATGCCTCTTCTGTCCCTTCTATTGAACCTATAGTTGGCACATGAGAGATTTTTATAAAATCTTATACTACTTACAGATATCTCCTGTTTATTCTGTTTTACTAGAGAACTCTGACTAATGCAGGGCCCTTGCCAGTGGGACCTCCATCAGTTTAGAATACAGGTTGACTATGCCTCTAACATGGCTTTCCAGTGGGTTGGTGAACCTTAGAATTCCTAGTTCAGTTCAAATAATTGAGCCTAATTCTTGTTTTTGGAGGGACAACTGAAGGAAGTTAGTCCAACCTGCTCTGTTCATCCATGTTACCAGCTGGGTGGCATTCAGCTACCCCATGGAATGACAGAGCAAAAGCTGCAGGAATGGAGGTGAGGAGAACATCCAGAGGTGTTGATAGGAGTTTTGCATGGTGGATACAGAAACTGGGGCCATCCCCTACTGTTCTGAATAGACTTTTCAGTAAGGTTAAGGGAAATGGTGATCAAACAGAGTTAAAGTCATCTGGTGAAGAATGGAATAGTAAGTTAAATTTAAGGCACATGAAACAGTTTGAGAAAGTAGTATCAGGGCATTTTCCTTTGTGAAGAAGACTCCAGGAGTGATTATGAAATACAGATTTCATTAATGTTTATCTCTCATATACCCATGGGGGTCTAAAATGTTTCCTCCCCAGATGCTAAGGTTGTTGCTTTCCCTCTAGTGGCTTATAAATGCACTTTTTTTCCAATCACCTACTTGTACCCAAACATTTTGAATGGAAGGCCCAAGACGAATTTACAAAGTGCTTGCCATTATCTTGACAATATATGACCATGTTAGCCCATTAAAATAGACTCCATGTGATTGAACCAGAATTAAGCTTGAATTCTCTAGGCAGCCTTTTGACTAGGCTGTCACTTGGATAGTATATCAGTAGCCTGAATTGGAGTTACCATTGAGGGGAAGAAAAAAACATGCCCAGCCGTGACCAGTGTGGAATGCCCAATTTTTCAAGAAGGCGTATATAGTTTCCCACCCCTTTTGCTGTGGTCATTGTCCAGGAAGTGGCTTAGAGGGGATGATCTCTTTCTTGGGAAGGTTTCTTTCAGTGATGAAATTGTCTTACTAGAATGTATGGACAAAGAGAAGGCAAGGGAAACGGAATCAGAAATCTCTTCGAGTAGATTTTTTAAAGAGGTTGTTCCAATTTGTTCAATAAAACCAGAGGCCTGTAGATGGTAGAAAGCAGGTAATGGAAGGTCCATTAAATGCTTTGACCATCAGTCAAGTTGATGGACTTTTGCATAAACTGTGTAGCATTGTCAGAATACAAATGGTTTGGAAAGCTGAAAACATGACACTGATTGGTTTTAAAAGTCACAATAATGTGATGACAGTTAGCTGATCAGGCTAGAAAAGTGTCAGTGGGGTAAGGCACCACCAATAGCACTAAGAGAATGTCAAAGGTCCAATGTAGTCAATCTGCCACAAGCAGACAAGAACAGTATGGCTTCCCTTCCCATGGGACAACTGAGTCAACTTTTGGCAAAATTTATAATTCTGCAGCTTAGATTGGCATTGTGGGAGGAGGGATCGGGGCATGGAGAAAGAGAGTGGCTCTGCACCAATAAGCAAAAATCTGCATTTCCCATAGCATCCACAGAGAGGTAACCTAGAAAGACAGTATAGAAGAGAAATCCTCCCAAAGGAGCAAATTTTTGAGATGTTTATCTTGTTCTTTTTGCTTAGTAAGAGAAGTAGCCTAAGGATAGGCTGTGAGATAATTCACGGGCAGTGGGCAATGGTTTGGATTCGGCATTTGAAAGAATAACGTTTGGGGATTAATGACAAGAAGGTAGGGGGAGATATGTGGCTGAATCTCTTAGAATGGCCCCAGGGTCTAAATGTTTGGGTACCATATGAATAATCAGCAAAAGATTTCACTTTGAAGGAAGCATTTAATAACCAGTTGGACAAAACGATCCATGCAGTGGATTTATTTTAGCCCTTTTTATTAGATACTGTTAATACTTGTTCAGTAGGTTCATGTATAAAAAAATGACCATGGTAACAGGAATGAAGGTCAGGCGTAGTGTCTTAGTTCATCAGGCTGATATGGGTAGGCTTAAGCAATGGGAATTTCTTGACTCATGGTTTTGGAGACTAGAAGGATTTCTTCTTCCTGGGGTTGGTAGTGTTCTGGTTCTGACGTTACAGTCCTTAGAGTTCGTGGCTTGCATCTCTGCCTCATATCATATGGCAATGTCCTCTCCTTTCTTCTGTGATTTGTCAGTTCTCCTTTTAAGGACTCTAGTAATCCAGATTAAGACTCACTCTCATTCAGGTGGTCCACACCTTAACTAAAAATAACATTTTCAAGAAGTCCTATTTACAGTGGTTTTATATCCACAGGAATGCAGATTGAGATTTAAGAATATGTCTAGGTTAGGATACATAATTCAAACTACCACACTTAGGCTCAGCAATATAGACTCTCACATCTGGTAATTATATTCCTGCTGAATGCCCAACATAACAGCAGCAGCAAAAATCAACTTGGATTATTCTCTAGAATTCCATACTATGGTGAAGTCCAATCAGCCACCTAGGGACAAAGTAATAACCTCATATCTTTTCCATCTTAGGTAATAGCAGTTTGTCCTCACTTGAATAGACATTGAGGTTTTATTTGCTTTTTCTGGTCATCCCACTTTTGCCAGCTCCACCATTTCAATACTCACTGAATTCTTTATCCTCCATCATCTTAACCTGTACAACACTGCTTCCAACCAAGGAACTCCCTACATGGTGAAAAATTTAAAACAGGGATTTGCAATGGCAGCATTATTGACATTTTGGGCCAGGTAATTCTGTGTTGCAGAGGGCTGACCTGGGCATCACAGACATTTATTAATACCATTGTCCTGTCCTCTACCCACTGGATGCCAATTTTACCCCTCCACCATTCATGACAATCAAAAATGTCCCCAAACATTGCCAAATATCCATTGGAGGTGGGGGAGAGCAAAACTGCCCCCAGTTGAACACTAATGATTTAAAGCAATGTACTTACAAGAGTCATTAGTATAAACATGTAAATTTCACAGAAAACAGTTTTATGGAAAAGTTAGATATATTTTAAAGTTAGTTCCATCAGCCAAGAGACAATACTTTTGAGGTTGGGATGCCATTTTTAAGGCATCTGAATCAGTATCCAATAAAACCAAGGGTTCTCCCATAACCAGAATATATTGGTCTGAGAACCAAGGTATGGAAAATAGATGTAACCTCTCATTATTACATCTAATGACTCACTTGAAAATTTTTGCTCTACCATTTTCACAACAATGGACTCTGCTATATTAGAGACCTAGGTACCCAAAGAGGATTTCTTCCACCAGAACACAAAACAATTATTTCATTGGAATAGAAACAAAGATATTCACCTGGCTATTTAATGCTCCTTTTTTTTAAGGAAAAAAATAGTCTAAAAGAAAGGTGGGCCTGAGGTGATTTAGTCTGCCTAACAAGGGGAAATAGGAGTATTGCCACACAATGGTGACAAAGGAGTTTAAAATAAAATGTAGGAAAGTATCTGGGTTACCTCAGGATTGTCATGCTCAGGAAAATTAATGGGAGAATTCTACATCTGGTTATGAAAATTATCATGTAGAAGAGTAATCCCCCTACTGGCTACTAGAAGAGCTTAATGAATCTTTTTTTTTTTTTTTTTTTTAAGTGATTTTAAGGTACCAGAGGCCTACCAAGGCATCAGGACTTGAGAGAATGGAAACTCACTGAGGTAAGACAAATTCTGTGCTGTTTTTCTCTTGATGGGTTTGCTGAGGTCTAAGTAATTTGGCTGGAGAGATTTAGAAACTGAGTAGAAGGTAAGATAAGGGTAAGAGAAGCTGCGTAGGCTTTCAGCTGTCTTACAAGGGTGGGGAGTCAAATATTGGAGATTGAGATTACCAAAGCAGCCAGAATTAAAGGTTAAAAATCCCAGAGGGAAGGAAAACACATTGAAGTGATCAAGGCATTCTATTCTTAAGAAGCACAAGTGTAGTACTGGAGGTTATAAGCAGAAAATAGAGCCTACGTGGCTAAGAAATTAAGAACTATCAGTAGGCACATAGTACGAAGAGCTTAATACTGGGGTTTGGTTTCCACCAAGGTAAAGTTCTCTGATAAACACCCAAGATTTTGGGATCCTGCAAAGAACTACACCTAGAAATAAGGACACATTAGAAAGAAATCAGACCTTACAATGACTGAAATCTGCCTTTGAATCAGATCAGTTCCTAATTGGATTAAGTGATTTGCTCCTATTGTAACTGCCTGCCAAAAGCTAAAGAAAACCCTCTCTGGAGAAAGATAACATCATATATACCATCTGTAACATTTTTTATACAATGTCTAAGCCTCAGAAAAAAAAAAAAACTATCAAGAATCAGAGAAAAGCAGGGGGAAAAACAACAGAAATAGATATGCATAGAGGATATGGATATTTTAGATATTGGATACACACTTTAAGCAAACTGTGATTAATAAGCTCAAGAAAATAAAAGGCAAAATAAAAACTTTTACCAGAGAAGCAGATTTATTTAAATGAAGACTCAAATGGAATTAATGAGTACAACCACCAGAGAAGGGGAGAACTGGTGATCTGGCATATAGGTTAGTAGAATATATCCAGATTGAAACAGGGTAGGAAAATGGATGGACAATAGGGAACAAGGCAAAAAGGTTTAACACTACGCAGCCAGAGCCATGGGGGAAGAAAGAGAAAATGTGAGGGAAGAAATATTTAATTAGAGAGTGGTGGAGAATTTTCCAAAATGGATAAATGTCACAGACTCAAGAATCCCTAAGAATCCCTAAGCAGATAAATACAAAACAACAACAATTAAAAAAAAACAAAAAAAACAGCTAGATAGATCATAGTAAAACTGCTAATAAATAAATAAACCCAAAGACAAGAAAATCTTCAAAGCAGACAAAAGAAAGAAAAAAAAGCTGTTTTACTTTCAAAGAAACAAAAATAACAGAAAGGATACATGCCAGAAAACAAACCAAGGACATCCTTTAGAGAGCTGAAATAAAATAACAGTTAACCTAGAATTCTATACATAATGAAAATACCCATTGAAGGTGAGATAAAGGCAATTTCAGAAAACAAAAGCTGGGAAAATTCTTCACCTGCAGACTGCAACTTAAAGAAATAAGAAAATGAGATTTATAGGCAAAAGACACATGATATCAGAGAAAAGCATGGAAGTAGGGGGAAAAATGAAGGGCAACAAACAGGGTAATTATGTTGATAAGTCTTATTGAATATTTATGCCCCCAAAACATAGCCAAAAAGCTAATATAAGGGGAAATAAAAAATGCTTCATTATTCAAAAAATGCAAGAAAGGAGAAAAAAGATTATAGATGAGACAAATAGAAAACAAATAATAAAACAGGAAATGTAAACCCCAATATATCAGTAATTATATTAACCGTAAAGTAACTCAATAAGCCAATTAAAATATATGGATTGTAAGACTAGACTCAAACAACAAAACTCAAGAATGTACTACTTTAAAAAGACATACCTTAGGTATATGGAAACAGGAAAATTGAAAGTAAAATACACAAACAATGCTAATATTAATCAAAAGAAATGTCACACATATTTTTTACAAAAATTTTACTTTTAAAATGTTCTTTTCTCTTTCTTTTCCCTCTCTTAGCTTATATAGAGTGTTTCTGGTATTGGTGATAACTAAACTTTTACAGGTTACAGGATATATAGAAAGGATCATGATAGAACAGTAGAAGGGAAGGCATGACCAAGAAATTTTAGATTTGTTGCTAAACACAGTAATTGAGGAACCCACGGTGAAGTACAGGTGGGTAGGAAATAAATACTTGCCCAAACACTGGATTTCTTAGTGCTGGGCTTCCTGATCCTGTGATGTACTCTCCCAAGGACTCACTGGGGCAGTTGGGGGCTAAAAGTCCAGTATGGTTGTAGAAGTTTAATACTGTTTATGAATTCCAAAAATAGCTATTGGATTATGTTCGTGAACTGGTCTGTTCCTCCAGGCATATTAGATCGAATTGGATTCAGAAGTTTCACCTTTACCTGATTAAATAATGATTAAGGTTTTGATTGGGCCAAGTCAATAGGTTGTTGAGTCCCTGCCCGCTTTGTGGGTAGGGACACTGAGAAAATGACATGGCAGAGGAGAAAGGGTTTTGATCCCAGAGCCCAGGAAGAAAGCACACAGAGAAGCAGATATGTGAGGAAAGAGAGAAGGCCATGGGAAGAGAGATGAACTCTTCACCTAACAGTTTACAGCTGGCCTTGTGGAGAGAGAACAGCAGCTGAGCCCAGAGAGAAATGAGCCCCGAGAGAGAGACAAGAATTGTCCCAGCCTGCCACTGAGATTGGAAGAAGCTGGGACCATGTAGCCTTGGGAGGAGGAGGAAGATGTCCTTGCAGACATCACCCACCATCTTGCATCAATAGACTCTGGGTGAGAAAGTACCTCTTATGGTACCATAAGTTGGACTCTTTAGGGCCTTGTGACTGTAAGCTTCTACCCCAAATAAATATGCTTTATAAAAGCCAATAGATTTCTGATATTTTACATCAGCACCCTTTGGCTGACTAATACAAAAGTCATTTGCACTACTATGATCATTATTGTAATGAAGGACATTTTTAAAACAAGAGTTGCAGGTGGTATATGTAGTAATGAGAGAATGCAGGACAGAATGAGCTCCCTTGGGCCATTTAGGATCATACCCAGAGGCAGCATGTCTGAGTAAATTCTTATGAACAAAGCCTAGCTCAAGTGCTAGTCCTGGATCTGGGCCTACTAAATATGTTGGATTTTGATAGTGATCAAGATTACACATTAACAGATAGTTGAATGAGCAAATGGATTAACATCATATTGTAAGTATGGGCCCAAGAACGTGTTTGAAAACAGCTGCTATGAGAAGTACTGGAACAGAGCCATGATAACCAACTAACACATTCTGGCCCTCAAATGGAGAGTCGGCTGTTTGATAAACTTAATAAAAGTGTTGCGTTTTCAGATACTGCTGCTCCAACAAGCTCAAATCCCCTAAGAGCAGACAGAGAAACTAGAGAATGAAGTTCTAATCGAGTCCTCACTAAATCAAATAGGAAGTCCAAGCCCAGGAAGGAATGGCCAATTATCAACTTAGAGACCTGGGTGGTTCCCCACATGCTGCTTAAACTTCCATTATTTTTTTTGGCTCAGTTCAAAAAGCAGTACTGCTGGTCACCTGTCATAAGTAAAAGATTTTATTTATCTCAACAAGAAAAGTTTTCTTGTGGCTGGATATTTCGCATATTGTTACAAAATGTTATGTAATCACAATAGCAATTTTCTTTCTTCCTAGGATGCTGAAGTACTTTGACATATATCTTCTTTAATCTTTAAGCAACCCCTTAGAGCTACCGGAAGGAGAGAATTAAATATATTTTGCATATGGAAAACCAAAAACCTCCACAAAGAGTGAGTGACAGAGATTGTCAAGAATAGAATGCAGTGCCTCTAGGCACTGTGGCCTTTGCTGGATCTTACCCTTAGCTTTTCTGTTTCGACTGTCTGGACCCAGTTCTAGCCATAGGAAACTCACTTCCCAGTCTAGATTTCTAGTCAATCAGCAAACCCTTGACATTCACTAGGTGTAAGTTAATATAATGTTGTCAGGACGATATGGTGAACATTGTGGTTAATTAGGCTACATCTATTCCACCATCTATTCTACTCCTCCCCTCTTGGATGGCACCAAAGCAGTTTGAGGAATTCCCTTTAGCTTAAAGGGCTATCTGATGAGTCTAAAGCGTTCTTCTATCTCCCATGACAGTGACTGGTTTAGGAATGGGCATGTGACCAAAGGGAGATTTTTCTGGATGCTTCTGAGGAAGTTCTTTCTCACTCTTAAGAGAGAGCAACAGGAAAGCAGACACTCCCCTGCCAATAGTTACTGGCAGTCATCCCACAGCCCCTAGAGAAACTGCTTTAGGATTAAACTGACACTGTGAACAGAAGTGTGGAAGATGAAAAGAAGCTAAATCCTTGCTGACATCATTGAAATTCTGGATCTACAAAAGATGAAGCCCACCCCTACTTCCGATTCTCTTCATATATGTAAATGAAAGATAACTTTATTGTATAAGCCAGTTTGATTTGATTTTCCTATTGTATACACTTGAAAACATATTAATGCAAAAGGATTAAAAAAGAACCATGCCAACAGGCAAAAGCAACCTACCTCACTCTACTGGACCAGCACCCAGGGTTCATAACCAAGGCCCAGGATGAAGGCACTTTGTTTCCAAGCCCAAGCCTTCTTCCCCTCTTACCACTCAGTAGTCATGGTCTATGCCACTGGACATCCAGGTTTATGAAGAGAACCCTCTTATTTATACTTATTTATGAGAGGCTGGACCAGGGCACTTCATGGTCAGGGCCATGTTGGGGTAAGTGAGCTTTCACTCTCCTTAAGCGTTCCATCTCCAGTGTGTGTGGCTCTGCTCCCCAAGCTGTCTTACACTTGGGTGTCCTGACCTGTTACTCTCCCAAAGCCAGTCTGAAAGAGGCAGCAGGTGTCCAGGGCAGGGCTTCCAAAGCAAGGCTACTAGCCCTAGGACAAAGAATTCAGGGTGGCTGACACTGCCTGCTGAGCAGGGGGACAGTTCTTTCAGTAAGTCCTGCAAGAACTGAGAGTCTGCAAACTGGAGACCAGGGGCAAAAAGGCAGATTCTTGGGAGCCCCATTCAGGGGGGAGGGGAAACCAGAAAGGCTTCACTGTGGAGATGAAGGAGCTTTGGCTTTGAAATCAAATTGTCTGGGTTCAATTGTCACCTGAAACTTCCTAGCTTTGCTGCCCTTGACAAGTTCCTTAACTTATCTGAGCCCCCAGTAAAACAAGGACAATGACAATTCCCCTCAAGGTTGTTTTGAAGATAGCGGAAACAAAGCACCTAGCACTGCACCTTGTTCTGCAGCACCTTTTGGGACCTTTTTTCCTCTCTTTCTTTGTATGAAATCTGAAAGGAGAGAACACTGAGCATAGGAGGAAATGTGGGCTCAATGTTAGGATACTATCTGATTTGAGGGCATTTACCCAACGGAAAAGCACTGGTGAGGAATTTAAGTATTAGATCTGAGACCCAGCTCTTACAAACTAGGTGACTGGGCAACTCACTCCTCCTCTCTGGGCCTAGCCTTCTCTGTAAACAACAGCATTGGACTAAATAAAGGCTACGTACAGTCCCTTCTAGCTCTCACGGATTTAGAAGGAGGGATTAAAAACTCTGGGCATGCCTGTCAAGGATCACAGGTAGAAATAATTCCGTCAAAACACAGTTCTCCTCTTAGCCCCTGGGAGAAGGACTCCCTGCAGATTCTTATACTCACCCAGTGGCTCCATATGCCCCACATCCTCTCTCACCCTCCTATGCTCTTACTCATTCAAGAAGGCAAATAGTAGTACCTCAACCACCTCTTTCAAAATGGCCAAGTCCTGTGTTTGATCATGTAATTCAGAATTCTTTAAGGGCTGAATGTTTATCTAATTATTTCTTCTCTTTTATGCTGTCCATTTCAAATTAGGGGTTTCTTATAACTTTAGGACTTTTTGCCCTGAGATTATATGCCAGAATTTTAGCTATCCAGTGACAGCCCTTTCAACTCTTTCCTTGCTGATATTTTCCCAATGTCTGGTCTTCATTATCTTCATGGAAACTGCTCCCCTTTTTTTTGTGCCCATCTAGATTCAAATGCCTGTCTAAATTTCACCTCAAGCAGTTCAAATTGTTTTCTGATAATCTTCTTCATGGTCTCCACACTTTCTGTTTTCAAGAAGGCATCTTTCTCACAGGCTGCCTAGGTTGAAATCCAATTTTTTGCTTCTCCTTTTCAAACAGACTCCAAAGCCAGGCTCTGTGTTTCCAGCAGAACTGCATGCTTGGAAGTTGAGTGAGAATGTGGAACTCAGGCCATGTGTATTGAGAAATCCCAGGTGCAGTGTGCTGAAAATGCAGATTTCTGACCTCAGGCGTGGTGCCAGAAAGAAGTTTTAATGTCCAAGTGTTTTATGCTTCAAAGATAGGCCCTTGTGGTTGTTGGTTTAAACCTGCATACTACACAGGAAGCAATCTGATATCCCACTGACTGGAATCCATACGGCAATTTGAAATTGCTTAGATTAAGGCCAACAACTTTGCTGAAGATTTGATTCTCTCTAGAGATTATTGCCCCAAATAGGTGAGTAGAGTAACAAGTTACTCCACCAGTCCTACCTTTAGCATATTACACACAAAAAGACAAATTTAAGTATTAGGATATACAAATAACTTAAGTATTAGAACAATCAAATTTATAAATAGGATTAGCCTTTATACTCAGTATTTCCTGGCATTCAGTAAATCTTCAAAAATTTCTGGATCCTCAATTCAAAAATTTGGATATGGTCCTCTTATTTGTTAAATTGCAATGCTAATTCCCCAGCAAGGAGGACTGTTCTCCTGTCATGGTCAAATAATGGTATAGTGTTGTGTTTATAATCCTTTTTCTAAGAGATACTTCAATTCTCCATGGTGGTATAGTTGCCCAACCAAACGAAGATACTCTTTTAAAATACCATTTAATTTAATAAATATTTATTGAAAATCTCTTTGTGCAAAGCACTAAAGAGGGTATCAAGATCAATAAGACATTATCTCCCCCCAAGGATTTACAATTTAGAAGACCCATATATAGACAAATAACTATATTTTAAAAGGCAACATATGGTGAAAAAATATTCAAAGGGGAAATTAATGACCTGTGAAAATCTAGCCAAGCCTGGAGGACATGGGGTTTGAGCTAAGCTCTTGCTAATGGGGACCACACCCATAATTTAAGGTGACAGGGAGATTATTTCTCCTGAAGACACCTGACCCCCAGTTAAGGAGGAAGGTAAACACAGGTGAGAGAACATGGTCTGCACAGTGTACATGGGAACACAGCTTGAGAAGAGGTTTAGAGGCAAGGTTGGAGGACTTGGATGCCTCACTGAGAAGTTGGCAGCTCATTCTCTACTCGCTGGCCTCAGGGTATTGCTCAGGGGAATCATTTACCAGTATTGTGTAAATAACCCTGGAAAATACTATATCAAGTTGCCCATGAGAGAAGCTACTCCATGGAAAATCAACACCTATTGTAAATCAGCATCTGCAATTCAGAGAGCCTGCCCTTAACCATTCAGTACTGGCTTTGACTGGAGACCATTCTTTGCTTTCTTCTGTTAGCCATGTCTCTTCCAAGCAGGAATCACCGAAGCCCCTCATGCTTTAGTTCCATCTGCTTTCAAGGTTAATAAAACCCCATAACAATAAGTAAAATGTCCTCCTGAGTGCCTCAAAGGGAATTTTGTGTATTTCACATAACTACTTTTAGAATCATACTATCCCAAGGATATCCTCTACAGTTAGTGAAAATCCTTCAGTCCCTTTTTACATAATGTAGTAACACTTAGTCCACAGACATTTAATTTTATTTATCTAGGTGAATAAAAAGCATTCGTGAGATTGGTGGCATGCTTTAAAAAGCATACTCCAATGGCAGTGGAGTTGATGGATAATAGGATGGATTCAGCCTGTTTGGGGGGATTTTACAGTGCTATGCAAGAGGTAACAAGAGCCTGAATTAAAGCAGTGAGACTTAAAAGAAGGAGCAGATATAGGAGGGGTTTGGGAGATAGGATCAAAAATATTTGGCAACTGAGTGAAGGTGCTGGGAGAAGAAGGCAGAAGTGTTGAAATGGCTTCCAAAAGTTTGAAGCTGAGTTCATAGGATATATCAGGAAGGAGACCCAAGGAGAACAGTAATTCTAGGACTGAGAAGGGTAACTTATTCAGAAAATAACAAGGATATGTGTGGCTTCTATTTGCAGAATTAATTATAATTAGAGTTACCATATAATTTTTTCATCCAAACTGGGACACTTTTGAGAGGGAAAGGAGAAGCTTTCCTAATTGCACCAGGACAACATGCCTAAACCATGATTGCTCCAAGTATATCAAGACCTTTGGTCTCCCTATTTATAATCCCTTTCAGGAATGGTTCAGATGGGGACATTAATGAAGCTGGCTCACAGTTCATTGTATCTTAGATCTCAAGTTAGAGTGTACCCCAGAAATCCATATAATGTAGCCTCTTGGCAGTCATCCTCTAACTCCATTCCTGATGTTCAGCCTCTGCTGGAGCAGTTCCCAGGTATACAGGGGACTTACTATGGCATTCAGAGCCTATTCTATTTTTGGACAGTGCTAAATGTCCTTCTTTACTAAACTTAGCTAAAATTGGCTTCCCTGAAAACTCCACACATTGGTACAGTTCTTATAATGCTGACATCACCACGATTAAAATAGCTAACATTTATTGACCATCTACAAATGGTCAGGCAATATATGCATTATTTCTAAAGCTCCCTGACAACTCTGTTTACATTATAGCATCCCCATTTTACAGATGAGTCAGCAGACACTGAGAGGGAACGTAATCTTTCCCTCTCACAGCTAATGAGTTATTAGAGTAGGATTTGAAGCAGGTCCTATTTTCCTGTTCTCAAAGTCCATACTCTTTCCACAATAACTTTGATCTGCACCTCAGTAGTTTACCCCCAGAGGAACACAAGACTCAATAATCTCTCTTTCACACATCAGCCCTTTTGATATTTGAAGACAGCTCTCTCTTCCTTTTCTGACCCTGATTCTTATCCCATTCTCCCCACATCTGCCCTACCAAAAGACACTAACTTTTTCCATTTAAAATTTCTGGATTCCTCACTCTTGACAAGTTCCAATTTATAAATGTACCTCTTAATGTACTTAGATCATACCCAATATTTTAGGTGTGTCCTAATCAGCACAGACTATAACAAGCTGCCTACTTGCTCTGTTCTGGGCACTAGGCTTCAGTACAAGATGCATCTCAAGGTTGATGTCCCCTTCATTAATATCTCCCCCTCACTGATGATTTTTAACCATCGCATATCAGATTGTCAGTTACTTACAAGGGTTCTATGGAGAATGCACAGGCTTGATGCACTTCATCATCTACTGTTAATATAGGTTTTGCTGATGATGGGTGCAGCAGATATCTGTTGTCTTTGCTCTTCAGCTCCTAGTCTTTCTCTTTATGGTCATGGTGACCTTATTTCTTTACCTTTATGACAAAGGTAAGCCTGACTCCATTGCTGGGTTCTAGCAGCAGAACTCACAATCTATGCTAATTCAATCATATTCCTTCCCTCAGCTCTGAGTGATTGATTATAGGGATGGGAATGGTGGCCTAGTTGACTGTATGGTTAGCTACTTCAATGATAATGCCATGTAACATACTATTCCAAAACTCAGTGGCTTATAACAACAAGGATTTATTTCTTGCTCACATTTCTGCAAGTTGGCTGAGATTTGACTGATATGGACGAGATTTGGATGGTGTTGGCTCTAAGCAGATAAGTATGTCCAGGGTTTCTCCATGTGTCTTTCATTCTCCTTGCATAAACCTGCCTCTCATACAAGGAATTTCTTCTCGTGGTGAAAGGCAGGGGTGCAGCAAAATGGAAATTCCAACTGTGGCAAGTATACCTCAAGCCTCATCTTATATCACATTTGTTAACATACCATTACCCAAACAAGTCATATGGTCAAGCCCATGGCCAAGAGAAGGGGAGTATACTTTACCTTCCATGAAGGCATGGTGAGAAGATGGATGTATAATATTAGTACAAGAGAGTGAGTAATTAGGATCAAGAAATAATTCAATGACAGTCAAGGCCAGTGATATTGAATTCCTGGACTTTTGTTTGAGTTCTCCCAGAAGCAAGCCCTATTCAGTGGAATGGATGTTATGATGAAGTGAGCCCAAAGTGAGGAACCACCACTCAGAGTCAGAATTAAGCCATCTCAGAGAAAGGAGAACCTATAGTGGAGTCTATTGGCTGTAGATGAGCCCTGAATTAAGCTATTCCTGAAGTCAGAGTTGCCTGCTGAACTACTGTACAGGTATGTGAATCAATACATTCCCTGTTTTGCTTAAACCAGTTGAGTTGGGCTTTCTGTCATTTACAAAACAAAGGAATCCTAACAGATATAATGAATGGGGGAAATTGTCTTCACAACTAACCTGTATCATATGTTTATTAAGCCAATAACTATTCTAGTCAGAGATTTTATGGTGCACACTTCTAGGTTATTCATCATTGTTGCAGCCATTTCTAGGTAAAGTGATGGTATGAAATGCATGAAACTATAGGGCCATTTCATATTGTTCCCCAACCATCTTTTGAAACTATTTCTGGTCATTAGTGTCTAGACTGATTTTAAATGATACTTTATCCCATTAGAAAATCCCTTTCATCTTACTTTACTTCAAATATTTCTGCATATGGAGGAATGCAACTGAATTTAAAATTCTAGGATGAACACCCATAAGGAACAGAGTTAATATTTCTCAGGAAAAGAGAAGAAGAGCTTTATATTACATTGCATACCCCTGGTTGTGTGATTGAGTTTTTCTTTAAGTAAGAAACAAGATGTAGTAAAGAGAACACTTAATTTCAGAAGCTAGCAGCTTTCATCCTAGCTCATCACATCAATTTCTTCAAATCTCAGTTACCCCATCTTTATAAAGGGGATGATTTCTGTCTCATTGATTTAAAAGGTTGTTAGACTAATCGTATGCCATGATGCCTAAGAAGAGAATTATTTTAAAAATTCTTATTATTATAAAATTATTTCCTAAATGTAACAACTTTTGAAAGAAACCACTTGGTTTGAGCTATTAGGATGTATTTAATAATGCTTTAATTTATATACCGATGCTAGATCATGACAGGTAGATGTTTCCTAGTATTATAACCACAGTACTGGAAGAAAAGGGGACCATATTTTCTAGTGTTTTCATTTCTTTTTTTTTGAAGATTTATTTTTTGTTTCTCTCCCTGTCCACCCCATTGTCTGCTCCCTGTGTCCATTCGCTGTGTGTTCTTCTGTGTCTGCTTGTGTTATCCAGTGGCACTGGAAAACTATGTCTCTTTTTTATTGTGTCATCTTGCTGCATCACCTCTCTGTGTGTGCTGCGCCACTCCTGGGCAGGCTGCGCTTTTCTTCATGTGGGACGGCTCTCCTTACAGGGCGCACTCTTTGTTCATGGGGCACCCCTACACGGGGGCACCCCTGAGTGGCACAGTACTCTTTGTGCACAGAAGCACTGCACGTGGGCCAGCTTACCACATGGGTCAGGAGGCCCTGGGGATCAAACCATGGACCCTCCATATGGTAGACAGACGCTCTACCAGTTGAGTCACATCCGCTTCCCTCTAGTGTCTTCTTAACAGCAAGAAAGCCTTTTCCAGAAGCTTCCAATCAAGCCACCCTTCATGACTTATTGGCCAAAGGTGGATTACATATCCAACTCTTAAACCAAACACTGGCAAGGGGAATGGAATCACAAGATTGGCTTAGTGGGATCACAGACCTGCTTTGCACCCAACACAATGTGCAAGTGAGGGCATACCTGAAAAAGACCAACACTTATTTAGCAAGAAGGGGGAACAGCTCTGAGGTTGGAAACCAAGAAGACCCTGTACAGTACTTATCAAACGATTTTAAATCGCCTGTTTACATATCTGAATTTCCCATTTCTTTTTAACCTCTGGGACAAAAGGGGCTAATTGTTATGTCCTCAGTACCCAGTATAATTTCTGAGATCCAGTGGCAATTAAGCAGACATTTGTTGAATTTTATTATTGAATTTTAAATCCATTTCAGCTTTAAGACAATGAAAATGCTTCTGTTGTCAGCTGACAATAGTTTCTTCACCCTGCTTGGTGCTGTCGGAGACCCACCATGGAGGAAAGAAGCACTCCAGTGCTGCTTATGGTATGCATAAAACTTCAGCGTCCTTCTGTGAGTCTTTGATTTTCAGAATGATTTCATTTCCCTGTCCCCTTTACATTAATATCTAAAACCTTTAGAACTAATTAGAAGTGGGAGGTTCAAAGATAATATATTTTAAATTTGCTTCCCGCCTCACCCACTTAAAGAAAAGAATCCTGCATAGCCCATTAAACTGGAGGTACTTGCTGACAGGAAGGAAACCATCTGGTGAACAACTTCTGTTAATTATGTTGGAACATACTAACGAGAATAAAGAACAGCCCTTAATGACCTTCCCCTTGGTGGCAGAATCCTCTACAGAGTAGACAGTCATGGCTCAGAGCCAAAAGCTAATGGTTAGTATTGGCACCAAACACTCAGGCTCACTAGTACTTAATAATCTCCCTTCGGTGGAGAAAGCATTTCAGGCATTTGCGGCATAAATCCTTCTAG
The DNA here is from genome assembly GCF_030445035.2 of Dasypus novemcinctus. NCBI lineage: Eukaryota > Metazoa > Chordata > Mammalia > Cingulata > Dasypodidae > Dasypus > Dasypus novemcinctus. The sequence continues at coordinate 57,950,814 of NC_080675.1, forward strand.
CACCTGCATGTAACTGAGCTCCAAAATAGTCATTTAAGGCATTATTCAGAATCCCTTTGTAAATGTGAAGTTGGTTGTTACCATCTCTGAATTTTTCTTCGCATTTGTACACATCAGATGAGGATGGACAAAAGTTTGCATTTTGTTTCAACCAATAACAATATTTAAATGTTCCTTGGCAAAGCACTGATGCAATTATTTCATATCCCAGAGGGATAAATATACATAAAAGTAATTATCCTCATTATGACCTATATGAGTTAATCATTTATAATAACACGATTTCTGATTCTACTTTACCCTTAGAAATTGAGGCAATCCTTTTTTTGCCCCTGCAAAAAGACAGATAAAGATTTGACATTTATATCATATCTTGAGTTAGTTATTTGTGTCAAAACATCAGTGTATTTTGGTTCATTGACTACCTACCTACTTGGTTTGAGAAAGGTTTTTAAATGACTTATACAAGATTATGTAAAATTTAGAAGAAGTGAGGAAAACAAGGGTGGGAAAATAAATCTGAATTTGACTCTCAGTTTTCTAGTTGACAACTAATAAGAAGCAAACAAATACTTCGTTGGCTGGGAGGGGGTGGCTGTCAGGGAAAAGTTTTCAAAACATCCCAATCATAACAACTTTTTAGTAGTAAATGCACTGTAAGCACACTGCATCATCTAGTGCATTAACAATATGCATGCTTAAATAAACAATCCTAGAACTGTTCTTCAAATCAGGTGGGAATTCAATAGAAATCTTAAAAAAAAAAGTTCTGTAACTAGAAACTGTCAACATTTAGCTCCTAAATTATACCAAATCTGTAAAGAATGTCTATCTGCAATATATTAAAGTTTAATAACCATAGATATTAGCCAAGACACTGTTTTATATATAATTTCTTGATGTATATTTAAGACTTTTCATATGTACATCAAGAATATAATCTTTACAAAGGCAGGTATGTCCAAGAGTTTGCACAGAAGTAACAAAATAAAAGTTGTTTGGCTTAAATCATCCCATCTGTGTATCTTGGACAATACTCAATCCTCTCTGCAACCACATGCATGGAGCAATTGGCTAAATATTCTTGTAGACAGGATGTCTCCTATTTGCATTTCAAGTGCTCTTCTGTTTAAAATATAAATGCAATTAATTTGCATTACTTATTTAATCTGTTTTGCATACTAATGTCACAAAAACTGAAAATAAATGCTGTCTTCATCAGCATACCTCCATATAAATATGTTTGTGTTCAGTGAATTTAAATATTTTTTTAAAAACCTAACCTCAATTTTCTTTGAAGATTTAACTCATCCCTGCAATGAGTTATGTCCCCAACGCCCACCACTATCTTTGAAGTTTGTCCATCTGATATCAGACTTACAGCAAGCTGTAGTGCACACCTACTATTCAAAGAGTTAGATGTTGTCCATGTGACAAAATTAATCAGTCCTTTGGTTTCTCAGACATGCAGCTGTTAGTGGATTCTTTCTTGTTAGTGTAATATTGTTCGTGTCTTAAATTAAAATTAAAGCTGCCATTAAATTTCCGTCTTATTCTTTGAGAAGACTGTTTTCTGAATGTAGCATGTGTATACATTTTTATGTGGCAGTGCTGAAGAGATATTTTATACTACATCAAACCTTTAGTGTTCCAAAAGAATGGCCTAATTTAATAGACAAGTCGGTAAATAATCTAAGTTGCTGTATCTGAGCAAACGCAGGTTGCCTAGAATTATTGGTAAAAATAAAAATATGACCCTATTTGGCAGTTTTATGGTACAGATGCTGCATTTAAGATGACAGCATTGAAATATAGAAAAACATGCGGGATTTATAGAAAATCCCCCCATGTCCAGATTGCTTGGCTTCTACAAGTCAAAATGTCACTATTGAAACACATCATTTACTAGTCCTTCAGCAAACAACAACAACAACCTTAGAAAAGTCCTCCATGTAACCTGTCAAGGTAAATGGTAATATTTTTGGAATGTCATCCTGATTAGCACAGAATAGAGCTTTAGATATTTCCAACGTTTTATAGAGAAATCAAAAAAGGGAGGGGTTGTGAAATTGAATATAGGAAAGAAAAAGGCCTCAAAACAACAAAATGAACTTTTGGCAACTACCAATAAGTATGTATCCTAGGAGAGATGCTGAGTGTGGATGGAAGTCAGAGGATGCCAGTTAACAGAAGACTTACCCCATCCTGTAAAGAAAAATGAGAACTCCAGGGATCAGGGAAACATCCTGCATTGCTACAGCTGCTTCCAACTTTCTACAAGTTCTATTCTTAGACCTGTCACAGGAACCAACTTACAGGTTTGCATTGTCATTAGGGTCAGGTAAAAATGGATGGCAATGTTTTTAGTCTGAATTTGATGAAAGCTAATGGAAAGGATAAGCATATAAACTTCAATTATTCCTTAGGAGTGAATTCTAATTAGCTGCTGTTCTGCTTCAGATACAATATTCAGAACAGTTGGGTTCTGAAGTCAGGCAAACTTGGGACAGATTCCAGGCTCTACCACTGACTAGCTATGTTACCCTGACTGACCAAGCATTCAGATTTCCCATCTGTAAAGTGAGGATATTACCTTCTTCACAGTGTCTGAGAAATAAATGAGAATGGATGTTGAGCCATTAGCAAAGTGTGTATCACATAATGTATAGCTGGTATTATTTGAGAAAAGATACTTGAATCCTACATCCTAACAAGAGTTATGAGATTATTCTCATCTAAGCCAACAAGGTACTATGTTAGGAGTATACTACAATATGTAGATCTAAGCAAATTTAGAATACAGAAAATATTCTAGTAACAAACTTCATATCTTCTTCGAAAAGATTATGATAGTTAAAAATTTGTCAAGGATCAAAACACTATAGTCCTGAGGTTCTGTTAATAGATAAACAAATTGAAATAAGTAAATATGTGGCTTTCCTTATTTGAAAAATTTATTAACTTTTTTTTTCTTTGCAAAATCTCTGGATTCTTAGGTAACTTGGTGGTGACAATTCAATTTTGCACAATCATTTAGCATGAGTGAAAGCTTCTATCTGGGTTTAGTAATTATTGTGTTTATCTCAGAGTGTGTAAATTTGACATCTATATCTACAAACTTATCTTGTTACTTTGGGCAAATTGCTTAATCTCCTTATTATCTTCTCTATCTGTAAAATAGCACAATGATATTTACCTATCTTACAGGTTCTTGTGGTTCTTTATTAATTAATATTTGGAGGATTAAGATCTTTAGAGGAAAGGAATAATTTCTTTCCTCTATAATTATTATTTTATTTTCATATGATATTTTATGGAACAAGACTTTAAGATGGTAGTCCTTTGACAAAGGTCAATAAAGGTATATAGATCTGTACATTTGATGGTTAGTAAACAGCCTGTAAAAATGATTCCTTTCGGAAATGATATAAGGGATTTCATCAGATTCTAATTATAGAATGTTTCCTTTTATCACCAACTGTATGAGTTAGACAGTAACCAAAGGAAGAGAATTAAAAATTCCTTCCATCATCACAGGATTCTCCCTTCAGTCTTTCCCTGTCACTTAATCATAAATAGTCTACTACAGTCAGAGTTCATTCTTTTCCAGACCAGATTAGTGGGAGGACCTCTAAGAATAAGAAATTAGTTGTCAACAATAGGATCATGAATAAGGCATTTCTCTATGGTCACCTCTCATTTTTCATCTTTGATTTTTGTTTTCCTTTCTCACATCTTTTGCACCAACAGTTTTCCTTTTTTCCTCTTCGGGGAGATTGCCCCAAATCTAACCACTGAATTGTGAGCTTTTCACACCTAGCGACACACTGATTAGAAGATACCCAATCACAGAGTGACTTCTTCTCTTTTATCTTGTCAATGGATGGGACCCCTTTGAAAGACTGTTGCAGGATCTGATGATGCTTGGAAAACGGTGGAGACTCCTGAAGGAAGCAGACCAAGGAATTTCTAACCAAGTCAACCACATACAGAGTTAACTTGCTAAAACACATGCAATCACATGCCTGGTCTGCTTAAAACCGCTTCCCATGGCTCCCCAAAGTCTATAGATAAAGGCCATGATTTAAGGACTCTTTAGAAACTAGCACCAATCTTTATTACAGTCTCATTGTCTTCTGCCCTCCTTACCCAACCCCTCTGCCCAAATAGCCCTTTCCCAACCTCAGTCAAATCATTCAAGGCTCAGCTCAAAAGTTATCTCCCCACTACCCCAGAAACTTAGTCACACTATCTTCTGTATTCCTATAGCATTCACATACACTTGTGCATTGGTAATTGTTATATTTATATATATATATATATCAATAGTGTAATAAAGCTATGTGTTATTTAAATACATTAAATTTAAATTACTTAAACTTATTATATTTTCCTCATATCTATTTTTATATGAACTTTATGTACTTAGGTATATATTTCTATATTTTTATAGTTATTGGATTAGTATATTAATTAATTAAATATATTAAAGTATTTTAAATATTTTGTGTTTATAAAATATGTATATACTTGCAAATGTATATGTCTTATATAGGTCTTCACAATTATTTACTTAGAATTTTACTTATATATGTATTTATATTTAGAATTTGTTGAATTAGATATTATAGTTAAAACAAACATATGCTGTGACCTTATACACACATGTTGTGAACTCCTCGAGGACCAGAATTTAGACTCAATTAATTACAATAACAATACCATGACAGACACTAAACTAAGTGGTTTGTGTACATTATTATTTCATTTAATCTTCACAGCCATCCAAACAGCCCAGTGTTATCAGTATTTACATTTATAGATGAGGAAATGGAAATCAAACAAATGAAGTAACTTGCCCATGGTATTAAGTGTTCAGCTGGGCTTCAAGCTTAGGTTTGGTCTTAAGTCCAAAGACCTGGCTCTCAACCACTCCATGACGGATGTGGAAGGGTGGGGGCTGCTCATCATAGTGGTTAAGAGCAAGGACTTGGGAGTCAGATAATCTGGGTGCAAATACCCATTGTCTCTTAGTGTTATTGTTATAGAATATTTTCCCCACCTTCCATCACCATATTGTGTGAGTCAGACTGAGTTCAAAAAAGGGTGAATGTGTCAGCAGTTAGTGAAAGAAAAGTCTTTGTAACTAATTGACATCTTTACTTTCCTGGTGAGAAAACTAGAAAGGACATTGGCTCTAAAATTAAACTAAAATTTCTTCTGTGATCTAAAAATTTCTATCCTTTAGGTCCTTTAGATCTTGCAACTTGAGAACATGTTGCTTTGGCATCACCTGGAAGGATATGGAAAATGCATTTGTAAGTCCCATCCTGTACTACAGAATCAAAATCTGAATTTTGACAAGATCCTCTGGTGAATCCTATGTACAATATACTTGAGAAGCACTAATCTAGATCATTCTCACTTCCTGCCCAATATTAGTAAATTGTGACTCTGAATAAGACTTGGCTGAGCCTTCATTTTAGTCCCAACAGCTTATTTATAGAAGAGATACAAGGCTCATGGGAGATAAAAGAGGGGTGAAATAACAGGTAAACCAAGAACCAGATTCTAACACCAGGCTTGCAACAAGGAAGCTGTGTGACCTCCAGCAAACATAACAGGTATTTCTGGAGAAGAAAGAGGAGGATTATATAGCTTACTGCAAAGGTGACTTTTCAAATTCAAATATTCACTAAATAAAAGATTAATTAAAGTTAAATGCAGTGAGGATTGTGAGGATTGTGTTGCTGTCTTGATCACAACTGTCTTTTCTAGTACATAGTAATTTCCTCTATAAATACATGTAAAAAGAAAAAATGATGGTTGCTCAAACTTAACTCTCAGAAGCCTTTCTCAAAGCTAGCAGTACCTCTTCAGTATTGCTATCATAATTTTTATATAGATTGGCACTTGAGATAATGTAACAGGTATTTCTTTCAAAAACACTTATGAATTACCCATGGCCCCACCAACTAATATCATTTCTGCACCTTTTCCCTTAGGCATTCATCTTTTACATGACTAACATCCTAGGGTAAATGGATTTGCAATCTGCCTATATCTTTACTATATCAGAGTTCTTTCATCAGCACCTTGCACACTGCCTGGTACATAGCAGGCATTCAATAAACATTTGTTGAATGTACAGGAATTTCACAATTATTTTAGGGCTACATACTATTTCTTCAAGTTAGTATATTCTAATTTGTTGATCAAGTTCCATAACTTTGAACCTTTGGTGGTTTCTCATGTTGTTACTTTTATAAAAATTCCTAGAGTCAACATCTTTGAGGATATAGGTTCATCAATCTGTTGAATGACATTTCTTTGAAGTACTTAGGAGACGATTAGTTAGAACAAACGGTATGAGCATCTTTATGTATTGCTACACACTGCTGAGTTTTCTTTCTAGTTGTAAAATTTTAGGATTCTGAGAGAGTCTTACATTCTCAAGTGGCTGCAGCAAAGACTAGAACCCAACAACCAGCTACTGGTGCCACCACAGTCTTTGCAAATGGCAAGACAGACAGTCTCACATTCTTTTCTTTCATGGATGATTAAAACAAAATGGAAAACTTATGCTGGAAATTGGCTTACAGTATCCAATGGATGAAATATGTTTCATAAATGACAAGAGACTAGTTGGATAAACACGATAAACTCAGAATTTTCATTCTTTCCTGTATCAGAGAGTAGTGCTTTGGAGCATGGATTCACAGTTCTGTTTCTAACCTATTTTTAAAATATCAAAGAGAAGGACCAGTTGTCAGAATGAATTAATATCCTGGATTTTCAAATCTGGAGACATAGGTTCAAATTCTCCCTGGTCATAAGTAAAAATGAGGTTTCTGGCTACTTGGAGATCCCTTGTGGATATTTCATTCACTCCCAAATTTGACAGTTTGACAGGATGATCCCAGCATCTTCTTTTTCATTGTGACCTGAGGGCTGAAAGCCCAGATGAGGTGAGGCAGGTGCCATAAGCGAGCTGAGGAAGAGTCAGCCTCATCTCCTACTCCCCTCACCATACATATCTCTAGGGATTCCTATCTACTGTTCAACATTTCCCTTTTAAGAGGTGCTGAGTTACACAGCTGTTCCTTAAGAGAGACAGGAAATAAAGGAGGAGGAGCTCTGGCTCCTTGACTGACTTAGTGATGGAGAGTCAAAAGCCATCAAAGTGCAGCTGCACAGTCCATCAGCATGGCCACGAGAGTGTTGCAATCCATCCAAGTGGATCTAATGGAGGTACTCCCTGCTACAACTTTCTTCTCAGCAGCACGTGCTTCTATACTCCACTCAAGTCAGTCTCTGAGAGCTCATGAAAAAGGTCATGGCAATGTCATTAACATTCTTAAGCCTGATCAGCACTTCTTTCAGGATGTCTTCCTCTTAAGTTGGGGTTTCTGTATTCCTTTGGGCTCCCATGAGATCCTCCCCATCCTTGTACTACTCTCATGCCTCTAGTAGCCTCCTGTACTTGCCTGCTTCCCTCACTGGGCTCTGACCTTCAAGAGAGCAGAGAAAGCATGTACCCAATTCAGCATGTGTCCAACAGAGTACATGCTCAGCCCTAGGTCCTTTGCCTTTCTCAGCATCTCAATAAGATCTACCAAATCACCTTGAAAATCATCCGAGACACCTATGTTGAAAAAAGAATGTCTATACTTGGTGTTGAAGGTGCTGAAGGGATTCGGATGAGGAGGGAGTGTCTCAGGCTCACTGCCAACGGGTCATCTCAGCTCCAGTGAGACAGATTTCCACCAGAAACTTCATGCAGGCCTTACAGAGGAAGCCTGACTGGTGTGATGATAGAAAATGACAAATGATCTTCCCCTCAAAAAGGCAGGGAAAGGGAAGAAAGGAATTAAGCATCATTTACTAAACCAATGCCAATATGCAACCCAGAATAATTGGATTTCAGGAAAACTTGGGCTGATGAATTTTCCATCAAAAAAGCAATTACATGTATAACCTTACTTTATATCTGCTTTTCTTTCTATTTAAGTTGAGTTTTCACTTTAAGGTCTCTTTAAATAGACTTTTTAAAAGACAGGAGTAAATTCCTTCCTTCCCTGCTGACAGCTTTCCCATGGGATTCCCTGCATGAAGAAAGCCTGATTGATTCTAGACTTTTTAAATAGGTGGGCTGTCCACTTCTCATCCCTTGGGCAGATGCTCTGCTTTTATTTAAGTTCAGCTGTGTCAAACTATGAGCATATGTTTCAAAAAATTTACATCTTTTACAGCATAGTAAAGATAGCTGAAACATTCCTTCTCCGCCTCCAAAAACCTAGGAATGAATTCTTTACCATTAACGAAAAGTCCTGGGGAGTAAAGGGCAACCAGCCAGGGAGGAGAAGGGAACCCAGAGAGCTGATCAAGTCAGGCCAATTTAATAACGGCCCTGGAGAGACCAGCTTCCCAGCCTTTAACCTGCAGTCACGGGGAAATCGCAGCGAACCGGTATCTTTCTCTTTGATTTTTTTTTCCTGAAAAATGTGATCCAGTGCTCTTCCTCTGAACCTTGCTGCACCCCAGTATTTGGGATAATTGCATCTCACCTCCTCTTGAGCTTGGGTGCTAAAATCTCCTCCAGGAGGTGGATTTTTAAAGGGAGCAGGTTTAAAACTGTCAGCTTGAGAGAAAGCCAAATTGCTCTCATGCTTGAGCCTGTGGGCCAATTTTTTGGTAATTGGATTGGTATGCAGGGAAGATAGAGCTGTCTGGGGGAAATGCTACATGACTCTTCTTAGTAGACAACACCCCTCCTGATGCTGTTCTTTAGCCTAGTGCCAGCCCCCAATGGAGGAGAGAAGGGAAGATGCTGAGGACAGAGAAGGGACAATTCTGTGCCATCATAAGATAAAAGGGTGGCAGGGGATGCCTAGAAAAGAAGTGGAATGTCCTTCACCAGAGTAAACTCAGAAATTAGAGCATCTATTATAAAGTGTGTGTCCAAAGTCAGAGAATATGGACCCAGAGAAGGACAGGGGAGGCTGAATCTAGAGAAAGTTCCAATAAGACACTAATAGCAGTCATTTACCAGGCACCTAAAGAAAACATTTTAATAAAATGAAATCACTGCAATTTCCATTGCCTCCTCAGATGGTCCTATGTGGCCCACTTGTCAGCCAAATACATTCTATCTCCAGGCCAGCATCATCAAGAAAAGCTGAAAAACACAGGCTTAGGAAGAAACAGATCTGAATTCTAATCTGGGTTTCGCTGCTTACTGTTTTTGAGACTTTGGCAAGTTGAAAGTCAGTTTTCATCTGTAAAATAAAAATAATAACTCTTACCAGAAAGGTGACTTAAAAAGATCCTAAAAGTTTGAAGTTTATTAATTGTCAATCAGCATTATCCCTTCCCCCTTCTATACAGTCCCCTTTATCTCAGATACTAAAAGCCTGGGAACCACATATCCCAAACTTCCTGTCCTCCAAGGTTCTGGATATGACTTATGTTCTGTCAATAAAATTCATTTCTGGGATATTGTAATCTTGCTCTCTTCCACTATAAGCAGTGGTGGTACCTGAAGTGTGAGCTTCAGTCAATGTGACTGATGTGTGGTTTGCCCTTCATTGCCCTGTACCAGCTTCAGGCTGTAGATCATAGTCCACCTTACTTTCTTGACTCCAGATTTGCCACAATGTAGTAAGAACTTGTATTAGTTTTCTACTGCTGTGTAGCAAATGATCATGAACTTGGAGGCTTAAACAATATCCATTTATTATCTCAAGTTTGGGCAGGCTCAGGATTTCATAAGGCCAAGTCAAGATGTCACCAGGTTGGGCTCTTATCTGGAGGCTCTGGGAAGAATCCACTTCTAAGCTCAATCAGGTTGATGGCAGAATTGTAGGACTGAGGTTGTAGAACTGAAGTCCCCATTTTCTTGCTAGCTGCAGCCAGGGCCCTCTCATAGCTTCTTAAGGTCATCTGACTCTCCTGTAGCCTCCTCCATCTTCCAACCAGCAATGGCATATTGAATTCTTCTCACAACATGGCAGCCAGCAGCAGGATCCATCATGTCAAATCCTTCTCACATTCTGACTCTTTCTATCTTCTGCATTTAGTCAGAGAAATCTCCCTACTATTAAAAGTTCACATGATTATTATCATAATAAAAAAGGCAATAAAAAGTATATACTCTGGCTGTTGGGCAGAATATAAACTGTAGGGGTGCAAGAAGAGAAAGTTACTACAGTGATCCAAGCAAGAGATGGATAGTAGTGTTGGACATAGGGAGACAGATGTATGTGGGATTAAGGTTTGGGTATGGGATGGAAGGGTAAGAGAGGGAATGTGTCTGGGAAAACTAGGTGAATGGTAGTGCCATTGACAGAAGTGGGGAAGACTGAGATATACCAATTTGTTCAAGAAAGGGGATTTCACCAACCCCTTAGCAACTTAATGAGAATTAGTTGATCCAGTTCTTATGACTATTTAAAGCAGGCCAAGAGCCACCCACTTTATACAATTCTAAGGGACACTATTCCCATTGTTTTCTAGAACTGTACTCCAATGGCTGCTGTTTACACAGACTATAAAGTGAACAGTGTCCTGGATAAGCTTTCACTGTAGGAGAAGAACAAGGGAAGGGGATGTGGGAGAGAGCCAGAAAATGAAGCCCTGCCTATGGGAACCTACCACTCCACAAGTGCAATCCTGAGTCAGTCATCTCCTTAAGAATAAAGATGTAGTAAAGGGCATTGGTTCTTACATGGGGATGAGAGCAAATATATAGTGAATATAGAGGTCATAAACCATTAAAGACAAGTTTGGTCTAGATAGCATGGGAGCCAAGAATTCTAAGGCAGGGCTAGCATGGGAGTCAAGAATTTTAAGGCTCTTCAAAGCCACATAATATTATTTTCTTTATACTTTGTATTTCTTGATTTGTTGATTCTAAGGCTTTACAATTTTTCATCATTGAATCTAGGAAAGGCCTGGTATTCCATAGGAGCTCAAAAAATACTTGTGAAATAAGTGTGTGTGTGTGAAATAACCCAGCCCATGTGATTAGATGAGGTCTCAGCCAGATAATCTCCCTTTCTTAAGACCAACTGTACCATATAACAATGTAATCAGGGGAGTGATGTATCATCATATTCACAGCTTCTGGGATAAAAACAGGACATTTGTGGGGGGCAACATTTTAGAAATTCTGCTTATCACAGATTCTAACTCCTTCTTAAATCTCATTCTGCTTGAAATACCTAGAGTGGTTTCTGTTTTCCTGTATTGAATCATAAGTGAGCTAAGATCACTCCCTGCAAATAAACTCTGAAGTAGAGAAAACAACACTTAGAATTATGATAGCCTTAATCTTGAAATATTCTGGATACTTGCCCCAAAAAATTAAGTTCAACAAACACTTATTAAGCAACTATCATGTACCAGCTTTGTGCTATGTTTAAGGGGATCAAAAAGAGAAAAGAAAAAAGAAAGAGCCTCTATTCTTGAGATGTTATGGTCTAAAGGGAAAAACTAAGACATGAGTAGAGCATTTCAATGTGACATATTATCAAAGATGATAAAAATGTTCAGTTTCAAAAAGTTGAGCATCATTCATTACTTAGCAAGTATTGATTGGACAACTATTTTGGTCAGGCATTGGCTTAGGTGCCACTGATTTTAAAAACCAGTGAGGCAAGTTACTGTCCTGGAGAATCTCAAGGCTAGAGGAGGAATCAGATATGTAATCACAGTACATAACCACTGCAATTTGTTGACTATTTACTAGGTTCTTCTTACTGTGTTAAATACTTTAAAAATATTATTCCATTTAAGCTTCACCTTAAGCCTGAGAGATAGATTCAATTATTTTCTAAATTTTACAGAGGAATAAACTGAGGCTGAAGGTGATTGTCACTTCTCTGGAAAGAGCTAAACCTGAATTTCCAACACAGATATATTCAATTCTAACATTCTTTGTAGTAGATAATGGCTAATGTCTGTGTCATCCCCAGATCCCTCAGGATTCCTCTCACCACTTTTGTGCTGCCTGTCCCACTCCATCTCCACTGCTTATTCCTATTCCCATACCCATGGGTTTCCTTCCCACAACAGTACTTGCAAAATTTCTTAGAGTACTATCATTTGAATTTCTTTTGCCTGCACAAATGGAGAGCCCAAAGTACCTGGGAGTACACATACTGCTGCAGCAATCCTTAATCAATGGCTGGTGGATGTAGGTGTACAAAAAATTGAGTTCCTTTGGCATAAGTCAAAACAGCTCTGAGGTTTGATTCGTATAGTTATTAAGTTTGCCTGTGGATTGAGCAAAATCTACCCTCTCTGTGACTTTGTCTGTTTGCACATTTACTTGGAATGGCAGTTTGGTATTGTTTGTGAATTCCAAAGATAGATATGGGATTGTGTTTGAAAACTGGTCTGTTCCTCTAGTCATATTAGATTGTATTAAATTCAAAGGTTTCACTTTTACTTGATTAAATTATGATTAGGGCTTTGATTTGGCCATGTCAGTAGGATGTTGAGTCCTTGCTCCCTTGGAGGGCAGGGGCTCACAGAGAAAACAACACAGCAGAGGAGAGAGTTTTTAGTTTTGTTGCTGGAGCCCCAGGAAGTAAACACACAGAGAAGAACACAGAGGAAGAGAGATAGCTCATTAGACACGGCAGAGGCCCTGGGAAGAGAAATGATCCTGATAGTCTATAGCTGACCTTGTAAAGAGACTTAAACAGCTCTGCCCAGAAAGAAACAAGCCCCAGGGAGAGGGATGAGCCTTATACCAGCCTACAACTGAGATTGGAAGAAGCTGGGAGCCTTCAGAGGAAGAAGGAAGGCTGAACCCTTGCAGACCCCACCATCTTGCTCCAATACATGGCCAACAACTTTGGGTGAGAAAGTACCTCTTATGGTACCTTGAGTTGGACTCTTTAGGGCCTTATGACTATAAGCTTCTACCCCAAATAAATACCCTTTATAAAAGCCAACAGAGTTCTAGTACTTTGCTCCAGCACCCCTTTGGCTGACTAATACATTTGGCATACTCCCCATCTCTGTCCTCTGCCCCCCACTACTTTCCTAATTTTCCTTGGGAATTGCCTTATAAACATTTGCACACAGATCTAAGGGTCTGAGGGAAACCTCCCCAAGATACCCCTGGCTCTGGACATTTACACTATACCACTATGGGAACCAAGAGAGAGAGAGAGAAAGAGAGTGATTAACACTGTTTGAGGCAGTTGGCAAAGACTTAAAAAGAAAAAAGTAATATTTCAGGTCAAAAAGAGAAGTTAGCTAAAATGGACAAGTGGGAAAAAGGGCATTTCAGGCAAAGAGAAGTGTATATACAAAATCTCAGAGACAAGAAAAATGAGGGTAAGTGAAGACAGATTAATAAATTGGATATGCTAGAACAGATGGTAGATGAGGTTGTCTAGCCAAGTTTGGAGCCTTTGGGCCAGAAGAAGCACCTAAATTATTTTAAAGAGATAATGGATTATGGTCAAACACATATTTTTCATATAACAAATATTTATTGAGAGCTTACAATGAAGGTTGGTGTTGCAGATTGAATTATGTACCCCACAAAAGACATGTTCAAGTCTTAATCTGCATTCTTGTAGGTATGAATCCAGTTGTAATTAGGACCTTTGAAGAGGTTACTATTAAAATGTGGACTCATTTATGAACAGGATCTTCAAAGATCATTTTCAGATGAGGCCAAATTGAATGAAGGTAAGCCTTAATCCATATGACTGGAGTCCTTATAAGACAGAGGAAATTTGGACATGGTGAGAGAAAGCCATAGGAGAAAACCAAATGAGAGACGGATATGTGATGGAGGATTGCCGGGACACTACAAACACCAGAAGAAAGCACAGCTCTGCCATACCTTGATATTGGATTTCTAGCCTCCAAAACTGCAAGACAATAAATTTCAGTTTGTGGTATTTGTCATAGCAGCCCTGACAAACTAAGACAGAAGGAAACCAACCCAGGAACTTGGGATATTGTAATGAAGACAAACCTAGTTTATGCCTGTTATTAGTCAGCCAAAGGGATGCTGATGCAAAATACCAAAAATTGGTTGGTTTTTATAAAGTGTATTTATTTGTGATAGGAGCTTACAGATACTAGGCCATAAAGCATAAATTACTTTCCTCATCAAAGTCTATTTGGAGCCATAAAGCATAGGTTACTTGCTTCACAAAGGTCTGTTTTCATGTGTTGGAGCAAGATGTCTGCTGATGTCTGCGAGGGTTCAGGTTTCCTGGGTTCCTATGTTCCTGGGGCTTGTTTTTCTCTGGGTTCAAGGTTCCTTTCTTCCTGGTGTTGGCTTCTCATTCCTCTTTGAACTTACTTCCTGGGGCTCCAGCTTAAGTCTTCAGCATCAAACTCCAACATCAAAACTCCAACAATAGAAATCCTCAACTCTGTTCTTGCCATGCCTTTTATCTACCATGCCTTTATCCCCTTGGTAGGTGGGGACTCAACACCCTAATCATAACTCATTCATGCCCAGATACAGATCAGATCAGATTACAAGCATAATCCAATATCTATTTTGGAATTCATAACCATATCAAACTGCTACAATGTCTCTCACCAAATTACAGAATAATCCTTCTCTGTCAAATACAGTGCCACTAAACATGTGTGCTTTTACAATTAGTTTTCTAGTCACATTAGCCACATTTCAGCTCTCAAAAGCCTCAAGTGGATAATGACTAAAATACTACACAGAGTAGATACAGAACATTTGCGTCATTGCAGAAAGTTCTATTGGACAGTGATAGTCTAGTCATACAAGTGGATAGTTACTAGTCTTTCACCTAAATTTAAATTTATATTTAAATAGCTCCTTTCTGGTCTTCTAAAAAAAATTATTGTGGTAACATATATATAATGGATAATTTCTCATTTTAAGCACTTTCAAATTATAATTTGGTGATAATTAAATTCACAATGTTTTGCTACCATCACCACCAACCATGACCAAACTTTTCTGTCACCACCAATGGAAACTATGTACCTATTAAGCATTAATCCTTCATTTTGAGCTCCCCCTGTCCCTGACCCTGATAACCTGTAGTCTACTTTCTGTCCCTATATATTTGTATGTGCCAGCTATTTTATGTAAGTGAAACCATACAATAGCTATTCTTTTGTGTCTGGCTTATTTCACCCAATATCATGTCACCAAGTTTCATTCATTTTGCAGCAGGTATCAGAACTTCATTCTTTTTATGGCTAAATAATATTACATTGTATGTATATACTGTGTTTTCTTTATTCATTCAACTGTAGATAGAAACCTGGGTTGCTTATACCTTTCAACTCTTGTCAATATTGCTGCTAAGAACTTTAGGGTACAAGTATCTGTTTGAGTCCCTACTTTCAATTCTTTGGGATACATACCTAAAAGTGGGATTGCTGGGTCACTTGGAAATTCTATGTTTAACTTCTTGAGTATCTGCCAAACTGTTTTCCACATTGGCTGGACCATTTTACATTCCCACCAACAATGTATGAGAGTTCCTATTTCTCTGCATCTTCGCCAACACTTGTTTTTTTTTATTATTATTATTTTTATATATAAAGCCATACTAGCATGTAGGAAATATATACTATTGTGGCTTTTATTTAAATTTCCCTAATGGCTAATAATGTTGGACATCTTTTTATGTGCTTACTGGCCTTTTGTATGTTGTCTTTGGAGAAATGTCTGTTTAAATCTTTTGCTCCCTTTTTAATTGGGTTGTCTTTTTGTTGTTGAGTTGAAGAAGTTCTCTGTATATTCTGGACATCAAATCCTTATCATATATATAGTTTCCAAATATTTTCTCCCTATCTGTAAATTGTCTTTTTCACTTTCTTGGTAATGTCTTTTGATGCACAAAAGTTTTTAATTTTGATGGAGTCAATTTATCTATTTTCTTCTGTTGTTACTCAGGCTTTTGGTATAAGGTCTAAGCATCCATTGTCCAATACAAAGTCTTACAAATTTCCCTGTTTTCTTCTAAGCGTTTTCTAGTTTTAGCTCTTATGTTTGGGTTGTTGGTCAACTTTGAGTTAATTCTTGTGTATGTGAGGTAGGGGTCTATTTTCATTCTTTTGCATGTGGATATCTAGTTTTCCCAGCACCATTTGTTGAGAATATTCTTTCTCCATTGAATGGACTTGGCACCCTTGTCAAAGACAAGTTGGCCAAAGGCATGAGGGTTTATTTCTAAATTTTCATTTCTATTCCATTGGTCTATATGTCTGCTCTTGTGCCAGCACCAAACTGATTTGAATACTATATCTTTGCAATAAGATTTGAAATTGGGAAATGTGGGTCCTCCTATTTTGTTCTTCTTTTTCAAGATGTTTATGGCTATTTGGGGTCCTTTGCCCTACCATATTAACTTGATGATTGGCTTTTCCATTACTGCAAAGAAGGCTGTTGGAATTTGATTGGGATTGCACTGAATCTATAAATCACTTTGGATAGTTTTGACATCTTAACAAGAGTAAGTCTTCCAATCCATAAACATAGGATATTTTTCCATTTATGTTGGTCCTATTTAATTTCTTCCAAAAACGATTTTGCCATTTTCTATTTACAAATATCCTTGGTTAAATGTGTTCCTAGATATTTTACTATTTTAGTTGCTAATGTAAACGGAATTGTTACCTTGATTTCATTATCAAACTGCTCATTTCGGATATATAGAAACACTAATGATTTTTGCCTATTGATCTTGTACTCTGCCATTTTGCTGAAATCATTTATCAACTCTGGTAGCTTTGTTAGAGAGTTTTCACGATTTTCTGTATATAACATCATGTCATCTGCAAATAGGGAGAGTTTAACTTCTTCCTATTCAATTTGGAAGTGTTTTATTTATTTTGTTTCCTGATTGCTCTGGCCAGAACTTCCAGTGCAATGACAAATAGCAGTGGTGATAGCAGGCCTGTTCCTGATCTTAGGGGGAAAGCTTTCAATCTTCTACCATTGAGGTGGGTTTTTCATATATGCCTTTTTATCATGTTGAGGAAGTTTCCTTCTATTCCTAGTTATCTGAGTGTTTTTTTAATCAAGAAACACTCCTGGATTTTTGTCAAATGCCTTTTTTGCATCAATTAATATGATTATGTAGTTTTATTCCTTTGTTCTATTAATGTGATGTATTGCATTAATTGATTTTCTTATATTGAATCACACTTGCATTCCTGGAGTAAATCCTGCCTGGTCATGGTGTTTGATCCTTTTTTTTTTTTTTTTTTAATATATTTTAAATTTATTTTTAAAAGATACATAAATCACACAAAATGGTACCTTAAAAAATACAGGCAATTCCCATATGCCCCACTCCCCACACCCCCACTTTTCCCACATCAACAACTTTTTTCGTTAGTATGGTATATTCATTACATTTGATGAATTCATTTTGGATCACTGCTGTACAGCCTGGATTATAGTTTACATTGTAGTTTACTCTGCCTTCCAGCCCATTCAGTGGGTTATGGCAGGATATGTAATGTCCTGCATCTGTCCCTGCAATATCATTCAGGTCAACTCCAAGTCCCAAAAATGTCCCCATATTACACCTCTTTTTCCCTCTCCCTGCCTCCACAACTCCAGTGGCCACTGTCTCCACATCAATGACATAAATTCTTCCATTGCTAGAATCATGATAAGTCTATAGTAGAATACCAGTAAGTCCACTCTAGTCCATATTTTATTCCCCAATCCTGAGGACTCTGGGGTGGTGATGCCCATGCCACCTCTTAATTGAGAGGGGGTTTCAATCCCACATGGCTGATGGATGGGACTCTCCTGCTTGAAGCTGTAGATTTTCTTGGTTCCTTGGTGTGGTTGTTGGCCATCCTCACCTCTTTGTTAATTAACCTGAATAAGTCCAACAAACTGGAGAGTAGGTGTTGCAACTATGCTGATGATCAGGGCGCAGCTAGCATATGGATGGCCCAGAGATTGAAGTCTCCTGGACATACACCAATCCCAGCACCAACCACAGGTTCAGTAAAAGGAACAGAAGAGGCATTTGTAGAGAATTCACATCTGAGCCCAACTCTGTCACACTCAGGAGCACAAATTCCAAAGTAGGGCCCTCTGGCAAGACACCAAACTCCAGAGCCATCTGCCATAACCATGAGACCTGGGTGTCTCCATAGCGCTCAAGAGCACCACTACTTGGGGGTAGTATCTATTTTGGCAGTCTATGAGATCCTGCTGAGACGTGCATAAGCGCAACCCCTCTGATGACCTCCCAACTCTTTTTGAAATCTCTTAGCCATGCAAACTCATTTGTCTTTACCATTTCCTCCTTCTACTTATGGTCTTTTTCCAGTTGCATCACCACCTAGTGCTTGGTAGCAATCCCTCAGCACCAGGGAGGCTTATCCCCAGGAGTTGTGTCCCACGCTGGAGGGAAAGTAATGCATTTATATGCTGAGTTGGCTTAGAGAGTGGCTACATTTGAGCAACATGGAGGCTCTCAGGAGGTAATTATTAGGCACCCTGCAATACTAGGCCAAGTTGAAGTTTCAAGTGCAAAGGCTAATAAGCACAGTCATCAGTATCAAGGGCCCATCATTAGACCATCCTTCTTCACTGGTCATTGCCCCTGCCTTGGTGGATTGTTGCTATTCCATTGGGGAATGTGGCAGACCTCCCCAGGATGGGAACCCAGCACTCCCTCAGTTGTCATGTGAATCTCTACCCACTGCGTCAATACACAACGAACATCCAAACATATCTACACACTCTATATGCTTGCCCAGGTGCACTCCATCCCCTGCATCCCCCATCAATGACACGCCATAGCAATGCTCCTCCCCTCCCACAGTTGAACCCCTCTGTTAACCAAAACTTCTTCAAAAATGAAGCCTAGTATAGTGCCAAATCCAATGAATAGGAAAATGTGTATGATCCTTTTAATATGCTGTTGGATTCAGAATTTGCTAGCATTTTATTTATGCTTTTGGCATCTATATTCATAAGGGATATTGGTTTGTAATTTTTGTGTGTGTGTGATAACTATATCTGCCTTTGGTATTAGGGTTATCCTGTCCTCAAAGAATGAGTTAGGAAGTGCTCCTTCCTTTTCAATTCCTTTGGGAGAGCTAGCACAGGGTTGGTGTTAATTTTCTTGGAACGCTTGGTAAAATTCACCAGTAAAGCCATGTGCTCCTGGATTTTTCTTTGTTGGGAGGTTTCTGATTATTAATTCAATCTCTTTCCTTGTTATTGGTCTGTTGAAATAATTTTTTTCTTCTCAGGTCAGTTTAGGTAATCTTTTTGTGTATTAGTCTACCAAAGGGCTGCCGACACAAAGTACCAGAAATCTGTTGGCTTTTATAAAGGGTATTTATTGGAATAAAATTGTACAGTCCCAAGGCCATGGAAAACCCAACTCAAGGTACCATAAGCTCACCAGTCAGCTGCCATATGTTGAAGCAAGATGGTGGGAGATCGCTATCGGGTTTCAACCTTCCCTTTTGTGCTTCCTCTTCCTCTTGAGACTCTGTGGGCCGAGCATCTTCCCAGTCTCATGTATAGGCTGGCATAGGGCTTGTCTCTCAGGGATTCCTATATCAGTCTCAACTCTCTTCCCAAGCTCAGCTGTCAGCTATCAGGCAAATGGTCCATCTCTCAGAGCTTTAACAGTTTGAGTCTTCTTTCTGTCATATGGCAGGATCAAAACAGAAAAGTTTTCCCTCTGTGTGTCTTCTTGAGTGAGTGTTCTTTTTTATCAGTCCACCAAGTGGATGGGGACTTCCCCACTGATGTGGTTGAATCAAAAGCCCTAAACTGATTTTTATCAAGTCAACTTAATCAGAGACCCCTCAGTGAATTCAACACAATCAAAGGGTATCACACTCAGAAGAATAGATTAGTTTACAAATATAATCTTTCTCTTTTGGGGATTCACAAGGATAATCTCAAACTGTCACAATTTGCTTCTAAGAATTTGTCCATTTCATCTAGGTTATCTAATTGATTAGCATGCAGTTGTTCATAGTATCCTTTTATAATCATTTTTATTTCTGTAAGTTCAGTAGTAATCTCCTTCCTTTCATTTCTGATTTTAGTTATTTGCCCCCTCTTTCTTTTTCTCTTTGTCATTCTAGCTAAAGGTTTGCCAATTTTATTGGTATCTTCAAGAAGCCAAATTTTCAACTTTTAATTTCATTAATTTTCTCCTTTTTTCAATCTTTTAAAAAAGTCACTTCTTGTGCCTTGCTTTCTTCAATATCTGAGCAATTTTTTTTATTGCACTACCAGACATCTGTACAACCATCTGCGTTTGGCAATAAAATCATAGTGGTTGTCGAAAGAGGAGAGTTCCCTTTGAAAATGCACATGGTCTTTTACGTATTAGATGAGGCAGATAAGCTCACACCTGCCTAGAGGGCCCAAATAGTGGTGTTTTCTTGCCTCCGTGTGTTTACCTTGTTCATTCTGAATTTGAGCAGCTTAAAGCATGTTCTCCAAAAGCTAAAAATAATATTCATAAAGACGACACAATCTAAACTTGTCACCTGGTATTCTAGCATTTCCAGGGCCATAAAAAGGTAAGCAAAACAGCCACTAGCTCCAGTGATCTATGTGATCTGTCATGGTATTTAAAACCCTGATGATTTTGTGAATTTTACATGATAAACTTATAGGAATGGGAATTTTCTTTGAGTCATTTTACTACTTCTTCCTTTTCTGTTTTCTTATAAGAACCTATAAGTAAAAAGTTTTTATTGGTCTTCTAGAATAAATTATTATAAGTGAAATAACTGAGCTATGTAGTCACATGTTTTTAATCCAAGTATCACCGTAGAGAAATTTAAACATAACAACCCCAAAATATGTAGAGTAAACCCTAATGTCCATGGCATTCAAATACTAAATTCATGCTGAAGCTGTTTTTATATTTAGTTGAGAAAAGAGTATACACCTCTTTACTCCTGTTATGATACAGGATCCATACAAATATTGTTTGCCTTATTAATCTCTCCTCTCTACCATAAGAGCAGTTATACAGTAAAGAAGAGAAAATACTATTTTTTAAAAAGAACAAAATACCAATGTTTATTGACTATGATACCTGCATAAGAAGTTTATATTAGTCAGCTTTATGTGATTTTTTTATAGCCTTTATTTATAAAAAGCTGGAAAGCACTAGTGGAATAACCCTATTTCCTAAAGGCTCGGAGCAGCTGCAGGAACCAGAAGCTATGTAGCAAAGAGAGAGGGTATTATTTCAAGAGGAGAGAAAGTGTCAATGCAGGATTTCTTTTATTGATAGTTTTCTTTGTTTTGTTTTGTGTTTTTGCTTTTTTGGAGCTTGACTATTTGTCTCCTTGGCACCTGCAGGCAGAAGGATGCATAATATACCCACTCTCCTCTTTCTCTAATTCTGCAAACCTAAGGAGGCAACAACCACACACTCTTAAGTGTTTTCCAGTTGATTATAGGGAGGTGCATTGTGTTCCACAGTATACTCCTGCAGCCCTGCCCCCAGATGAAAGAACAAGCACAAAAGCACCAGCCAAAGCCTGGACTCTCCTTTTCCTGCTCAAACATGCCATCAAATGCGGGCACTCGACTGAGGCAGGCATTCTGTTGTTTGTGTTCGCCGAGTTCAGCTGAGAATGTCTGAGATCAACAGGTGGCCTCACTAATGGAACAAATTCACTCATTGTTTGTGTGTTTAATGAATCATTGAGTTACTGATCAGCAGTGAGCAATGGAAGCTGTTCAAACAGAAAGGAAGCCAGTTGTGAGGTGGTGCCGCCAACATGCTCCTTTGAAGCACGGCTGGCCCGGTGGGGAGTGCGGGAGGCTTGGGTTTTACTCCCTACAGTTTCCAGAGAAACTGGTAGCAAGAAGAGGGTGTTATTTCTAATTGGATGATGAAAGTCAGCTCAGGGATAGAGACCAAAGAGCCAAATGTAAGGAGGAGGGGGAGTGAAAACATCTGAATCAAAGGTTGAGGTAAAACTGAGAGACAGGTGTTTGCAGTGAACTGTGCAATAACCCTCATCTCGCGCTTGGTCCTCAGGAAGCAACCAAGTGGGGAAGGGCTGAATGAAGTAATAAAAGGCAAGGCTTAGGATTTGGATGCTGATTTTCTTACAAAGCATTCATGGTACAGTGGAAATTCTGTCATATTGAGAGGTAAGACTGACCCTTCTTTGTGGGATTCCCATGTTATACCAGGTCTTTTCTGTGTATAGAATTTGTATTTAATGGGCTCTGTTTTTTTTGTTTTGTTTTGTTTTGTTTTTTAATGTGGGGGATATAGGAGGGATTTAGCAGAGTGTGGTTGTTGAGGAAAGTGTACCTTAGTTCCAACCTTACCGCTATCTCTGGAGCACTGTTGGCCAGATGCTCCCGGTGAGAGACTGACGAGCTGCTCACCATACTTGTTCTCCTTTTTCCTGGGCACACAGCTAAACTCCAGTCCCCAGCCTTCCACACAGTTAGATGTGCCCATAGGACAAGTTCTGCCCAATGGAATGTGGGACAAAGTCAGGCACTTTACAATCAGGCCTGGGTCATAAAACCTCTTAGAGGATCCTCCACTCTCTTTTCCCTTGCTTTCAGCTAGATACAGATACCTAGGGCTGGCCTTGAATATCAGAGAGCTTCTGCCGAGCTTTGGTCATTCCTCAGAGGGTCTGAGGCAGCTGGAGTGCCATATCCCTGGTGCACTGTGCAAATATGTGCCATGAAAAACCAAAAAAGTAAAGAAGTGTTCCAATGGGCTTCAACATTCCTTCCAGTCCTAGCATCCTTGGTTCAAGGCCATTATCTCATTTATACTCTCATCCACCCTAGATAAAGGAGATGTGGGCACTCTTCCTGTTCATTTAAGATCTCCTGGTGGAAGGAGTGGGACTTTCCTCCCTTTCATTCTCTCTCAGGGATAGTAAAAGGGGGGGAGACTATAGAAGAGTGAGAAAACAGGAAGTCTATTAGAGTATACCAGTTAATTCATGGAAATGAATAACAAGCAGGCCTAAGGCAAAGTGGAATGAAATCTGGAGGAAGTGCAGGCCAGGGAATGAAGGTGTCATTTGGCAATGCATCTGACTGGTGGCAGTTTTCAGGCTGTAAATACAAAAAGAAGCAGTGACATAAAACTTCTATTCCACCAGTACATCTTTTGCTATGGGTTTGTGCTTAATTAGCTGACCTCAGATCCTTTTAGAACTAAAAATCTCAGGTATTCCAAAATGAATCTCCATCCATATGTTCTGTTCAACAGGCCTTCAACGCAGATGAGGATATGAAAGCTATTGCTCCCTTAGGCAATGTCATTGCTATTTGGAAAACCAAGATTATATATACACACGTCCAGTGTGTATATAATTTACAATACAATTTTCTGATTCTGCATGTTTGTATGTACAGTGGAATGTTAACTCCTCTTGGATGTAGAAGCTGCACCATATGTCCCTGAATGAGAACGTGACTCAATCCTAGAATGAAGCATTTGGTCTGTGATATTAACTAGTCAAACTAGTTAACTAGTCTGTAAAAAGACTATTATCAACCCTTTTATTATGAGGTGGGTGAAAGATAATTCAAATTTTCTATAAGTCTTTGTTTTAATATTTGAAACATTTATCATGTTGTTCACATAGTAAGCATTTTTCTAAATACTTTACAGATATCAATTTAAGTCCCTATTAGGAAGGAACTATTATCACCCTATTTTATAGGTATAGAAACTGAGAAACAGAGAGATTAGGTCATTTGCCCAAATTCACACAGCTAGTTAGTGGCAGAGCTGGGATTCAGACCACCCAGTCTAGTGCCACAGTCCATGTGCTTAGTCACTATAACAGGCTGCCTGATGGCTTTAATAATTGACCAAGCCTCACCTATGTTTGCTTCATACACATGCATACACCCTGACCTCCTACCTCCTGGTAGAAAAATTCATAACAATGCTCATGCAATCGTTTTTCCACCTCCTACCCAAGCATTATGGGTTGCCTTAGTTTGCCAGAGCTGCTATCACAAATATCACCAACTGGTTTTGGCTTAACAAAAGGAATTAATTGTCTTGTGCTTTTGAGACTTGAAGATATCCAAGAAATAGGCAAGGCTTGCTTTCTCTCAGTCTGTAATGTCCTAGTGGTGGCTGCCAGCAATCCTTGGGTTTCTTGGCTTGTATCTCCTTTCCCATCGCATGGCAGTATTCTCTCCTCTCATTGGCTTTTCCGGTTTCCACTGACTTCCCTTCTAACTGAGTGGGCTTCTCTGACTTCTGGCTTACAGTTTGTTCCCTTTGTAAGGCCTCCAGTACTGTGGGTTAAGATGCATGCTCATTCAACTGGCCACATCTTAACTAAAAAGAACAACTTCAAGAGGCCCTGTTTATAATGGGTTCACACTCACAGGGACAAGGATTGAGAACATGTATTTGGGGGGGTACCTAATTCAATCTATTACATGGGTCAAAACCAAGAAGTCCAAAGTGAGATCGTGGCTATGAAAACCTGTCATGGCAAGTACGGCAGCTCTTGGTGAATTTTTTTTCCCTTAATCAGTTCTTAAGAGGCAAATGTTTAAGCTGTTACTCTCTATGGAAAATAGAAACCTACTCTATAAGATTATTTGACTCTGTCTCCATGATTTTTTTTTTAAAAGATTTATTTTATTTACTTATTTCTCCACACACTCCCCCCACCCCACCATTGTTTGCACTTGCTGTGTCTGTTCATTGTGTGCTTATCCTCCTTTTTTTAGGAGGCACTGAAACTGAATCTGGGACCTCCCATGTGGGAGGGAGGCACCTAATCACTTTAACCACCTCCATTCCCTGCTTTGTTGTATCTCATTATGTTTTTCCTCCTTATGTATCTTGTTGCATCACCTTGTTGCATCAGCTTGCTGTCTTGCTCATCTTCTTTAGGAGCCACTGGGAACTGAACCCAGGACCTCCCATGTGGTAGGCATGAGCTTAATCACTTGAGCCACATCTGCTTCCCTATTTCCATGATTTTTTAATTGTTGTAGGACATTAGTCCAAAAGACAGTACAAATATGACACATTTTGAAGAGTGTTTACAGACATTCAGGATTCTTGCATTTTTTGGCATTCAGGAAGAGTATGGTGGGAAGTGGTGAGCACTGTGTGTCAGAAGATCTTATTTCCAATTATGGAACCACCATGGTTAGCTGGTTGAGGCTGAGTGACAAGATTCAGCTTTCCAGCAATGTTTCCTCATTTTTGAAGTGGGATGGTCAAACTAGAAGACCTCTGGGGTCTAACTTAATTCTAGGACCCCCTGGCCTAGAAGACCCTTAGTGACCAGGACCCTGCTGACCTTTCCAATTTCATCTCCTACCACTTTGCTCCTTGCTTACTCAGCTAGGGCTTCGTGGGCTTCCTTCTTCTTTGTTCCAAAACACAAAATTCCTTCCCAACTTCAGACCTTTCCACCTAGCACCTCCCTCTGCCTGGAACACCCTTTCCCTAGATCATCAAATGCCTGGCTTCTTTTTGCCATTCAAGTCACTGACTAACCTCTATAGTCAGCCTCTCCCCAGCATCTCAGGCTAAACTATTCCCCAAAGCCCAGCACTCTATCAATTTCCCTATTTCACAATCACCTATCACCAGCTGGTATTTTTCTCATTTATGTATGTGCTTATTTGTTTATAGTGTGCCTCCTCTCACTAGGTATGAACCCTATGAGAGCTGAGATGTTCTGTGTCTTGCTCATCACGTATCGCCAGTGCCTTTGTGAGAGCATAGCAACCACTCTACAAATATTTGCTGAGTGAATGAATCCAAGAAATCTAGGACTTGCAGTGGAGGAAGAAAAAAGAGCCTAGGACCGAGGGCCAGTAGGAGCCCTTTCTTCGAAGTGTCACATCAGGGAGCAGTTCTTAGTGTTACACTTCCCTTTTCTTACTATATAAAAGCAAAAGTCAGTGTGAAATATACCCCAATTCACATGGTAAGAGGGAGCTTTGTGCATCCTTTCTCCTCTGCTGAACATTTACCTTTCAGTGACAAGCTGAGAACCTCCAGTGACATTTTGTCTGGGTTTGTCACCTGCCTCATAAGCAGAAAAAAGCATGTCCACTTATGAAGACCAACAAGTCACTGCTGAGGATGTGTGTGCACCTCTGATTCTGCAGATTCTGGAGTGAGTGGAGACTCAAGTCTAGTGGCCAGCTGGGCTGAGAAAGTCTGGGTGCTGAACTCTCAGGGGTGCCCTGTGGTAGCAAACAAGGTTTAACGGGTGCTGCTATATCAGCTTAAAATCAAAGGAAGCTGATTCAATGCTAGCTGCTCCCCTGATGTAAGTGTGTTTCTCCTCTCCTAATAGGAGGTTCCTAGCAGGAACCATACTGAACCACTGTAAACATAATGTCTTGGGTCACTGTCCAGGCAAAGAAAAGCCTCTAAGGCTTAAGGAAACTGCAAAGAATACCCGGTGGTACAACTAAAGAGCTGCTCCTCCCAGTTCAAAAGAGAGAAGTGATGCTTAACTCGCAGCTGCTTCCCCAAGACCCAAGGCCCAAGGCCCCAGGCCGGGTCCCCACCCAGGTGAATCACCCGGGACTAAAGCAGATGAGGATGAATGCACTGGTGAAATCATAAGACACTGTCACTACCTAGCTTTCAGAAGGCAGGGCTGGGTCCCCATGTGTGAGCAATCATCTCAACACACCCACAACCCAGGGCTAGAGAGTTCGCTGTATCATTTTTAATGAATGCTTGATTTTAACTTTTCCTTCTCCCCTCCAACCAGTTTTAGAACCTCCAAATCTCTGAAGAAACACCCTCACACTCTCAAATTCCTCTCTTCTCTTCTCTTGGTCTCCTATATCAAATACGTTTTATAATAACAGCTAAAGACTAGTGATTTTCTATCCTATCATAAAAAGATTACAAGGTCAGAGACTTCAGCACTGCCTTGCTCCCATATTTGGTCAAGAAGTCCTTCCTTAAGTATTACTAACTTCTCACTTGCTGTGGTGTCAGCACCTTTCCTCCTATTCAGGCTACCATGAGAAGCAAAATAAGGAGTATCCACGTTCTTCTGAATATTTGAAAACAATAAAATCAACTCTCAGCTTTCTCTTCTTCACCAAACTTCATGAGAAGCTGTACTTCTTCCACCATGATAATCTGTCTCATAATTGTTTTCTGGACTTTAATTATGCGCATTGTTTTTAAAATGCAGAAATCAGAATGGTACATACTGCTCTCATAAGGTCCTCAGCAAGTCTTAGAGCAATGAGAGGTTTCTTTCCAGTTCTTGATGCTGCATTCCTCATCACGTTCGATCTGGAAATGCATTGCTGACTCACACGCAACTTGAATTTAATCTCAGGTCTCTTCTTGTTATTATACTCACCCCCTTCTTCCCTAAACACCATTAATTGTATTAGTTTTATTTCCCACATATACTGACCTTATCCCAATTTACTCTCCTTCAGACACTTGGCTTCCTAAATTTACCAAATGTACTTAGGTTTGTTTTTCTGTCATGGAAAGTTTTAGCAAACTCGGCTAGCTAGGAAGAGATCCTACAACTTGTCTGACAAAAATATGGAACAATTCTGGCCGCAGGACAGATACCGATGTGGCAAACCTGGACACGTTCTCTCAAGTTCATCCGGAGCCTTTGATAACCACAGTTTTTTTTTTTCAGCATTCCTGCAGCAGCGTACCCACCTAATAGTAGATCAATCTGAGGCTCACTTCCCAGAGAGTTGTTTGAAGTCAGTTCTCAGTTGATTTGTCCCCCTGCCTCATTCTCACTCACATTCAGGCTTCCATCTTGTTCTGCATCTAGAAATCTTGTCTGCCTCTTTCTGTCACACATAATCATTTAGTTCTTTTATAAATATCACTAACTACATTAGATTTCTGTCCCTAGGTATCCTGCTATGGTCCCAACTTTATCCTCTTTCAGCTAGTTAGCTTCCTACATTTACCAAGTTTAAATACATTTATTTTTCTGTCCTTGTTGGTTTTCAGACTAGGCCAGCCAAGACTACCTGGAATACTCTCGGTTTACATTTTTAGTCACACCATAATTCTTAGAGTTTCCTTTCACTCTCAAGAATATCTTGGTTTGGATGGTATATTACATGGTCTCCCTACTTTCCAGGCAGACTGACTCTTGCTGTACCTCAAGGCTGACTCTGAACCACTCAACGCACATGAGGGCTCCTCAATTTTTTTCCAGAATTTCAGTTAGAGGCTACACACAATCTTCTCTCCAGGACAAATTTTGGTGATCTAGAAAATGAGTATCTGGTCCCTAGCAGGGGTGCTGGTGCAGTACCTAGGATACCAGGCTAATCTTTTCTCTAGCTAATAGGCCCCATGATGATTAAAGGATAAATGCTCTGACTCTATGCTACACATTATGAAGACGCAGTGTAGTGTCATATTTGAAAACTAGAACTCTGGAGCCGGATTG
Organism: Dasypus novemcinctus; assembly: GCF_030445035.2. Taxonomy (NCBI): domain Eukaryota; kingdom Metazoa; phylum Chordata; class Mammalia; order Cingulata; family Dasypodidae; genus Dasypus; species Dasypus novemcinctus. The sequence continues at coordinate 57,979,251 of NC_080675.1, forward strand.
CTTAAGTTCAAATCCTGGCTGTCACTTGCTGTGAGACCTTGGGAAAATTTCTTAACCTATCAGTGCTTTACTTCTCTCATCTGTAAAATGTGGAAAATTATTGTAGCTACCACATAGGCATGATGTGAGGATTAAATATAAATAAAGTGTTTAGCACAGTGGCACATAATAAGTACCATGTAAGTGTTGGCTAGTTTTACTCTTGGTTCTCAAAAAATATCCATCAACAGAAAGCAGTTTCTAAGAACATGAGAAAACTTTTCTTAGGATTTAAGTAGGTTTATTTTCAAAAACTTCTTCAACACTTTAGGGTTTCTGTCGCTGTTGCTTCTGTCTTAACTGTTGTCATTCTAGGGCCAGAATGGTGAGTCCATTTTATTTTTTCATGTTTCAAAGAAAGAGTATTTATTTCTGTTCTAAAAATGGTATAGGTTCATTATAGTATAGAACACATGGAAAAAATAGAAGAAAGAAAAAATACACTAAATGATTTAAGTACACTTGGTTTATTTTGTAAATGTAAAACCAAGTTAAGCCATTCTTTTTAAGTTTAACTCTTGTTATTTTGGAAGGAGTTTTGAAAAAGTTGTGAACTGAGACCAAGTGACATTCACTAAGTTGTCAAGTCCAAACAGCTTATAAATGTGGGACAAACTTAAGCCTATTTAACTTCAGAGGCCCATTTCTAAGCCTCTATACTACATCGCATTTTCCAATATTTTAATTTTTAACTCTCTCTTCTTCAGATTGAATATTATCTATCGATCTAGTTTAAAGTGGACTATTTCTTCTGTTTTTCTATTCTCCTGTGAAGCCAATACAGTGATTTATTTTTTATTTCAAATATGATATTCTACAGTTTTAGAATTTCAATTTGGTTCTTTTATATAGTTTTAATTTTTCTGCTAAAATGCCCTACTTTTCATTTATTAAGAATATATTTGCCTCTGTGTCTTTAAGCATTTTTAATTAATTAATTAATTTATTTATTTTTTGCAGTACCGGAGCCTGGTATTGAACCTGGGACTTCATAAGTGGGAAGCTGGTACTCAACCACTGAGCCACATCAGCTCCCCTGAGTTGTTTTTTCTGTTTGTTTGTTTGCTTGTTGTTTGTTTTTGTTTTCAGGAGGCACCAGGGACTGAACCTGGGGCCTCCCATGTGGGAAGAAGATGCTCAATCCCTTGAGCCACATCTACTCCCCTGAGCATACTTTTTATAGCTGATTTAAAATCCTTGTCTGCTAATTCTAACATCTAAATCATTTCAGGGTTGGCTTTCATTATTTTAACTTTTCTTTTGAGGATGGAACTTGGGTCTTTTCATTTCTTCATGTACTGAGTAATTTTACATTATATCCAAGACATTGTGAATAATATATTGTAGAAACTCTGAAGGAGGCAATTAACATAGAGGAATTCAAACTGCAGACTCTGTCTTCCCTGGAGTAGATGGCAACTCTAATCTCAGCTCAGTTCTTTATTCTTATCTGGAGTCTGCTCTGTGTATCTATGGCTTAGGGGTCAGCCAGGGATTTGGACAGTTTATTCACAATATTCAGGGCTTTTCCTCTTGGGTTCTCTCTTTTATAGTATTTTCACCCAAAACATTCCAGCAACTATGGATGCTCCAAACTATGTCCTCTGGCTTTTCAGGCCAGCAAGACTCTAGGTTGTTTTCACTGAACTTGCACCTCTTCCACACAATCCAGACTGGAGCCTATTTGGTAAAAATAAGCTGTATAAAAATGAGAAATTTTCCCAGTACTGTTTCTGTCTTCCAAATATCAACTTACTCTCCAGTGCTTCCAGGTAACTGTTTATTCATTTTTATGTTTTCGCCAGAGCTATAGTTGAAATCTGCAGGAGGCGTGGCCCAATAGGAGCAATCTGGCCATATCAGAAACAGAGTCATGAAAGATTTATTTTTATATCTCTCAGAGCCAATGTTGGGGAAAGCTCGTAGAAACAACAAAAAAGAAATCCTGAAAACCACTAGAGACTGTCTTGAAGGTAGACATTTGCTTACTTCTGTAGAATGTAAGTTGCATGAGAGCAGATTAGTCATGATTATCTCTGTTTTGCAAATGAGAATATTGAGGCTTGGCCATTGAAATCAAATCAAACTTCTATTTAATGGTGGAGTTGAGGCTTAAACATAACTCTTCTGAATCCAGTCTGATATCCACCCCCCTGCCCCCATCCCCACCCCCCCTCCACCTTTTCAATGCTGCCTCCTTGATCAGTTAGGAGAAAAGATAATTTTGTTAGTTTTTATATTTGGAAAGCATTGCAGAGAAAACTGCAAAAAGATAAGAGTGATAAAAAAATAATAATAATTATATCTCACAAGACCCTGGTCATGAGAATAATTCCATTCAGGGTCAAGGGAAAGCCCCAAATACCTTCAAAAGGCCTCATCATTGGCCCCCTGGAAAATGACAGGTGGGGCAACCAATCAGCAAATCAAACATCTGGGGCCCCTCCCCAACATTATGAAGGGGTAGGAAAAGACTTTATAGAAAGGCCTGACCTAGGGCCCCATGTGTACATCTCATTCAGCAGCGCACCCACAGTCCATGCTGTGGACTATGTACTTTTCTCGTTTTCTTGTTTCTTAATAACTTCTTTACTCCCTTGCCTAAAAAAAAAAGAAAGGCTCTGAAACATAGAGTAAGTTACACATGCACAGACCCAGAATTCACAAAGTTGTATTTGTGATCTAACATTTGTGGATTTCCCATATCGCAAGATCTAATAATACGGGCGTGTCATGGAAGACTCAGCTCCAGGCCAGCCTGCTCATACCAATCTAATTTATGTGACAATAAACTTGGCAAAAATTTCTCCTGCACTAAGACTTCCTCCTAAGAAACACATAATAATTCATCCCCTCTGGGTGCTTAATTAAGGTTGAATTATGTCATTGATTTATTCATTCACAAAGCATGTGTTCTTTATGGAGTTCTCAGGTACTCAGAGCTAAATGCTGTAGAGGATCTATACAAAATAATGCCTATGTCTACCTTCAATTAGTTTATTATTGAATTGGGCATAATAGAAGTAGGCACACACAGTGTATTTGAGAAGAAAATTATAAATATAGATATGAACTAAATTTCCAATTCAGACTAAATCTGGTATTTGGTTTCAGCTTGAATCTTAACTTCTGGAAAGCAAAATAGCTGAATGTCTACTTTAATATCATTTTTTTTGCATCCCTGAACTTGTAAATGATCATTGATCCTGTGATTATAAAAGTTACCATCATATCTAATGATGGTAAAATTGCTAGAGAGACAATGAGGCATATCGCTCAGATTTACTTATTTATTATTGAGTTAACTTTTATTTTGCCAAGTAAGTATATTACAAAGGACAATACTCACTATCGTTTCATAAAAGGATATTTTTACTCCAAAAAAGTACAGAAGACATGATCAGATTTAATTTTAATATCTCAATTTCTATTTCAAATATGGGTAAATACAAAAAGCATCACTTTGCCAAATCAAGATGGTGAAGTGAGATACTTCAGGGCTCCTTCCCCTCACAAGAAGTTTGAATAAACAGCAAGAACCAACAGAAACATCTTTTTGAAAGTTCAAGAAAATATTTAAAAGACTGTGGTAATAAATTGAGCACTGAATCAAGAAAAAGGCTACTTAAAAGCAGTGAGCCTCCCTGGCTAGCTGCTGCTCCACCCACAACAGGTCAGCACAGACCTAGATCGTGCTTTCAGTGCATATCCTTTATTGGGGTTCTGAAGGGAGCAGAGTAATCCCTGAGCATATATTGGGAGCATGGATGTCTATCCCAGTCTCTCTTCTAGTGGCCTGAGGGACACACAATCCCAGAATTTATCAACCAACCTATCAACACAAAGCCAATTTGCAAAGATGGTGAAAGGTGTTTTTAGCTTAGGTTTCCTTGTTCTGTTTCTTGTTTTTACCTCCTTACTCTCAAGATAATCTCTGTTATATCACTAGATGGATACAAACTCAAGAAACAGACAAATCAGGGAATAAATCCCAGAGTTAACATTTTAAATTATTAAAATGAACATGCAAGAAAAGATTACAAGGCAAAGAAACAGAAAATGGCCATCCAAAGGAAGAAGATAACAATGTAGAAAACATAAAAGAGAGAAGTTGAAAATATCAGAAAAATACTATTTTTAAAAAATTATCTTCAGTATGTTCAAGGAAATGAAGAAAAATACAGAGAGAAGACTAAAGGCCATGAGGAAAACAATTAATGAAAACTACAAGACTCTCAATAAAGAGAGAAACTTTAAAAAGGGACCAAACAGAAAAACTGAATTTGAAGACCACACTAACTGAAATGAAAGATTCTCCAGAGAGTTTCAACAGCAAATTGAAGCTGTGAATCAGAGAACTTGAAGACAAGAAAATTTAAATGAGGCTGAAGAGCAGAAAGGAAAAAAAAAGAATTATAAAAAGTAAATGGAGCCTAAAAAACCTGTGAGACACTATCAAGCACAACAATATATACATTAAGGGGTCTGAGAAGGAAATAAAGAGAGAGAAGGGGAGAAGGAATACTGAAAGAAATAATGAAAGAAAATTCCCAAACTAAGCAAAAGATGTGAATATGCACATCCCAAGTAGTCCAGAATATCAAACAGGATAAACCTGAAGATAAATATGCCCTGACATATATTGATCAAACTGTCAAATGCAAGAAACAAGGAACAAGTTCTGAAAGCTGCAAGAGAAAATAAGATATTATGCCCAAGGGAGTCCTAATTTGGTTGTGACAATTTCTCATCAGAAACCAAGGAGGCAAGAGACAGTAGGCTGAAATACTTAAAGTTCTGAGAGAAAATGATCAGCAACCAAGAATTTTATATCTGACAAGACTTTCTTTCAAATGAGGGGGATAGAGAGAAATAGCAAGATGGCAGTGAAGTAAGGAGCTCCTAGAGTCAGCTCCTGCTACAGGGCAGTTAGCAAACACCCAGAGCTCTCTGGAGCTAGCTGAAGCACTTGTTTGGGAGCTCCAGGAGTCCAGAAGAGCATCCTGCAACATCCTTGGGGGAGTGGAAGGAGGAGACCGCCCATCTGCAGAGAAGACTCATAAATAGAATACTCCACGCCCTGGAGGCTGGTGCCAATCCTCCACTGGAGGCACAAGCCACCTCGGGAGGTGTTCTGCTGCTGGAATTGAAAGCTCCATTTCCCTAAAATGGGGGAGGAAGAGACGGTTGGGCACCAGTTTCAGCTATGATGAGGAAATTCAGTGGGTTGCATTATGATCCTGACAACAGTTAAGGTTTCAGCCTGTTCAGGTCAGAAAGAGGCTGGGAGCCATCATCTTAACTCTGCACCTGGCACGAGGGAAAGCAGGGAGGACTGAAAACCCCAGTGCTGGTGGGGACTAGCTTCTTCCCATCCAGATCATATTGCAGGTCTAGCCTAGGCCCCAGTGCTACCTCCAGCAGGGAGGAAGTTGCAGGGACCTGCGCCAGCCTCTCCAGGAAATTAACAGCCAAGCCATGGAGGACGGTGATTGTCCTACTCTGGCGGCATGAGCCGCCCCAAGAGCTGCCCTGTGATGGGAATTGGAAGCTCCATTTCCCAGAAACAGGGGAGGAGGATATGGTGGGCTGCTAATTTCAGCTACTGATTGGGAGACTTGGCTGGCTAAGAGATAACCCTGGGAAAAACTGGGGTGAGAACCAGCCCAAGTCAGAAAGAGGCCAGTAGCTACCATTCAGACTCTGCTCCCAACCTGAGGGGAAGCCAGGCTGACATTATCTTTCACACAGATCAGCCTGCAGCCCACCTAGGCTTCAGCCCCACCTCCCCAGCAGAGAGGAGGCTGAGAGCCCTGCATCAGCCTATACAGGCAACTGTAGGGAACTTTGGCTGGCATAGACTGAAAATCAGAAGTCTATCAGGGCAACTGAGGTTATCTTAGGACCTGCACTGCATAGATTGCTGCCCATACCTGCAGCTCCATCCCTGCCCCAGCTAGGGGAGAAAGGGATATAAAGTTCCATCAGTCTCTCTGTGCAACTACAGTCTAGGCCTGCACATGGATTATTCCACATAGCTGTTACTCTGTTCCTACCCCTGGCAAAGGAAAAAGGTGGAAGAAGCTTCATTGGTCCCTGGTGCAATGAGGGTAGCTTGAGCCTCCACAGCTTACAGCACCAACTACATGCTTGGCTCCTACTGCATAACCAGAAAGGGAGAAAGGGCAGGATACCCTAAACTAAAGAGAAAAACTGCACCCAGAAAAAATACTCTAGTAAGCCAGATGCCAAGACACAAATGAAAAATTATATTCCACACCAAGAAACAGGAAGCTATGGCCCAGTTAAAGGAATAAGATAAGACTCCAGATGACCTAAAGGAGTTGAGACAACTAATTATAGATGTTCAAACAAATCTCCTTAATAAATTCAATGAGATGGCTAAAGAGATTAAGGATATTAAGAAGACATTGGATGAGCACAAAGAAGAATTTGAAAGCATACATAGAAAAATAGCAGATCTTATGGGAATGAAAGCTGCAATCAATGAAATTAAAAACACATTGGAATCATATAATAGCAGATTTGAGGAGGCAGAAGAAAGGATTGGTGAGCTTGAAGAAATGGCCTCTGAAAGTGAACATACAGAAGAACAGATGAAGAAAAGAATGGAAAAAAAGGTTTCAGGGAACTAAATGACAGCAAAAGGCATGCAAACATATATGTCATGGTTGTCCCAAAGGAGAAGAGAAGGCAAAAGGGGCAGAAGGAATATTTGAAGATACAATGGTAGAAAATTTCCCAAAGCTATTGAAGGACATAGATATCCCTGTCCAAGAAGCACAACATACTCCCATCTAAAAAAATCCAAATAGACCAACTCCAAGACACATACTCATCAGAATGTCAAAGGCCAAAGACAAAGAGAGAATTCTGAGAGCAGCAAGAGAAAAACAATGCATAACATATAAGGGATACCAATAAGATTAAGTGCTGGTTTCTCACCAGAAACCATGGAGGCAAGAAGACAGTGGTCTGATATATTTAAGATACTACAAGAGAAAAACTTTTAACCAAGAATCTTATATCCAGCAAGACTGTCTTTCATAAATGAGGGCAAAATTAGAATATTCACAGATAAACAGAAACTGAAAGAATTTCTAAGCAAGAGACCAGAATTTCAGGAAATACTAAAGGCTGCGCGAGAGCCTGAAAAGAAAAGACAGGAGAGAGGGGCCCAGAAGAGAGTCTAGAAATGAAGATTATATCAATAAAAGTAAAAGTGTCAAAAGAGTGGTGAAAATAAAATATGATAGATAAAACTCAAATAGTCAGGAATAAACTTAACCAATGATGTAAAGCACTTGTATTCAGAAAACTGCAACTCAATGTTAAAACAAATAAAAAACGCCCTAAATAATTGGAAGAACATTCCATGCTCATGGATTGGAAGACTAAATATCATTAAGATGTCAATTCTACTCAAATTGATATACAGATTTAATGCAATCCTGATAAAAATTCCACCAGCATTAAAGAAAAAATTGAAAACACGATCATTAAATTTATTTGGAAAGGTAAGAGGTCCTGAACATCCAGAAACATCATAAAAGGAAAAGTGAACCCTCATCTCCAGACTTTAAATCATAATACCTACCCATAGTGGCAAAAACATCATGGTACTAGCCTAAAGAGAGACACAATAGACCAATGAACCAAACTGATGGTTCAGAAACAGATCCTCACAGATATGGTCAAATGATTTTTGACTAGCCTGTCAAATTCACACAGCTTGGGCAGAACAATCCATTCAACAAATGGTGCTGAAATAATTGGACATCCATAGCTGAAAGAAAGAGCGAGGACCTCTATCTCACACGTTATCCAAAACCTAACTCAAAATGGATCAAAGTACTAAATATAAAAGCAAGAACTATAAAACTTCTAGAAGAAATTGTAGGAAAATATCTTAAGACCTGGTGGTAGATGGTGGATTCTTAAAGGAGAAAAGAGGACTGAGTGGACTACTGATGTTTGATGTATGTGGAAGTTTTAATTAGCTTTACTGCAAAGGTTTGGAAATGTATAGAGTGGATGGTAACACACAGTGAGTATCAGCTTGTTTATAAATGGGGATATGACTGAAAATGGTAGTCTAGTTATGTAAATGCCAATTGACAAAATGCTAGAGAATAATCTAGGAAGTGGATAGCACAGTAAACCAAGAGGTGGGTGAGAATTGTGGTTGATGGTACAGATGCAAGAGTGTCCTCTGTTAGCTAGAACAAATGCATATCACTTCTGCAGGGTATTGGGAATGTGGAGAAGCATGGGAAAAATACAGCTGCAGTGACTTATGGACTGTGGTTAGTAGTAACAATATGATATTCTTGCATCTATGCAAAAGATGTCCTGTGTTGATACTGAGGCAGTATGGAAAATGTGAGCCAAATGTACACTATGGACATGGCAATAATCAGATGATATTATTTTATCTGTAGCAAATGACACACCACCTTGTGGTGTGTTGATGGAAGGGTGTTGTTTGGGAATTCTGCACATGTGCATGATTGTTTTATAAGTTTACAACTTCTGTCATAAAAAATATATTTAGGGAAAACGGACTTTGGCCCAGTGGTTAGGGCGTCCGTCTACCATATGGGAGGTCCGCGGTTCAAACCCCGGGCCTCCTTGACCTGTGTGGAGCTGGCCATGCGCAGCGCTGATGCGCGCAAGGAGTGCCCTGCCACACAGGGGTGTCCCCCGCGTGGGGGAGCCCCACGCGCAAGGAGTGCGCCTGTGAGGAAAGCCGCCCAGCGTGAAAAGAAAGTGCAGCCTGCCGAGGAATGGCGCCGCCCACACTTCCCGTGCCGCTGACGACAACAGAAGCGGACAAAGAAACAAGACGAAGCAAATAGACACCAAGAACAGACAACCAGGGGAGGGGGGGAATTAAATAAATAAATAAATCTATTAAAAAAATAAAAAATAAAAATAAAAATATATTTAAAAAATAATAATAGGGTGGGTTGGGGGAAAAACACACCAAATGTAAGATAAGGTCTATGATTAGTAGTAAGTTTTTGACAATATTCTTTCATAATTTTAACAAACGTCTCATGACAATGCAAGGTGTTGGCAGAGGGTTGATGTATGGGACCCCTGTATGATGTTATGCATGTTTGCTTTGTAAGTTCACAACTTTTACTATACACTAAATTGTTTATGTATGTTCATATATAAATGATATAAAGATAATAATAATTGGATTGGTTGGGGGAAACACTTTGTTTAGTAGTAATATTTTGACAATGCTCTTTAATCATTAATTAAAAAGGTTTAAAAACAATGCAAGTTATTGATGGAAGGGTGAGATGTTATATATATGTTTGTTTGATGTTATATATGTTTGTTTTGTAAGTTCATAACTATTATACATTTATTGTTTATGTATGTTTATGTATGAGTGATATATTTCTATAAATTTTTAAAAAAATGAGGGGGATACTGAAACATTCCCAGATTAAAAAAAAAAAAAAGAAGCTAAGGGAATTCATGACCACTAGACATGCTACACAAACAATTCTAAACGGATTTCTTCAACCTGACAATCTGAAAGGGAAGGACGCTAGGCATTGGTTCAAAGCAGCATAAAGAAATAAAGATCTCTGGAAAAGAGAGCCATGTAGACAATTATAAATGCCAGTATTACTATATTGCATTTTTTTAAGATTTATAATTTTATCCGCCCCCCCCTTGTTGTTTGCTTTCAGTCTGCTCTCTGTGTCATTTGCTTTGTGCTCTTTGTGTCTGCTCATCTTCTTTAGGAGGCACCAGGAACCAAACACAGGATCTCCCATGTGGGAAAGAGGTACTCAATTATTTGCACCACCTCAGCTCACTGCTTTGTTGTGTCTCTCATTGTCTTTCCTTTTTTATGCCTCCTTGTTGCATCAGCTTGCCACACCTCCCCATCATACCAGCTTGCTATCTTGCTCTTCTTCTCAGGAGACACTGGGAATTGAACCCAGGACCTCCTATGTGGTAGGCAGGAGCTCAATTGCTTGAGCCATATCTGCTTCTCACTGAATTGCATTCTTCATATATTACACACTTCTCACTTACTACTGTTGCCAAAATGTAAGTGTATAAAACTAATGATAAATCTATAGTTTTGGGCATACAATATACGAAGATGCCTTAATTTGAACTTGTTTTCTTAATATCAATCCACTCAATTCCTATTGTTTAAGCCAGCCCATTACATGGTACTTCTTTGAACAGCCAAGAAAGCTAAAACAATGATAAACTGGGGTTTATCCCAAGTATGCAAGAATGGTTCAACATAAGAGAATCAATTAATATAATATACCACATTAACAGAATGAAGGGGGAAAAAGTACATGATCATCTCAGTTGATGCAGAAAAGGCATTTGATGAAATCCCACATCTCCTTCTTGAGAAAAAAAACACTTAGAAAAATAGGAATAAATGCAAAATTCTTCAACATAATAAAGGGCATATATAAAAAACCCACACTCAGCACCTTACTCAATGGTGAAAGACTGAAAGCTTTCCTTCTAGATCAGGAACATGACAAGGATGCCCACTGTCACTTAAACATTGTACTGGAAGTTTGAGCCAGATCAATTAGGCAAGAAAAAGAAAAATAAGACATCCATGTTGGAAAGAAAGAAGTAAAACTCCCCATTTGCAGATATGATCCTATATCCAGAAAACCCTGAAAAATCCATAACAAATCTCCTAAATCTAATGAATTCAGCAAAGTCATGGGGTACAACATCAACACCCCAAAATCTGTAATTTCTACACTAATAACAAGCAATCTGAGGATGAAATCAAGAAAAAATTTCCATTTATGAAAGCAACTAAAATAATCAGATATTTGGAATATATTTAACCTTGGAATAAATTTAACCAAGGATGCAAAGGACTTGTGCACAGAAAACTACAAAACATTGCTAAAAGAAATCAGAGAAAACCTAGATAAACAGAAGGGTATTCCGTGTTCATGGATTGGAAGACTACATATTGTTAATATGTCAATTCTACCCAAAATGATTTACAGATTCAATGCAATCCCAATCAAAATTCCAACATCCTACTTTGCAGAAATGGAAAAGCCAATCATCAAATTTATTTGGAAGGCTAATTGCCAAAAACATCTTGAAAAAGAAGAATGAAGATGTAGGACTCATACTTCCTGACTTTAAAGCTTATTACAAGGCTAGACAAGGTTAAAACAGTGTGGTACTGGCAAAAAGGTAGATATACAGACAACAGAATTGAACTGAGAGTTTAAAATTCTACCCTCACCTCTATGACCAATTGATTTTTGACAAGGCTGCCAAGTCCATTACATGTGGAAGGAAAAGTCTCTTCAACAAAGGTGCTGGGAGAACTGGAGATTCATATGCAAAAGAATAAAGGTAGACCCCGTCCTCATACCATGTTCAAAAAATAATTCAAAACATATCAATGTCCTAAAAATAAGAACCAGAAGTATAAAACTCCTGGAAGAAAATGTAGGGAAGCATCTTCCTGTTAGGCAACGATTTCTTACACTTTACACCCAAAGCATGAGTAACAAATGAAATGAAATAACAGATAACAAATGAAATAACAAATAAATAACACCAAAATTAAAAACTTCTGTGCATTAAAGGACTTCATCATAAAAGTAAAAACACAACCTATAGAATGGGAGAAAATATTTGGAAACCACATTTCTGATAAGGTTTTAATATCCAGAATATATAAAGAAATCCTTCAACTCAACAACTATGAGACAAACAAATCTTATGGATATAAAACTTGAATAGACATTTCTCCAAAGCAGATATACAAATGGCCAAAGAGCATATGAAAAGATGCTCAATGTCATTAGCCATTAGGGAAATGCAAACCAAAACCACAATAGGATAACATTTCACATCCAAAAAAATAGCTACTGTTAAAATAAGTCAATAAATAATAAGTGTTGGAAAAAATGTGGAAAAATAGAAATACTTGTTCACTGTTAGTGGAAATGTAAAATGGTACAACCACTGTGGCAAAAATTTGGCAGTTCCTCAGGAAGTTAAACAGAATTATTGTATGACCTGGCAATCTCACTTCTAAGTTTATACCCAAAAGAATTGAAAGCAAGTACCTGAACAGATATTTACATACCATTGTTCATTGCAGTATTATTCACAATTTCCAAATATAGAAGCAACCCAATGTCCATCAATTGATGAATGGATAAAAAAATATGGCATATACATACAATGGAATATTATTCAGTCATGAAAAAGGAATTAAGTTTTGATACATTAGACAACATGGATGAACTTTGAAGATATCATGTTGAGTGAAATAAGCCAGAATCAAAAGAACAAGTATTTTATGATCTCTCTGATATGAAATATATGAAATAATTAGAATTAAAAAATGCATAGAGGCAGACAGTAGAGAATGGTTTCCAGAGGTGGAGGAGGAGGTAATGAGTGGGGAGTTAATTCTTAGTTGATGCAGTTTCAGTTTGGTGGGATGAAAAAGTTTTGGTAATGTATGGTGGTGATGGTGAAACAATTTTGAATGTAATAAATACCATTGAACTATAAATCTGAATGTGATTAAAAAGTAAATTTTAGGTTGTATGTATGGTGCTAGTACAATATTTTTTAAAACATAGTTTTTTAGCATAAACTGCATAGCGGTAAACAGTGAACTGTTATGCAAAATATAGACTATTGCTAATAGTACATTAAAATAATAATTTGTCATAAATTGTAATAAAGGGACCATACTAATGCAAAATGTTAGAAATGAAGGCCAGTATATGGGAACTCTGTATTTTGGGCATGATCTTCTATAAACCTACAACTTCTCTAATACAATAAAATGGGACTGAACGTACTTAAAGAGCTAAAAGAAAACATGTACAAAGAACTAAAGAAAGACAGGAAAACAATAGATGAACGCAAAGAGAATATTAATAGAGAGATGGAAATTATGAAAAGAAATCAGGCAGAGCTGAAGACCACAGTAACAGAAATTTAAAATTCCCTAGAGGGCTTCACAGCAGATAGGAACTGGCAGAATAAAAAATCAGTGAACTTGAAGGTAAGACAATTGCAATCATCCAATCTGAGGAGCAGAAGGCAAAAAGAATGAAGACAAGAGACTAGAGTATGAGGTATCTGTGGGATACTATCATGTGTACCAAAATATGCCTGTAGGACTCCTAGAAGGAAAAAGAGAGAGAGAAAGGGACTGAGGGAATATCAAAGAAATAATGGCTGAAAAATTCCATATTTAATGAAAAAAATAAATATACACATTGAAGATGTAAAGTGAACTCCAAATAAACCTGAAGAGGCCCATGCTTTGATATATTATAATTGAACTATCCAATGTCAATGATAAAGAGAATTCTTAAAGTCACAAGAGAGAAGCACGATGTGATATACAAGGGAACCCCAGTAAGATTAAGTGCCAAGCCCTTGTCAGAAACCATGGAGGCAAGAAGGCAGTGGGTTGATATATTTAAAGTGCTGACAGCAAAAAAATGCCAACCAATAACTCTATATCCATTAAATTTGTCTTTCAAAAATAAGAAGAAATTAAGACATTCCCAGATAAACAACAGCTGAGGGAGTTCATCACCACTAGACAAGAGAAGCTACTAAAGAGAGTTTTGAAGGCTGAAAGGAAAGGACAATAAACAATAGATTGAAGCCATATGATGAAATTAAGGTCTCTGGTAAGGGTAATGACAGGGGTAAATATAAATGCCAGTACTAATGTATTTTTGGTTTGTAACTACACTTCTTATTCCTGCAAGACCTAAAAGGCAAATGCATATAATGATAAATCAGGGATTTTGGACTCATAATGTATGAACAAGTAATTTGTAACAAGAATTACATAAAGTTGGGACAGAGTGGTTTCGGAACAGTTTGTATATAATATTGAAGTCAAGTTAGCATCAAAGTAAACAAGATTGTTACAGATTTACAATGTTTAAGTTCCATTGTCACTACAAAGAAAATATCAAATTAATTAATTAATTAATTAAAAGGTGATATATACATACAATGGAATACTATGCTGCAGTAAGAAGAAATGACGTTGGGACACATATGATAACACAGAAGACTCTTGAAGACATTATACTAAGAGAAGTAAGCCAGACACAATAGGACAAATATTGCATTGTCTCATTAATATAAACTAAATATGAAGAATAAGCACAGAGAGTTAAAACCTAGAGTATAGGTTATTAGGAGATAAGAAGAGGGTTGAGACGAACTGCTGATGCTTGATGTATGTAGAAGTTTAAATTAACTTGACTATAAAAGAGTGGAAATGGATAGAGTTGATGGTAACACATTATAGGAAGTAGCAGCTGGTTTATAAATGGGATTGTGGCTGAAAAGGGTAGTCTGGGGAAGCAAATGCCAATTGAAAAAAAGCTAAAGAATTATCTAGGGAATGAATAAAACAGTAAACCCAAATGTGGATGAGAATTGTGGTTGAGGGTACAAATGCAAGAGTGTCCTTTTTTGAGCTAGAGCAGATGTGCATCACTATTGCAGGGTGGTGGGAGTATGGAGAAGCATGGAAAAACTACAACTGGTGTGACCAATAGACAGTGGTTAATGGCAATACTATAATATTCTTGCATCAATGCCAAAGATGTACTATGTTAATAATGGAGGTGTATGGAAAAAGTGTGCCAAATGTATGCTACAGACCATGATTGGTGGTAATAGTCTGATGATATTATTTCATAATTTGTAACAAATATTCCACCACGGTGTGATGTGTTGGTGAAGGGGTGTTGTATAGGAATTCTACACATGTGCATGATTGTTTTGTAAGTTCACAACCTCTGTAATAAAAATATATTTTCAAAAAATAGGGTGGGTTGGGGGAAAATACACCAAATGTAAGATAGAGAGTATAGTTAGTAATGTATTGATGATGTTCTTGCATAGTTTGTAACAAATGTTTCACAACAATGCAAGGTGTTGGTGGAGGAGTGATGTATGAGACCCCTGTATGATGTTATAAATGTTTATTTTGTAAATTCACAATCTTTACTATATATTTATGTATGTTCATGCATGAATGATATACTTCAATAAAAATACATATTTTCAAAAATGGAAAAAAAAAGAAAATATCAAAAACATGCAAACTCATAGAAACAGAAATTAGAGTACAGGTTCTCAGGGGCAGGGTACAGGGGAATTGGGGAGGTGGTAGAAGGTGGTGAGTGTACACAGAAAAAAAACATTTTTCTGAATTACATATGCTCTTCACATTTACCATGTTATTGACTAATCCCACTGAATGGTATGCTTTAAAGTGGTTAAGATGGGAAATTTTATGTTGTGTATATGTTCCTACAACAACAAAAAAAAGAGCAACTAATGCAACGATGACAAGGAAAGACAATACATGATCCAGGGCAGGATCTAACACAAGAGGAAAGAAAAGTTCAAAGGACGTTATTAGGACATATGAAAAAATTGTAGTATAGACTATAAGTTTTATATCAATATCAACTTTCTTGAATTTGATAACTGCACTTAAGGTTGATACATAAGTGAATATACTTGTTCTTAAAAAATGTACATAGCAGTATTCAGTGTTTAAGGAGTGTGACATATACAACCTATACTTAAGTATTCAGTAAATAGATTGATAAATGGACAGACAGATAGATGGATAGGTAGATGGATTGATAGATTGATGGATACATAAATCGAATGATAGACAAATGTGGCAAAACATTAAAATTGGTGGCTCTAGGGGGATGGGAGTATGTAGGAAGTCTCTGTACAGGGTTTGTCTTATTTTTGTAACTGTCCTGTAGATTTGAAAATACTTCAAAATAAAAAGTTTAAAACATAAAAAGATGACCTTATTTGCTTTTTGTGCTAATATATTAGTCAACTGAAATGTAAAACCATGTTTATGGGAGTGGATGTAGTTCAAGTGGTTGAGTGCCTGCTTCCCATGCACAAATTCCTGGGTTCAATCCCCAGAATCCCCTAAAAACAAATCAAACAAACAAATAAAAACAACTCAGGGGAGCTGGTGGTTGAGTATCAATTCAATCCTCGGCCCCAGCACCTATATATATATATATATATATATATATGTTTATGACTGCAAGAGTAAAATACTCAACTCATTAATCATAATTATAATAGCTATTAATTTGTTAAAAAATTAATAACTTCCAAAGAGTTAACTAAAAAGAATAGAGTTTAGAGTTCAACAGCTAAAACAAAAATATTAACAGAAGGTGAATTTCCTAGATAAATTTGGAAGAATGTTTTATCTCTTTTAAACCCATTTATGTTCATAAAAATTTAAATAATAACACAAGACAAAAATCATAGCAATTAGGTTTACCATAATTCTAATCCTTATAAATCATTTACTGCACTACTGAAAAAAATTTTTTTCCTGAATTACATCTGCTCTTCACAAAAAGTTAGCAATGTTATTAAATGTGTTCATACAGCATACATTTGGACAAACAGAAAACAACCAGAAGTCTTTTTTTTTTAAGTTGGACAGAACCTAGGATCAATGATGAATTCTACTAGGCTTCTGTTTTACCTGATTCTTAAAGGGTATTTAGGTCTCAAACAGTGGTCACCACAGTGAATTTTATTGAAGATATGTTTATCAAATGGAGAAAACAATAAAGAAATTTGTCATATAATGGTCACTGTCAATGGAATGAACATGAAGATGCCACGAATGACTAGAAATTCCAAGCAGAGACGTTCTGTTCACACAATTCATTTGGGTTCTCAGAAAGTTAATTATAGGTCAGAATAATGTCACAGAACAGCCATTGATCAGCTGAAAGACAGTGAATCATTTGATCAGTCTTCTTCAAAGACAAATTCCTTGATCCCTAGGAGATTTTAAAATTGCCATGTACATACACAAAGGTGTGCAAACAAGTTGAAATAGCAGCTAATACATGTTTTCTTTTAAACAAGAGTGACTTGACAAAAACATCTTCTCTCTCTACAGATAGCAGCACCAATGTTGTTGGATTTACTACCCGCAGTGTTTCCGACAGTCTTGAGAGGGTAGCTGTCCTTGAGTGGTACGTTCTCTTAAAGATCACCTCATCATCACTCCAGAGTGCATAAAACAGAACAGAAATGCAGAAGATAACTCTGAAATGGTTTTGTTGTCTGACACTTTTCTATATCCAAATTTTAAGGATAAACTTTTTCTCAAGTGATTGTGTGATGCAACAAGGACATGCAAAATATTAAAGTAAGCAATTTAATTGAAAGCAAAGATCTTAAATTAGCTTTTGAAAATTGTCAGAAAATATGCTCTTTCAGTGTTTATTCCTTCAATAATTGTTTACTGAGTACCTATGCAAGAAAGAATCTGGAACCAGACTACTTGAAATAGTTCTTTAAATTGTCCTTCAGTTTCATCATCTGTAAAATGAGATTAAATGCAATGTCCACCTCATAGTGTTGTCTGAAGGGTTCAACAAATTAATATTTATAAGGTCCTAGGATTGTAACATATAATGCATACCATGTAAGTTTTTGTTAAATTAAAATAAGATGTACCAGGGTGGAGCAGGAGTAGCTCAATAGTTGAGCACCTGCTTTGCATGTATGAGGTCCTGGGTTCAATTCCCGGTACCTCCTATAAAAAAAAAAAAATGTACCAGGCACTGTTTTAGGCATGTGGGTTAGAGTAGTGCACAAAGTACCTTATGGGAGATTATTTTGAAGAACTTACATCATACCACCAACCAAATCTTCAAGTCCAGGAGTTGTAGAGCACATAAATTGTACGTCAGCCAATTATGTTTAAAAGGTAAGGAGAGTTTAATAATTTGGTGGCAGCATTACTATCAGCCATACATCATAACTGAGAGAATTAGCCAAAAACTATCTTACTTCTTCATCAGCCTCAGTTGAAAGAAGTGTCCTTTACATCACAATATAATATTATTGTGCCTTTAGGAACAATTTAGCAACTGAGAGTGCAAAGAAATTGTATGTCTGCATTATAATGTTATACTTTAAAAACTTGATTAGTAAAAGCCTGAAAAGATAATTGTAAAATTAAAATTTTGATAAAACTTCGTATTTATTTTGTATTCAGAGGTTTACTCATGGTAGTGAGATTTGGCCTGGTCTCAGTTATGGC
Organism: Dasypus novemcinctus; assembly: GCF_030445035.2. Lineage (NCBI taxonomy): Eukaryota > Metazoa > Chordata > Mammalia > Cingulata > Dasypodidae > Dasypus > Dasypus novemcinctus. Next base: position 57,997,474 of record NC_080675.1, read on the forward strand.
CAAATATTTGTTTTAATACTCAGGCATCTGGAATTCCTGATACGTATTCAATGCAACTCTTAACAAACCTGGAGTCATTATGAAGGAAGGAACAATTCAATCTAACTTTTTACTTATGGTGTTAAGAGAGAGGCAGAATTAAAAGTGATAGATGAGAATGTGAAGGAGTTTCAAGGAGAAAGAACAGCAAAGACAAAGAGATGGAGAAGCCAAAGCTGTGAGGTAGGTCAAATCTTGAAAAACGTACAAAAGAGCAGGAAGAAGATGGGAAGCTAGTGAAGAAGATACAGAGAAAGAACAATTAGAGAAGTTTAAAAAAAGATATTCTAGGGAGGAGAAAGACATAGAAATCAAGGAGAAATAACATTTCAAGAAGAAAGCATTTTACACATTTATTTATAAAGAAAACTCCATAACAAATTGACAAGCAAATCTTAAGTAATTATTATATAATAATAATGATTATAGAATACTGGTTATAAGCCAAGCACAGTGCTAACAGGTTTATAAACATTGCCATTTTAAACATGCTCAGCAACCTAGTGAGGAGAGAACTAGCCGCTGCCATGCTACAGGTGAGGAAAATGAAGCATCGCTATGCAAAATAACATGTCCAGGCCACACAGCGTGAGCTCCGAACCCTGACGCTGAACAGCCTTCTACTTTAAAATAACCGAACATTATGTCTGAAGCAGTTTCTCTGCCACTGCAATCATTTTGCAAATACAATATTATGTACGTGTATTAGATTTCTGGGCAAATGTAGAATTCAAGGAGGACTGAGACAAAGACATCATCACTGGATTTGCCCTTAGAGACTGTAAGAAACTGATGGCAGAGCAGTGAGCTGGGGATGTACCGAGCATGTTGCTAGCAGACAAGGACTGGAGTGAAAAATGCATGTAGGGACTGGTTAGCATCCTAGGCGATGGAGTCTGTCTTACGTGGGTTCAAATCCAGGCTGACGACGTCTGCAGGGGTGGAATTTATGACGAGCTGGTGGTAAGTATGAACACAAAGAAGAGATAAAATGGGGGCAAGGGGTTGCCTTTGGGAGGGGCTTTGCGGGTTTGAGGGTGGCTGGGGATGGGCGGATGGGTAATATTGCCCAAAAGTGGGGGGAGGGAGGGGTAGCATACGAACATAGGAGAATGTCAGGTGTTGGTGGAGAGTAAAATGCTGAGAAAATCATATCAAAATATAATTAAGAGGGTTACCTGTTTAGAATATGCCAGAAAAGCCAAACTCAGCATGTAAATGCAATGCCTTCCCCCCAGTGTGGGACATGACACCCAGGGATGAGCCTCCCTGGCACCGAGGGATCACTATCAACTACCAACTGATGATGCAACTGGAAAATGACCTTGAATGGAAGGTTAAATGCGGATCAGCAGAATATCCCTGTCTACATAAAGTAACATGACTTTAAAATGCTGTTTGACCTAATGTAAGGGGGAAATGGAAAGGAGAAATGAGTTTATATGGCTACGAGTCTCTAAAAAAGAGTCTGGAGGCTGTCAGAAGGATTGCCCTTATGCACAACTGAGCAGAGTCTAAGAGAGAGATAAAGTAGATACAACCCCCAGGTATTGGTTCCTTTGAGGGCTAAAGAGACCCATGGGTGCTATGGTCATGGCAGATGGGGTTAACTGCCATGTCAGATGGCCCTTCTTTGGAGCTGGTGTTTATGCATGATGAATCTGGACTCAGATGGGATCTCTCTTCATAAGACTTTCATGCTACTGTGCTAGAGTTGTAGTTGGTGTTGGGGTTTAAGATATATTTAGGGGATCTGAATCTCTGGACTGACAATGTGATAGCCAGGCCCTGAGCCTCAACAGACTCCAGCACCTACAATCTGATTTATTGGACTCACCTCACTCAGCTAAGATGGAGTTGAAGAAGGACAACCACCACACCATGGAGCCTAGAGTGCCTACAACTGAAAGCGGGAGGATTGCATCCAGTATCCATGTGGAATCTGAGCCTCCTCTTGACATAGAGGTGCAGTGGACACGACCAATCCAATGTCCACAGAGAAAAGGTGGCATTGGAGTGGGAAAAGTGGACATGGTGGCTAATGGGTATGGGGAATGGCAGGAAGAGACGAGATGTGGAGGCGTCTTTGGGACTTGGAGCTGCCCTGGATGGTACTTCAGGGGCAATCACCGGACATTGTAAATCCTCACAGGGCCCACTGGATGGAATGGGGGAGAGTATGGGCCATGATGTGGACCATTGACCATGAGGTGCAGAGGTGCCCAGAGATGTACCTACCAAATGCAATGGATGTGTCATGATGATGGGAATGATTGTTGCTGGGGGGGGAGTGGTGGGGTGGGGGTGGTGGGGTTGAATGGGTCCTCATATATATTTTTTGATGTAATATTTTTACAAAATCAATTAAAAAAAAAAAGAAAAACAAATCCAGGCTGAGTCATTTAGTCCACATTAACCAAGCTTCATTTTCCTTGGGTGTTAAATGGTGATAATAATAGCACTTTCCAGAGTAGTTCTGAGAATTAAACAACATAATTCCTATAAATATTTTTGCTTGGGGTTTGACTCACATTAAGTGTTCAATAACATTTTTATTATGCGTATTACATATAAAATATGGTTAACTGTACTATTTGTCAAACTTTCCTTTTCATATTCTCTTCTACCTAGACCTTCATGACATAGCCATGTTTTAATTCTCCTCCTGCTACCTGTCTGCTCTCTGGTTTCTTGAATTAATATTGCCCTTATTACATTTCAGAGCGCTTTTGGGTTTACAGCTATTTTTTCCTCACACAAAAATTTATGAGACTGGTACAGCAAATTCCGTTGTCTCCTCTACGGAGAGAATGATGTGTTCTAGTTAAACAAATATTCTGCTTTATAGAGAGCTAGCATATGTGCCATACAAAGATGATCATTTTTTTAAAGTAATTAGCTTCTTAGAACACATTTACTAAAACTGTACTGCTCATAATATAATCACCTTTAGTGATATGAAAAGTAAAGTTACAAGGTTTACAGTCTTCATTACCTAGTCATCATCATTAGGAACATTGATTTTCATCTTTCCATAGGTGTGCAGAACTCCAGTTACATTCCTGGTAACTGTATGAACTCTGTGACTATAAATATATATAATATATATTTACATGCACATTTTGTTAAAAAAGACCAGGTTCCTAGAACACAAAAAAAATATAGTAGGGAAATCAACTATACTCATATTCAGGGTTAATATTTGGAACTTTAGAGATGAGCACCAACCTGCAAGGTTGTTACTGCAGATGAGGGAGGTGTGAGCACAAATAGATATGGGGAAACAAATGATGATCTAGAAATTAAGCTCAACTGTTATGCTCATTGAGACATCGGAATTTTACTTTGGAACTAAATGTTTTAGATGAACTCTGTCTAAAAAGCCCTTATGTATGGAAACCTCTAAACACAGGCCCAAATTCTGTCCTCAGTCTCTTAAGCAAAACTGGGTCTGAAATCAATACAGGTACTGTTAGAAAGAATTTGAGGGTTGACTCAAAGAATAGGATTTGGTCCCTAGGACACAAACCACACTGTTAATCCCAGAGAAAGGATTTGCCTATTTAAAGGATTATGAATTTTTGAAAAGCATAATCTGTTGATAATACTTTTCTCTTCATTTCCTGTAAATTAAATTGCTAAGGGATATTTTCATTGTGAATAGAACAGTATTTTCATTGTTGTTTTAATTTCCTTTGTATCAAAGGGTTACTAAATTTCAAAATAATCAGACATGAATTTTCATGGCCTAAAATGGCTAGACATCCTAAGACTCAAGCAAATAAACTGCAAATAAAATCTACCAGCAAACAAACAAACACTCTGATATCTTATCTGATAAGATCTAATTAAAATATAATCTCCTTAATTTATGATACATGCATTTAGGAGAATAAGAAATTATCTGCATGTTTTAAATGACAGTTAGAGCCCAGAAAATGGAGCACAAGTCAAGCAGACTAACGTGGTGGGCTCTGTCACATTCTGGCTATGTCCCACTCTGGACTCAATTTGATTCCAGTGAAACAAATGGCTGTTAACAATACTGAAAAGACAGTGTTTTAGTAATAGGAAAATGCATTGGTTCTTGAAGTTCCTTAATGGAATTGGTCCTCCAGAAGCTATTTGTCAGGCTCGAAAGAGAGAAAGCAACAAGAGAAACATTTGAGGTCATATAACATTTGGTCACCACAGCCCAAATAGCTCATGTTCGCAAGGCCTCCCTCTGCGCAGACCTCACTTTGAAGTTACCACCAGCCATAGGCCTAGAAAATCCATTCACCGGAGACCATGGCTAATTCTTTGTTCTAAAGGGCACTCAGATGGTTTTCTCCAGAGCAGTAGTCATCATCAGCATCAGCATCATATTTTACTTTGCACTAGCCCAGCATAGGACCAGTCCCACAATATAGCAATAAAGATTTGACCCTGCGGGCTTTTTCCTGTTCTGAATTTTCTTCTGTTGCTCTAACAAAAGACCCACCATTTCTGAGAGAGGACAGGCAGAGGTGGGGGTGGGGAGGGAGACTGCCAGAAGTCACAGCACAATGCTATTAGTCTGAATTCTCCCATGACCGAGCCCTTGCTGGGAAAGACAACTACATGCAAAAGGATGATAACCTCACGAGTCAATAACCTTCTGAGAGATCTGTGCCACTATGTACAGGTTATTAATTTGATTACCTTTCAGGGAGGTAGCCAAACTTCAGGGGTCCTCTCAGAACCAAGCCAACCCTTTCAAGGTTTGCCCATTTCTAATGAGCTGGGTCTTTTCAGCAATTATCTAACCACATGATTTCCTTAATTCTTAGCCTGTTGCATAACGACAAAGATAAATGTGGCTTTTCCAGCTGCTTCTAAAATAAGTTCAAGACTGAATTAATGTGAATGGAAATACTTTTCGTTCATGTAAAGGGTAGGGGGAAGAAACCGCATGTATGGGATCTGCTGACACCTGCTAAAATGAACACTGTTTCCCACATTGAGTTCTTAAGAGTGGCAGAGACCGAAATAATGAAACTACTGGAACCCAAAACTCCTAAGATGGTGAAATGCTATCAAATTCATTCAGTTTCAGCAGGAGCTAGAATACACCAAAACTCCAAAAATAGACTTAGTTATAAAAGAAATCTTTTCAGGATTCTTGAATCCCTATCACTTGTTCAATGAAATATGACAATTATGTTATTTCTTAAAACAAGGGTTGGAATATGTTGGAATATCTCCAATCTGTCAATTTATGTTCTCTTCAAGCTTTCATTTGTATGAGGAAAATAAGTAATGGGATAGTTTTGAGAGTCTGAGAACAGCGAAGATTTAATGACATACCAAGGAAAAACAGTTCTCTTGAAAATACACAGTAAAGCAGGAGCTTCAAACTGAGTGAGAATTTTCACTTAATGGAAATGTAGGGTTCCCTGCTTGTTATGGAAAATTATCATCTCACTATGTATTCTAAATGTACTATTAACTCTTTTTTGAGACACATTGTAGTCACCAGGCATCCTTCTATTAAATGCCAGCTGTGTGTAGAGCACTATGGATTAAAAATAAAGGAAACAAACAAACAAAAAAACTTGACCTGCTGTTCTGCTCACAAGGATCTTATGATCTAAGGGGGAAGGGGGTAGAATAGCACCCACAAACTTAACTAACCCTTGAGATCTCAAAGGTGCCTATTTCAAGGGAAAGCATACAACTGAGGGACAAAGTTCCTATAGGCTGAGTGGAAATTGACAGAAGAAGTGGAATTAGTCAAGGATATACCTTTTCCAGGTAAACTTGAGGTTTTGGGAAAATTTGAGAGAACACCGCAGCAAAATGAATGGGAGCAAGAAAGATATTCCAAGCAGCGGAAATGAAGACAGTTAAGATACAGAAGAGCAACTCATTTGATCTCTTTGTTCTTTTCCCTCAACCTTAATTGAAACTCAAACCCCTGCTACTAGCAAATAAATGAAGAGTGGGTATATTGCGTCTATGTTTGAGTTATAAAGATTGTGTTGCTTGCTAGATACTGCAAAGTATTTTCTGTAGTAACAAGCAAATCAAATCAGTTCTAATTGTTTAAACTCAATTCCAACTCCTTCATAATGAAATATGATAGATACAGGTTTTAGGGAGGTTATCCTTGGCTTTATTATTATCTTATCTTTCCTTGGGCCCCAGCAAATGCCTTTACTACTTACAATGATGACTCCTTTCAATGAATTCTTTAATAAATCAGATTCCCCACAAGTAAATATTTGTGGGTTGCTGATCTATCTGCAAGACTAATCCCTTTTGATTTCTTCTTAGCCAATTGCTTAAAATTCCCTCCCTCTCCTCTCATCTATGATATATAAATTCAGATTGAAATTCAATCAGTCAAACCCCAAATGCTGAACAGGCAATTTGATGTTTTTGTTTTTTGTGTGCTGAAGATTAAAGACTAATAATGACCACCATGAACAGGGCACTTTCCATGCTCCAGACACTGGGCTGAGGTCTTTGCACACATTAGTTTATGTAATCCTTACAACAACACAAAATAGTGTTTCCAAGTTCCAAACAGATACCAATCTTTGGGAATCAGAAAGAAGAAATATGAATTCCCAGGAATTCTTGAGAATTCCTGAAATCAGAAGTTATTCTGTAGTTTAGCAGGATTTACCAAGGGAAAGTAATACTTAATATTTTAGTAGTTTTTTAGTATTTTAGAAATATTTATAAATAATTGTAGCCTGTGGTGAATATTGAGGAGCTGGAATATGCCAGAAAAAAAATTATTAACCATGTTAAGCTTTTTTCCAGGCTAGCTAGAGAGCATCTCTCTGACTTCTTCTTCTGCCACCATCCAGGGAAAACTCTGCTTTTAAAGGACTCATGAGATTAGGCCAGTTCCTTCAGATATTCTCTATTCTCAAGGTCAACTGAGTTAGTAACTTCATCATATCTGCAAAACTGCTTTAAAACAATACCTATGTCAGTGTTTGAATAATACCAGGGGCCAGGACTTGGGACCATCTTAAAATTCTGCTGACCATACACAACAACAGGTACAAGTCACAAATGCCAGTCACTTATATAATTCAAGACTTTCTAGAAGCCATGTTTTTCAAATGTAAAATGAATTTTAATAATACATTTTATTCAAGTCACTTTATCCAAAATACTATCATTTGAATATGTAATCAATACAAGAAATTATTAATGAGGTTTTTTTCTTCTTTCCTAAGTCTTCAAAATCTGGTGTGTATTTATACTTAGAGCACATCTCAAATCAGACCAGCCACATTTCAAGTGCTCAGTAACTATAAATGCTGTATTAGACTGAGGAGGATTAAGTCATGACTGCTTCTCTCCTATGTAGTTGCCCTGACTCTGGAAATGTCAACCTTAACTTTTACTCAATGTTAGTAGACCCTGCTTTTACTTTCAATGTAACATCAATAGGTATTTTAGAACTTGTAACACCTCTATGTTGATTACTAAGCTTTAATGCTCCTAGGAAAATTATAATAATTTTACCTGATTTCTTAATTTGTTGACTGAATTTTCTTGGGATTCAGGATTCAGGAAAATGTATGTTTCCTGAGAAATTTTGGGAAGGAATTCCCACACTATGAGGTATCACTACTATGATGTATATACTACAGAAGGTAAAACTGAGACTCAAAGAGGTTAAGTTATTATCCCAAATCACACAGCTAGTGTGGTTGTCAGATTCATAGTTCATCTCCTTGGCCACTATATTTTATTGTTAATCTTTGTGTAATTCCCCACTCCTTTATGTTGGAGGTTAATCAGAGGCAGGACTGGGGGCAATATTTTCAAGTTTCCACTAAATCCTTGGGTGTACAAAGAGATATCCACATCTGAATTTGGAGGTGAGGGCTGGAGATTGAATCATTTCTTGGTACACATTATGAAGAAGTAGCTTGTCATTACACAATGACCAGAACATTATCAGGATAAAATAATTTCAGTTCAAATCAAACACCAACCCCAGTAATTTAGAAGGAACAGTCTTAACAAGAGAGCCACTATTTGTACACAATTAGAGATATAAGACTGAAAGGGCAAAAATGACACTTCCAATTCTTATCCCACATAGGTCCACGGAAAGCACTGTGACAAAAAAAATGGGATTTCCCTTTTTTGTCACCTCCTCCTACTGCCATAGCCCCTAAACATCAGCCAAACCCCGTTTCCTTCTTTACTACTTGTCAATGGAAATAAACAGTATTGATGGGAAATCTCTGAATGGAGGGCTCTCACTGCTTTAATTCATACCATGGAATGTCTGATTGTTCAGTTTTGCAACTTAGCAAGTGAACAAACCAATGAAAAAAAATAAGGACAATGCCACATAAAACGTACTTTTATTATTTATCTTGACAAAGCATGGTTCCATTTTAATGATTTATGTTAAGGTTTTATTGTACAGTGGATATGCCCTGAAGTGCATCTTGTAAGAGTAATGAAGTCTTAGTAATCCCAGACATCTTCTCCAGTATTCTCTTATTATGTGTTTGTTGAGAATTGGTGTGGGGAAGACCACCAACCATCATGTAAGTAAGGAAGTTTGTGCATTAGTGGAATAAGAATCAGTCAAGTTCTACAGGAGTGAGGAGTCACAGGCAGTTCCAGTGGGATTCTGTGTTTTCACACACAAAAATTGTCTATTGGTCTTCATTACAATGAGAGATGAGCAATCTCTTCTGTGTTTAGGGTTCAGGAAACATCAAACCATTTTTTTTTCAAATGTTTGGGGTTTGCCCAAATCCAAAACATGTTTTGCCCTCAGCATTTTTCCCTTCATTTTCAAACCCCTGTGTATTTTAAGGGAAATGTAATCCTTATGTTTCTGACTCATTTACACTTAACACGTGAACATGTTGTTTCATAAGAGTTATTTGAAGTCCATGAAGCCTCAAAAGTCTTCTAAAAGTCCTTTCCATAGTGACAGGAAGCTGTGTGTTGCAAAGACATGTGAACTTGAATCTTCAATGAGTGGAAGTGGTTTGAAACTCAAGATGCATTAGGACACAATGTTAAATTGAGTTAAACTTGGTAAAACTCATCCTCTCCCCATAATTATTCTATACTTTGGCCCTATAGCTAAAGCCAAAAACAGTAATTCTTGACATTCCTGTGATATATACCATAGGCTGGATTTCCATAGAAGAAGAAGGAGTTGAAGTCACTTGCTATCTGTGACCAGCGGAATAAATTTAAGTTCTAGACCCTTCAGCATACATTCACAACTCTCCATGGAAGCCACTGCTCCTGGCTATTCAAAATAATCCTGAAATCCTTATGCTCATCTTCTTCAACCTCCCCAGCCTCATAACCTCACAAATGGGAAGTATACATACCCTGACCTTTTACCAGGCCTGCATTCAAATCCCAACACTACCACTTCCTGGCAGGCAAGCAGGGGGATTTTAGTTAGACAAAGAAATTTTTCCTACCTTAGAAATTCAGGGGGAAAAAAACCCAAAAAACAGAAAACAAAATACTGAGAAATGCATAGTTTTAATCCAGAGATTGTGGTAGTAGGTAGGGGTGGGGGAAGGGGGAGACCTTAATTTCTTACCTGTTCCTCTATCCAGTCCTCTCACATCTCTCCTAAGCAATTTCTTTCACTGCAATGGGACTCCAAACGGGTCTGGAAGTTTGGAATGGATGGAGCTCCCAGAACCACTTCTAGATTCTTCCTATATCAGATATATACCTTGGGCCTCCTTAGGTTTCTCTAGGCCAGGAAATATTTGGTGTGATTAGTGGTTAAAAAAAACAGAAGGATTTTGTAGTTAATCAAATCTAGTCCTGTATTTGCCTCTGTCACTTCTTAGTTGCTTGATGCTTGGAAAGTTAACTAATATCTCTGAGCTCTGTCTCCCCAATTGCAAATGGACATTAAAAATAAGTAAGTACGAAAGCAGATTTGGCTCAACTAATAGAGCATCCATCTACCATATAGGAGGTCCAGGGTTCAAACCCAGGGCCTCCTGACCCGTGTGGTGAGCTGCCCCACACGCAGTGCTGATGCGCCCAAGGAGTACCATCCCATGCAGGGGTGTCCCCCACGTAAGGGAGCCCCATGTGCAAGGAGTGTGCCACGCAAGGAGAGCCACCCCATGCAAAAAAAGTGCAGCCTGCCCAGGAGTGGCACCACACACACGGAGAGCTGATGCAGCAAGATGATGCAAGAAAAAGAGACACAGATTCTTGGTGCTGCTGACAAGAATGCGAGTGGACACAGAACAACACACAGCAAATGGACACGGAGAGCAGACAACATGGGGTGGAGAGAAATAAATCAAAAATAAATCTTAAAAAAAAATAGTAAGTAAATAATACCTATCTCATAGGGTGATTGTGCAAAATAAAGGAGATAAATGCTAAATGCTAACTGAGGAAATGTTAAGTAAAAAATACTGGTATTTGTATTTGTTGTTATAATTATTGCTGTCATCGTCAGATCAGCTGCTGTAGGATTTCCGATATCTGGAATCTTTTCCACTTCTGCTTTCAAACCTGTTCCCCATCACAATATTTGGGTAGGATGGCATATCCAAGGATAGCATTTTGCCCTATTTAATTTTCATCACTATTGACTTGCTTAAGGATGTCAAATTAGACAAGAGGTTCCTCGGCCTATATGATCCATCCTGAGCAAAGTTACTGGAATAACCTTTAATCTAACCTTTATAAGCAGTCGTCTTTAATACCATCTCTCCTTAGGTGCAACAGGTTGAATTCAAACATACTTGCCTTTCCTTTGACACCGTCTTCATTTTTCTCCATTTCAATAGAATTCTTCTCTGTGTTCACTCTCTGCAGGCATGCACGCCTATCGAGTACTGTCATGTCTTTCCATGCCATTTCTTTCTGTTATTCATGGAGTGTTTTGTCTTTCTCATCTTCTTCAAGAAGCATCCTTCATTTAACTCATGATCTTGTTCTCAAACCCAATCCTTCTACTTTCATCCAAAAATTAATTAACGGCCCCAGCACCCTTTGGAGTCATTTTGTTTTCTTCCCTTCCATCATTCCCCACATCTGACCCGTTGATTCCACCTCTGAAACAAACTTATTTATCTATTGTTTTCTCTCTGTGTTCACTGTTAAAACTCCAGTCTAACTCACCATTGCCTGATGCCTACATGACTATAGCACTTTCCTAACTGCCTATCTTACTTCATTCTTCTTCCTTTCCTACAAATCATTCTTACACAGTAGTCAGAATAATCTTCTTAAAAGCCTTTCTTTGAAGGCTTGATTGAGGGCTTACTGTGTGTTTCCAATGATTTGGGGAGTCTACAAGACCCACATAATGTAGTCACATCTCATTTTATTCTCCCTTTAGCTTACCATGCACCAGACACAATAATCTTTCAATTCCTGAAAGTCGTCACTCTCCTTTCCACATGAGGGTCTTCTCTCTGCCTAAAGCTAGGCCCTCCCCTTCCCCATTAACCACGTCAACTCCTTCCGTCTCATCAAAGCTGAAACATCACCTCCTCTGAGAAGCCTTTCCTGACCTTTCTCATACAATCTCACAGCACCCTAACATCTCCTTTCTGACACTTGTCACAAGCATCACTAAATAATTTGGAGGATGACTATTGGTTGAATAGCCCCTAATTATACGGTAAGCCTAAGCTCCAGGAGGGACAGCGTTTCTCTTGTTCACTGCTGTAGCCCCACCGCTGAGAGGAATGCTTAAATCCAGTTTGTACTTAATAAAAATGTCTTGAGTGAATTAACCCCACCTAACTCTGTGCTCTCTTGCTCCACATCCCCTCCCATGTGAGGTTTCAATTTGCACAGCTGAAATTTGTACTAGTCTGAAAGTCCATTAGTGGTTGGAGTGAAGGCACTTGATCTACTTCAGGATTAGACTGCAAGCTCTTTGTGGAAAAATGCCATATTTCCTATATCTTTTGTTTTTACCACGGTCTTGCTACTACTAATCCAATGGAATCATATTTATTGGTGTTTAATGACTATCTGATAACTCAGACTCTGCCTGGACAACCGTTTACTTATTTTCAGGATTCATCATTTCTATACTATCCAGTCCTTGATATAACAGAGGTTTAGATTGCTCTACCATCTGAGTGGCAATATGAAATAAATGTTGCTAAATTTCAGTAACTTTTAAGTTTTTAATAAACTATTACCTCAATTTTAAGTATGAAGCAGTTACATGAGAAAAAACAAATCTCAAGAAAACAAGTGTTAAAAACCATTCTTTAAATTCAGCAGATAAACCAGCAATGACATTTCAAAGATGAACGTTTATAAACTTTTTAGTTTGAAATTATTTCAAACTTAAAAAGGTGCAAGAATAGTACAAAGAAATCTTAATACATTTCACCCAGATTCCCTAATTACATAATATTTTACTATATTTACCTTATTCTTTCTCTTTCTCTTTCTTTCTGTAGTTTCCTGAATCACTTGAGCATAAGGTACAGAAAGGATACCCCTTAATACTTCAGTAAATGTTTCCTAAAAACAAAGATATCTTCCTATATATCTATAACAAAACAATCAGAATCAAGAAATTAACATTGATATAATACTAGCATCTAATCCATAGACCCCAAATTGTCCCAATCCTGGAATCAGTCATTTATAGAAGAAGCTCAGGTTCCTTTTATTGGAGAATGGTATTTAGAAATCAGGATATGCATGCTAGGTGTGCTCATTCGTACTGCAGTGTCATTGCTTCTCCTCCTTCTCAGTGGTCACACATATTCATATACGCATCTCTATTTATTTCAGTATCTATCTCTCTTTAAATCACCAAAACCATGAGCACATAACAATGCTTCTAATTCCAATCCAGACACCTGGGGTTTTCTTTAGCTTTTCTTTCTCTATAAACTTGGAAAAAGATAGATTTTCGATCCCTAGCAACCAGGCTTTGGATCCTTTTTTTGGGAGGAAATACTCTCTGACACTCAACGGCAAGCAAAGATCTTTGAAATTTAACACCAGCTTAAATTTTGGAAAACTCTGCTAATTTGAAAAGAGTTAATTCTACAAGTTATTATGGGAGTCCAGAGGAGAAGCACCCAATCCAGCCTGGGTAGGTCACAGAAAGTTTCCTGTTTGTTTTGGTGAGTTGGATTTCTTAAATCCTTCTGTATTTGTTTCTAGGATTTTCAAAGATTTGATAAAGTCTTCCATTAACCCTTAGACTAGGTTAAATCCCCTTACCCTTCATTCTCATAGTCTTCTGTACTTTCTTATTCATAACGTTCATCCTTCTTGTAATTAATCACATATTTAATATCAGCAATGTCCCATAGCCCTTAGATCTATGACTGAAGGAGCTGTATTTCACTTGTTCCCAACCACAATCTTAGATCTGACCACTGTGCCTGACCCAGAGGAGGCACTTGATAAATTTTTTTTTAATTGAATTGACTATGCTCTATCTAGTTCCTTGGTATCTTTAAATGTTGTTTTCCAGGTCTTTGTTCATGCTAGATATGAATAGAAATGATGAAAGTCCTTTCCCATCTGTTTTCTACTGAGCATGGTACAATGGTTAAAATTTTTCTCAAGCTTTGGCTTTAGCAGAAATCCATACTGAGTCACACAAGCAAAATTCTGAATCTGTTGCTCATTCTTCTGACACACAACTGTGGTTTTAGCAACATACAACTCAGTCTGTCATTTTCTACCCACACTGCCCTCAGAGAGGAAACCCTTCCCTTCTAAGGAGCAGCACAATCAAGTGATTGTGGCTACAATTATTTGCCTGTTCAGCTTTGCATCTCCAGATAAACTCGAGCTTCAAATGGATAAAAGAAAAACTTAAAAAAAGGAAATCCTTATGTAATATTCAGATAAAACATAACATGGGGTTATTCCCATCTAAAAAATTTTGGAATAATAAGTGTCCAATGTTTAAACTTGAAATATCATCAAATTTCTTTGCATTACCATACTTAAACCATAGCTGCTCTTCCAAAATAAAAGCCTACCTATACCCTCATTTACATTCATTTTTAAGAGCAGAACTACCACAGCAACTACTACTAAAATACAGCCCTGACCTTTAAAAAGGCACACTTACAAATCGTAGCTATTTATTATTTTCATCTCTTTCAGCACTATTGTATAACTAACAATCTGCTTGTTGATTTGTAAATGAAGATGATGTCTTCCTACCCTATCACAAAAAACTGTGTCAAATAAGATATTAAGTGTCAACACACATATAAAATGTGAAGTGCTATACAAATTAACCTTTACACAGTATATTTATGTTCATTTTTAAATAAAAATGTTCTCAAAATGAATACTATCCATTAATAAGACATCATATAAAAATTATCCTGTTAAAACTTTCCTCCATTTTCATACTTTTCTAAACAAACTCTTTTCTTCATTCAGATAGTAATAAGTAAGGGATGATGAAAAATGATTTATTGAATGAACAATTGCTTTATCTTTTCAGGTGTGTATTTAAATTGAGGAAGTAACACCTACAGTTAATTTCTTAATCGATGCCCATATTGGCAATAGCAATTTTCAGGAAGAGTTTTAAACCTCAGGAACTCAATGAATTGTGCACAAGCTAAAGATGCTCAAAATACCACCAGTCAAGATGTTAAAGAAAAAGGAATCCTGGCACTATTTTCAAACTTCTTAGTGAAGCTTCCATCTTAGAAAAGCATCACTTGATGGCTTACTTCTACCAGGGTATCAGAGACAGCAGCCTGTTCCCACCATCTGGGTATAATAAATGAAGAATTTGAGTCATAAAAATTTCTGCACAATTTAAGATGCACCATATTGCTTTTCTCAAACTAACTGCCCCTGGCAGTTGCAGTTAATACTTCCGTTCAGAAAAAAAAAAACAAACCTTAAAAGCCTTTTAAGCTGACATTTAAAATAATTTGGGAAACAATGCTAAAATTTAATCTCTTTTACATCAGATCTTCTGTGAGATATGATAATGTAAGTCCCCCAATTCCTCCCCTCTTAAGTTAGACCTACTAAAAATCAATTTAGAGGGTAGAATGCATCTACCCAGGAAAACAAATGATGAGACAATGAGGTGGGTTTAGCTTACAGCCGCAAGAGCAAACTCACTCAAGGGTTATGCAGAGTCAAAGTAAAATGTCAATATTTAAAACTGCTATTTCAAATTTTATTTCCAAGAAAGTAAGGAATGGATGCTTCTCCCATGGCACTTAAAGGGAAAAAAATCTAGGTATAGCTACTGCATTTACTACAGACTATACAAGTGTATCAGTCTGCCAAAGGTGTGCTGATGCAAAGTACCAGAAATCTGTTGGCATTTATAAAGAGTATTTATTTGGGGTAAAAGCTTAGTTACAAGGTCCTAAAACAGTCCAACTCAAGGTTACTTTCTCACCCAAGTCAGTTGCCATGTGTTGAAGCAAGATAGTCACTGATCTCTGCTTGGTCTCTCCTTTCCCTCTGGGCTTCCAGCCCTCTCTATCCTGGTCAGGGTTCATTTCTCTCCGGGCTTTATCAGTCTCCGTTCTCATCCCAGCAATCTCGACCAGCTATCAGGCAATGGCTCGTCTCTCCCCAGGGCCACAGGATGAAAAATGACAAAGTTCTCTTCTCTTCTGTGTGTCTTCTTGAGTGAGTTCCAATTATATTGGCCCACCACGAGTGTGGGGACTCAACCTGAGTTGCACCTTACTGACTTGGCTGAATCAAAGCCCTAATCTTAACAGGGAATTTAATCAAGGGCCCCTCAACAGAATCCATGTAAGCGAAGAGTATCACAGCCAGAATAAATTAGTTTACAAACATAATCTTTTTCTTTTTTTGGGATTCATAAATAATCTCAAACCGCCACAACAAGGGACTGGTGTGAACTAAGAGTAGAAACCATGGATTTGACAAAAAGTACTTTCCCAAAATTAACTATGATTACACTTCGATTAACAAAAATTCTTTTCAAGAAGGAGGAGGAGAAGGAACAGGAGAAAAGAAATCCTGATGATGAAGAAATATCTCCTTCATTTCTTCTTGGTAGAAATTTAATCTATAGTTCAGGTGTATTAGTCAGCCAAAGGTGTGCTGATGCAAAGTACCAGAAATCTGTTGGCATTTATAAAGGGTATTTATTTGGGGTAAAAGCTTACAGTTAAAAGGTCTTAAAACAGTCCAACTCAAAGCTTCTTTCTCACCAAAGTCAGTTGCCATGTGTTGGAGTGATCTCTGCCTGGTCTCTCAGGCCTTCGCAGCTGCTCAGCTATTCTGTTTCCTTTGGCTGCAAACTATCAGACAAATAGCTCATCTCTCTTTCCAGGGCTTTAGCTGTTTGAACCTTCTCCTTTCTGTCACAGGGCAGGACCAGAATGACCAAGGTCTGTCCTCTTCCATAAGTCTTCTTGAGTGAATGTCCCAAGGGGGTGGGAACTTAAGCCTGAGTCATATCCTACTGACATGGTTGAATCAAAGGCCCTAAATTGATTTTAAATAAACCTAAAATCTTTGAATTTATTAAAAATTTTTTTCTCTCCCTTTCCATCCCCCCCACCCCACCCCTGTTGTCTGCTCCCTGTGTCCATTCACTGTGTGTTCTTCTGTGCCCATTTATATTCTTGTCAGTGGCACCCAAAATCTGTGTCTCTTTTTGTTGCATCATCTTGCTGTGTCAGCTCTCCATGTATGCAGTGCCACTGCTGGGCAGGCTGCACTTTTTTCACATGGGGCGGCTCTCCTTATGGGGTGTACTCCTTGCCCGTGGGGCTCCCCTACACGGGGGCACCCCTGTGTGGCATGGCACTCCTTGTGCACATCAGCACTGAGCATGGGTCAGCTCATCCATGAGTCAGGAGGCCGTGAGTTTGAACCTTGGTCCTCCCATGGGATAGGCAGATGCTCTATCCGTTGAGCCAAATTTGCTTCCCAAACCTTTGCGTTTAATATAATCAAAGGGTATCACACCCAGAGGAAGAGGCCAGTTTACAAACATAATGTTTTGGGGGGGATTTATAAATAATCTCAAACTGCTACTACAGCATGTTTTCTTATTAAGATTAACAAACAAAAGTTCAGACTTTCTAAACTGAAAAGTAATGGAAGAAGCCACAAGATAAAAAATTAAAGAACTGACTACATAAAAATGGAAAAGTTATATACATCAAAAACAGAAATAATTTGCCACAAATGTGACAGACAAGGAGTTACTATCATTACTCATGTGAGTAGATTAGAACAACATTCTAAGAAAATGGACAAGACACAAAAATACACTATCACAAATGGAAACCCCAAAGCTAAGAAATATATGGAAAAGTTCAACCTCAAAGTAAACAAATAATTACAAACTAAAATGAAATGCCATGTTTTATCCATTAAATTAGCAAAGATTTAAAAATGATAATACTTTTTTAGTGAATATGCAATGAAATAAAAACTCATAAACACTGCTAGGAGCACTGCTGAAATCATTTTAACTATAAGCTTTAAGACTTTTAAAAATATCTTTAACCCAGTCGTTCATTTGTAGGGTTCTTCCCTAAGAAAATCAAATAGCTCACAAAATTAAACAGAAAAATATTCATTGTAGTGCTTTTAAAATAGTAAAAAACTCAAAACAGTCTGAATTATAACAATATGAACAGGATTTGCACATGATGAAATATGATATGTAGCAGTTTGATATTGTTGATGAACTCCAAAAATAGATATTGGATTATATTTTGAACCAGTCTGTTTCTCTGGGCATGTTAGATTGGGTTAGATCCAGAGGTTTCACTTTTACTTGATTAAATAATGATTAAGGCTTTGATTGGGCCACATCAGTAGTGAGAGAATGACATGGCAGAAGAGAAAGTTAAAATTTTTATGCTGGTGCCCCAGGAAGTAAACATGCAGGAGAACACAGGAATAGATGGCTCCATGGACACAGCAGAGGCCCAGGGAGGAGAGAGAGCCTGACAGTCTACAGATGACCTTGTGGAAAGAACAGAGCAGCTGAGCCCTGGGAAAGAGAAAAGACTTATCCCAGCCTATAGCTGAAGCTGGGACCACAGAGCCTTAAGTGGAAGGAGAAGGCTCAACCCCTTTGCAGACATCAGCAGCTATCTTGCTCCAACATGTGGCAATAGACTTTGGTGAGGAAAGTAACTTACCCTTTATGGCCTGGTATTTGTAAGCTTCTATCCCAAATAAATACCCTTTATAAATGCCAACAGATTTCTGGTATTTTACATCAGCGCCCCTTTGGCTGACTAATACATAATATAATTATTAAAAATGTTTTTGAAGAATAATTGATGACCATGGAAAATGCTTGTTTTATAGGTTAACTGAACAAAGTAGCAAACAAAATTGTATGTGCACTGGGATCACATTTTATTTAAAATACATGCATAGAAAAAAAGACAGGAAGTAAATGTAGTTAAATGTCAATTAGGAGATAAAGTAGAACTATATTTTTCTCTTTATATATGTATATTTTCTAAATGTTTTACAATTTACTAATATTTTTATAATGGAAACTTGTGATTATGGAATGAAAGACCCAATATTGATACATTTTTTGCCAGGTAAGGCCAGTGGGATTTAAATTTGGCTTCCAAAGGAAGTCAGTAGATGTAAAGAAAATAGGATTTCTACTATTTCTGAAATTCAGAGTTCAAATTCTGCCTGAGCTATTAACTGATTAGTGGAAACTCCCCTAAGTATTTTCCCCTATCCATATCTGTAATATTATATTTATTTCCTTATACTTTATAAAAGAGTTGATAACTTTTGTAGCATTTCATTTTGATAAAATTTCAAACTTACAGAAAAGTTGCATGAATAGCAGAAAGAGCTCACAAATATCCCCTTCACCAGATTCACCAATGGATAATATTTTGCCCCTTTGCTTCATCATTCTCTCTCTCCAGTTCTGTATATGCGTATGTGTGTGTATTTGGAAACCATCTAAGTTTGAATTGCAAACATCATTCCCCTTTGTCCCCGAGCATTGCAGTATATATCTCCTAAGAAAAAAGCCATTCATTTAATTAGTACAGCATAATGGTTAAATCAAGGATATTTAGCATTAACTAATACTATTATCTATGCCACAGACTTTACTCAAACATATAAAAAAAATAACATCATTCCCATGTACCCCCTATTATTGACACTTTGCATTAATATGGTACTTTTATTACAATTAATGAAAGAATGTTAATTTGTGCTGTTAACTATAGTCCATAATTTACATTAGGTGTATATCTTTGCTCACATGCCGCCCTATTATTAACACCTTGTATTGGTATGGTACATTTGTTATAATTCATGAAAAAACATTCTTATGCTTGACTATTAACTGAAGTCAATCATTTACAGTAAGGTTCACTGTATTATACAGTCTTATTTTTTACCTTTTAATTTTTATTCTAGTAACATACATATGACCAAAAATTTCCTCTTCTAACCACATTCATATATATAATTCAGGTGCTGTTAATTATACCCATAATAATAAGCTACCATCTTCACCATCCAATTCCAAAATTTTACAATCAGCTTAGAAATATAGAAAATAGAAATATAGAAATTCTGTATGAAATAAGTATTAACTCCCCATTCTCTACTCCAAAACCTTCCACTGGTAACATATATTCCAAATTCTATTTCTATGAGTTTGCTTATTCTAGTTATTTCATATCAGTGATATCATACACTTTTTTTCCATTTGTGTCTGCCCTATTTAACTTAACATAATGTCTTCAAGGTTTATCTATATTGTCACATTATCAGGATTTCATTTCTTTCTATGGCCGAATGATATTCCATTTTATGTATATATATCACATTTTATTTATCCATTCATAGGTCGATGGACACTCCCATTGTTTCCATCTTTTGGCAATTGTGAATAATCCTGCCATGAACACTGGTGTGCGGATGTCTATTCAGTTCCCCATTTTCAATTCTTTTGGGTATGTACCTAGTAGAGGGATTGCCAGATTATATGGTAATACTATACTTAGCTTTCTGAGGAACTGTCAAATTGTCTTCCATAATGCCTAAACCATTTTACTTTCCCACCACCAATGAATGACGGTTCCTATTTCTCCATATCCTTACCAACACTTGTAATTTTCTGTTTTTTAAATAGTAGCCATTCTAGTGGTGTGAAATGGTATGTCATGTGGTTCTGATTTATATTTCCTTAATAGCTAGTGATTTTGAGCATATTTTCGTGTGTATGTGTTTTAATACATTTGTATACTGTCTGTGGAGAAATGTTCTACTCAAATCTTTAGCCAATTTCTTAATTGGGTTGTTTGCCTTTTATTGTTCAATGTAGGAATCTTTTATATATTCTGGATATTAAACCCTTATCAGATATGTGGTTTCCAAATATTTTCTCTCATTGTGTAGGTTGTCTTTTCACTTTCATGATAAAGTGCTTTGATGAGTAAAAGTTTTTAATTTTGATGAGGTCCCTTTTATCTATTTTTTCTCTTTTTTTGCTTACGTGTAAGGTAAAAAGTCTAAAACCATTGCTGAATGATCCTGAAGATGCTTCTCTACAGCTTTCTCTAGTTTTATAGTCCTCATTCTGATACTAAGCTCTTAATCAATTTTGAGTTAATTTTTGTATATGTTGTGAGGAAGGGGCCCACCTTTCTTCTTTTACATATTGATATCCTACTTCCAGCACCATTTTTTGAGGAGACATTTACTTACACGTTGAATGGACTTGGCACCATTGTCAAAAGTGAATTGGCCATAGGTGTGAGGGTCTGTTTTTGAACTCTCAATTTTATTCCATAGGTTTATAAATGTATCTTTTTGTCAGTACCATGCTGTTTGACCTCTCTAGCTTTGTAATAAGCATTAAAGTCAGGAAGTTTAAGTCCTCTAACTTTTTTCTTCTTTTTAAGATGTTTTGGGCTATTTGGAGCCCTTTACCCTTCCAAATAAATGTGATGATTGACTTTTCAATTCCTGCAAAGTAGGATGTTAGAATTTTGATTGGGATTGCATTGAGTCTATAAATCATTTTGGGTAGAATTGACATATTAATGATATTTAGTCTTCAAATCCATGAACATGGAATGTCCTTCCATTTCTTTAGGTCTTCTCTGATTTCTTTTAGCAACATTTTGTCATTTTCTATGTATAATCCTTTGCATCCTTGGTTAAATTTATTCCTAGATATCTGATTCTTTCAGCTGTTTTCTTAAATGGAAGCTTTTTCCCTTGATTTCCTCTTTAGATTGCTCATTACTAATGTATAGAAGCACTATAGATTTTGGGGTGTTGATCTTGTACCCTTGCTGAATTCATTTATTAGTTGTAGGAGATTTGTTGTGGAATTTTCAGGATTTTCTATATATAGGATCATATCATCTGCAAATGCGGAAAGTTTTACTTCTTCGTTTCCAATATGGATGTATTTTCTTTTTCTTGCCTAATTGCTCTGGCTAGACTTCCAATACAATGTTGAATTACAGTGGTGACACTGGGTGACCTTGTCTTGTTCCTGATCTTAGAGTTACCGGTAAGTATTCCTTCTTTCATCATTGGGTATACTGTTATGGGTGAGATTCTCTTAAATGCCCTTTATCATGTTGAGGAAGTCCTATTTTTCTAAATATTTTTCTCAAGAAGAGAATGTGGGATTTTGTCAAATGCCTTTTCTGAATCAACTGAGATGGTCATGTAGGTTTTTTCCTTCATTCTGTTAATGTGGTATATTACATAAAGTGAATTTTTAAAGTTGAACCACCCTTGCATACTTCATATAAAACCCACTTGATCGTAGTGTATAATTCTTTTAATGTACTGATGAATTAAATTTGCAAGTATTTTATTGAAGATTTTTGCATCTATATTCACAAGAGAAATTGGTCTATAATTTTCTCTCTCTCTCTCTTTTTTTTTTTTTTTTTTTTTTGTAATATCGTTAACTGGTTTTGATATTAGGGAGATGTTTGCCTCATAGAATGAGTTAAGTAGTGTTCACTCCTGTTCATTTTTTTGGAAGAGTCTGAGAAGGATTGATAATAATTCCTCTGAAATGACTAGTAGAAATCCCCTGTGAAGCCATCTGGTCCTGGGCTTTTCTTCATTGGGAGGTTTTTGATGACTGATTCAGTCTCTTTACTAGCAATTGGTCTGTTGAGAACTTCTATTTCTTATAAAGTCAGTTTAGATTGTCTGTGTATTTCTAAGAATCTGTCCATTTCATCTAGATTGTCTAATTTGCTGGCATACAGTTTCTCATAATAACCTCTTATAATCCTTATTTCTGTGGAGTCATTGTAATGTCCCCCCTCTCATTTCTGATTTTATTTATTTGGTCTTCTCTCTTTTTTCTTTGTCAGTTTAGCTGTGGGTTTACCAATATTATTTATCTTTTTGAAGAAACAACTTTTGGTTTTGTTAATGCTCCCTATTATTTTCTTATTCTCAATTTCATTAGTTCTGCCCTAACCTTTGTTACTTCTTCCTTTCTGCTTGCTTTGGGTTTAATTTGCTGTTTGTTTTCTAGTTCCTCCAGTTGTCTCTTCTTTCTTAATGTGTTTAGGGCTGTCAATTCCCCTCACAGCACTGCTTTCATTGCATCCCATAAGTTTTGATACATTGTGTTCTTCTTTTAATTTGTCTCAAGATATTTACTGATTTCCCTTGCAATTTTTTCTTTGACCCATTGATTGTATAAAACTGTGCCACTTAATATCTATATATGTGTTGATTTTCCAGTTCTCTGCCTGTTCTTCATATCCAACTTCATTCCATTACAGTCAGAGAAGATGCTTTGTATGATTTCAATGATTTTAAATCTATTGAGACTACCTTTGTGACCCAACATGTGGTTTATCCTGGCAAATGATTCATCTGCACTTGAAAAGAATGTGTATCCTGCTGTTTGGGGGTGCAATGTTCTATATATGCCTGTTAGATCTAGTTCACTTATCACATTATTTAAGTTCTCTGTCTCCTTATTGATCTTCTGTCTAGGTGTTCTGTCTATTGATGAGATTGGTGTATTGAAGTATCCAACTATTATTGTAGAAGTGTCTGTTTCTCCTTTCAGTTTTGCCAGAGTTTGCATTTATGTATTTTGGGACACCATGATTACATGCACAAATATTTCTGATTGTTATTTCTTCTTGGTGGATTGTCCCTTTTATTAATATAAGGTGTCCTTCTTTGCCTCTTATAACAGCTTTTGACTCAAAGACAATTTTTTAAAAAGATTTATTTATTTATTTATTTCTCTCCCCTTCCCCCCCCCCCCCCCGGTTGTCTGTTCTCTGTGTCTATTTGCTGCGTCTTCTTTGTCTGCTTCTGTTGTTGTCAGCGGCACGGGAATCTGTGTCTCTTTTTGTTGCATCATCTCATTGTGTCAGCTCTCTGTGTGTGCGGTGCCATTCCTGGGCAGGCTGCACTTTCTTTCATGCTGGGCAGCTCTCCTTACAGGGTGCACTCCTTGAGCCCCTGCATGGCATGGCACTCCTTGCACACATCAGCACTGTGCATTGGCCAGCTCCACACGGGTCAAGGAGGCGCCAGGTTTGAACCACGCACCTCCCATGTGGTAGACAGACACCCTAACCACTGAGCCAAGTCCACCACCCCTCAAAGACAGTTTTTTTTTCATATTGGTATAGCTACCCTAGCTCTTTTACAGTTACTATTTGCATGGAATATCTTCATCCATTCTTTCACTTCCAACATATTTGTGTGTTTGAGTCTAAGTTGAGTCTCTTGTAAACAACATATAGTTGGATTATGCATTTTTAGCCACTCTGCTAAAATTTGTTTCAATTGGGAGTTTTAATCCATTAACATTCAGTGTTACCACTGTTCAGGCAGTACTTATTTCAGCCATTTTGTCCTTTGGTTTTTATATGTCATATCTGTTTTTTCTTTCTTTTTCTTTATTACAACCTCCTTTTCTGTACAGTTAATCTTTTTTTTTTAAGATTTATTTTTTTATTTATTTCTCTCCCTTCCCCACCCCCTAGTTGTATGCTCTCTGTGTCCATTCACTGTGTGTTCTTCTGTGACCGCTTCTATCCTTATCAGTGGCACCGGGAATCTGTGTTTCTTTTTATTGCATCATCTTGTTGTATCAGCTCTCCGTGTGTGCAGTGCTATTCCTGGACAAGCTGCACTTTCTTTCACGCTGGGCGACTCTCCTTATGGAGTACACTCCTTGCACATGGGGCTCCACTACGTGGGAGACACCCCTGCGTGGCAGGGCACTCCTTGTGTGCATCAGCACTGCGCATAGGCCAGCTCCACACGGGTCAAGGAGGTCCAGGGTTTGAACCGCAGACCTCCCATGTGGTAGGTGGATGCCCTATCCATTGGGCCAAGTCCACTTCCCACAGTTAATCTTTTGTGATATATCTGATCTCTTTCTCATTTCTGTTTCTTTATATTTTTAAAATACTTTCTTTGTGGTTATCCTTGGGTTTATATTACTAGCCAACATTCATAACCTACTAATTTGAAAAGATAACACGTTAGCTTCAATAGCATACATGTTCTCTGCTCCCATATTCCCCTCTGTCCCATCCTGACGTTGTTTTTTACCCTCCTTACCACTTTATATTTTGCACGTCCATTATCAGGAAATATGCCTTTTTCTTGTTCAATTGTATTCTGAATCGTATAGGAATTATAGAGTAGAATTGAATATTGATGAAACAGTGCTATTGAGTTTTGCATTTACTCTTTATTTACCCTTGCTAAAGATCTTCATGTCTTCACAGTATTTCAAGCCACACTCTCTCCTGTCTTTTCCTTTCAACCTGCAGAATTCTCTTTAGTAATTCTTGTGGTGAGTTCTTTTGCTGTTTATCTGTGAATATTTTAAAATCTCCCTCATTTTTGATGTACTGTTTTGTCTGATAAAGAACTTTGTCTTATAGCTTTCTCTTTCAGCACCTCAAAAATATCACACCGCTGCCTTCTTACCACCATAGTTTCTGATAAGAAATCAGCACTTAGTCTTTTTGAGTGATCCCTTATATGTGATGAATCACTTTTGCTACTTTCAGAATTCTGTTTATCTTTAGCATTTGACATTCTGATTAGTATGTGTTTTGGAGAAGATCTGTTAAGAATTGTTCTGTTTGGAGTGTGTTGCATTTCTTGGACATATGTATTTATGCCTTTCATAAGATTTGGAAAATTTTTTGGCCATTTATTACCACAAATACTTTCTGCTTCTTTTCCCTTATCTTCTCCTTCTGAGACACCAATGACATGTATATTTGTGTGAGTTATGCTCTCACTCAAATCCCTGAGACACTACTCAATTTTTTCAATACTTTTCTCTATCTGTTCTTTTGACTCTATGACTTTGGTTGTCCTGTCTATGAGTTCACTCACTGAGTCTTTCTTCTGCCTATTCAAATCTACTGTTGTATCCCTCTAGTGTATTTTTAATCTCTAATATTGGCCCTTTCATCCCCATAATTTCTGTTATGTTCCTTTTTTATACTTTTAAACCCTTATTTATGCTCACACATTGTCTTCTTAATATCCGTTTGCTTGTTATCCATATTTCCCTTCATCTGCTTCAATTGATTTATATTTGCTTGAACTTCTTTGAGTAGTCTGTGTCTCCTCTGAAGTTTTAAATTGTTCACTTAACTAAGCACCTTCCTTGAAAATATAATGGCTTGAATTCTTTTTGCTGATTTCTGGATATCCCATTATCTTGATAAGTTGACTCTGAAAGTCAGTTTCTCCCTCTCAAGGGTTTTATTGTTGTTAATGCTCTACAGGAAACAGTTAAAAAGAGTTTGCAGCCAGAAAAGACATGAAAGAGATGCTCAGAGGAGAATATCAAAGTGAAGACTATCAGAAAGGGTAACCAAAAAGGAAAAAAAAAAGTGAACAGAAAATAAGATGTGACATATGAAAGCCAGAGGATAAAATGGCTGAAGTAAGTAATGCCTTCACAGTAATAAAATTGAATGTTAATCGATTAAACTTCCCAATCAAAAGATACAGTCTGATAGAATGGGTAGAAAAACATGAGCCATCCATTTGCTTTCTGCAGGGGGCTCACCTTAGACCCAAAGATGGAAATAAACTGAAAGTGAAAGATTGGAAAAAGATATTTCATGTAATTAGTAACCCAAAAAAGAGCAGAATAGCTATATTGGTATTAGACAAAACAAACTAAATGCAAAAAAGTGGTAAGAGATGTACAAGACCATTATATATTAATAAAAGGGACAACTCACCAGGAAGGAGTAACAGTCATAAATATCTATGCACCTAACCGGGGTCTCCCAAAATACATGAGGCAAACTCTGGCAAAATGGAAGGGAAAAATAGATGTCTCTACAATAATAGTTGGAGACTTCAACATGCCACACATCACTAGATAGAACTAGACAGAAGATCAACAAGGAAATAGAGAACTTGAACAATATGATAAACAAGATGGACCAAAGACATATACAGAGCATTGCACACCAAATCAACAGGTTATACATTCTTCTCAAGTGTTCATGGAAATTTCTCCAGAACAGTCCACATGTTTGGCCACAATACAGCTTTCAATAAATTTAAGACTGAAATTACACAAAGCACCTTCTCTGATCATAATGGAATGAAATTGGAAATCAATAATAGGCAGAAAACTTGAAATGTGTAAATATATGGAGGCTAAACAACACACACCTAAATAATCAGTGGGTCACAGAAGATATTGCAAGAGAAATTAGTAGATATCTCAAGATGAATGAAAACAAGAACACAACTTATCAAAACATATGGAATACAGAGAAGACTGTTGAGAGGGAAATTTATAGCCTTTATTTAAAAAGAAGAAAGAGCTAAAGTCAAAGATCTAACGGAATTGGAGAAATTAGAAAAAGAACAGCAAAACCAATATTAAAGCAAGCAGAAAGAAAGAAATGACTGAGATTGGAGCAGAAATAAATGAAATTGAGAACAACAACAACAACAAAAAAGAAAAAATCAACAAAACAAAAGTTGATTCTTTGAGAATATCAATTGACTAACCCTTAGCAAGACTAACAAAGGAAAAAAGAAAATGCAAATATATAAAATCAGGAATGAAAGGGGAACATTACAATGGACCCCACAGAAACAATAAGAATCATAAGAGGATATTATGAGGGAAGCAGCTGTGGCTCAAGCAATTTGGCTCCCATCTACCATATAGGAGGTCCAGGGTTTGATACCCAGGGCCTCCTGGTGAAGGCAAACTGGCCCACGTGGTGAGCTGGCCCACACAGAGTGCCAGCTCATGCAGAGTGCTGCCCTGTGCAGGAGTGCTGCCCCACGTAGGAATGCCGACCAATGCAGAGAGCTGACGCAGCAAGATGATGCAACAAAAAGAGACACAGAAGAGAGACAATAAGAGACTTAGCAAACCAGGGAGCAGAGTGATGCAAGAGAATGATGACCTCTCTCGCACTCCAGAAGGTCCAGGATCGGTTCCTGGAGCTGCCTAATGAGAATACAAGCAGACACACAGCAAATGGACACAGAAAGCAAACAATGGAGGGAGGGGAGAGAAATAAATCTTTTTTTAAAAAAGAGGATATTATGGGAAACTATGCCAGCAAATTGGACAACCTAGATGAAATGGACAAATTCCTAGAAATGCACCAACATCCTACACTGACTCTACAAGAAATACTAAAACTCAACAAACCAATCACAAGCAAAGAGATTGAATCAGTCATTAAAGATCTTCCAACAATGAAAATTTCAGGACCAGATGGCTTCAAAGGTGAATTCTACCAAACATTTCAAGAATTAATACCAATCTGTTTAAGTGCTTCAAAAAAATTGAAAAGGAGGGAAAATTAGCCGCACATTTTATGAAACCAGCATTATCTTCATACCAAAGCCAGATATAGATACTGCATTACTAGAAAAGAAAATTATAGACTTTAGTGAACATAGATACAAAACTTCTCAATAAAAGACTTGAAAATTGAATCCAACAGCATATAAAAAGAATTATACATCACAATCAAGTGGGTTTTATTCATGGTATGCAGGTGTGGTTCAACATAAGAAAATTAATTAAGATAATACATCACATTAACACATGGAAGGGAAAAAAAAACACATGATCATCTCAATTGATGCAGAAAAGGCATTTGACAAAATTCACTATCCTTTCTTGATAAAAACATTTCTTTTTCTTTTTCTTTTTTTTTTTAGATTTTTTTAATTGACTTTGTAATAATATTACATTAAAAATATATAATATATATGAGGTCCCATTCAACCCCACCACCCCCACCCCACCTCTCCCCCCCCAGCAACACTCATTCCCATCATCATGACACATCCATTGCATTTAGTAAGTACATCTTTGGGCACCTCTGCACCTCATGGTCAGCGGTCCACATCATGGCCCATACTCTCCCCCATTCCATCCAGTGGGCCCTGTGAGGATTTGCAATGTCCGGTGATTGCCCCTGAAGCACCATCCAGGGCAGCTCCATGTCCCAAAGACGCCTTCATCTCTCATCTCTTCCTGCCTTTCCCCATACCCATCAGCCACCATGTCTACTTTTCCCAATCCAATGCCACCTTTTCTATGTGGACATTGGATTGGTTGTGTCCATTGCACCTCTATGTCAAGAGGAGGCTCAGATTCCACATGGATGCTGGATGCAATCCTCCCACTTTCAGTTGTAATCACGCTAGGCTCCATGGTGTGGTGGTTGTCCTTCTTCAACTCCATCTTAGCTGAGTGTGGTGAGTCCAATAAATCAGATTGTAGGTGCTAGAGTCTGTTGAGGCTCAGGACCTGGCTATCACATTGTCAGTCCAGAGATTCAAATCCCCTAAATATATCTTAAACCCCAACACTTAACTGCAACTCCAGCACATTAGCATGAAAGTCTTATGAAGAGAGATCCCATCTGAGTCCAGATTCATCACACATAAACATCAGTTCCAAAGAGGGGCCATCTGCCCTGGTAGTTAACCCCATCTGCCATGACCATAACTCGCATGGGTCTCTTTAGCCCTCAAAGGAACCAATACCTGGGGGTTGTATCTGCTTTATCTGTCTCTCAGACTCTGCTCAGTTGTGCATAAGGGCAATCCTTCTGACAGCCTCCAGACTCTTTTTTAGAGACTCGTAGCCATATAAACTCATTTCTCCTTTCCATTTCCCCCTTACATTAGGTCAAACAGCATTTTAAAGTCATGTTATTTTATGTAAACAGGGATATTCTGCTGATCCGGATTGAACCTTCCATATAAGGTCATTTTCCAGTTGCATCATCAGTTGGTAGTTGATAGTGGTCCCTCGGTGCCAGGGAGGCTCATCCCCGGGTGTCATGTCCCACACTGGGGGGAAGGCATTGCATTTACATGCTGAGTTTGGCTTCGAGACTGGCCACATTTGAGTAACATGAAGGGTGACAGGAGGAAATTCCCAGGCACAATGCTGCTCTAGGCCTTGTTCTTATTTTAGGCTTATCAGCTCACAAGCATAGTCATTAGTGTCAGGGGCTCACTGTTGAACCCTCACTCCCTCCCGGTCCCCACCGCTGCACCTGGGAGACTGTCGCTGCTCCTCTAGGGACCATGACAGAGCACCACTGGCCAGGAACCCAGTACCCCCCCTGCTGTGGTTTTTAATTGTTGCCACTATGAGTATATCCAAACATTACTATGCACCCTGGACATATGTTCTGTACAGCTCCCTGTCAGCCATATATCACCTGTCAATGGTATCCCATACCAGTATTCCTCCGTTGCCATTGTTGAACCACTCTGTGATCCAGAACTCCCTGAAATTTGAAGCCCAATATAATGCCAGGGTCCCTTACTAGGAAATGGCATATAGCGATGGGTTTAAAGGTTAAATAAAGAATACTTGTTGACTTGGAAAAAATTCTACATCCTATCTTTTTCTTTCTTTTTTTTTTCCCCCTAATTATTGAACTTCTCTTCACAGGAGCCCTAGACCACAGCAATGCATATATATAATATACAGCACTCCCATACATCCACCACAAAACCTTTTCCCTTCCACAGCGATACTCTTACACCCTATTCACATCATATTTACTTAACGTGATGTACAGAGTCTGAGACAATAGCTTTCAAACAAGGTGACATCTGTGCTTACATTGTGGTGCATACTTTAGGATATACAGTTTTTTAAATTCTTAGTTATCCTATGTTTTATGTTATGGTTTACATTATCAGTCTGTCATCTCCTATATGTTATGGTGTAATATTACATGTTTATATCCATCCTTGTGTACTCTCACGAAACTCCTCTCTTACCCCCCATTTACCTTGGTTCCACACATTTAACGTCCATTTTCCCATCCACCTTGGTGCCCACAGTGACAGCCAACCTCCATTTCCCGAGGAGCCACTTCCAGAGATAGATGGAATAGTGTTCAGGGCCTAACTTGCTCAACTGCCCCAATGCCCTGGGAGCCACCCTTTCTCTCGAGGGATACAGTTCCCTCTATTTGATGGCATTAGTCCTCCCCAGGATGTGGGTCCACCCCCACTCTCACTACTTGGGTCTCTACCCCATGGTGTCACCCACTCTGGCAGAATGAGCATTTAGACATTCCCCAGGAGCCCGTCCTGCATCAGACCCTCCCCTCCGATCATTCTAAACAGGTAACCCTCTTTATTATATTTTGATATGATTTTCTCGGCATTTTACTCTCCACCAACACCTGACACTCTCCTGTGTTCGTATGCTACCCCTCCCTCCCCCCACTTTTGGGCAATATTACCCATCCGTCCATCCCCAGCCACCCTCAAACCCGCAAAGCCCCATCCAAAGGCAACCCCTTGCCCCCATTTTATCTCTTCTTTGTGTTCATACTTACCACCATCTCGTCTTAAATTCCACCCCTGCAGACATCGGCTCACATCCTTCCTCCACCCTCCGATTTCCTGTAAGCCTATCGTTCAGTCTCTTGCTATCTAGGGCAGCTTGGTTATTTCATATCATTGAGGTCATGTAGTATTTGTCCTTCAATGTCTGGGTGATAAAAACATTTCAAAAGATAGGTATAAAAGGAATGGTCCTCAACAAAATAAAGAGTATATATAAAAATCCCACAGCCAATATCATACTCAATGGGGAGATGTTGAAAGCTTTCCCTCTAAGATCAGGAACAAGACAAGATGCCCAATGTTACCACTGTTTTCAAAATTGTGTTAGAATTTCTAGCTAGAGCAACTAAGAAAAAATAAGAAAAAAGAAAAGAAATAAAAGGCATCCAAATAGGAAAAGAGGAATGAAAACTCTCACTATTTGCAGACTACTTGATCCTATAATTAGAAAATTCCACAATATCTACAACAAAACTTTTAGAGCTAATAAATGAGTTCAGCAAAGTGGCAGGATACAAGACCAACACACAAAAATCAGTAGTATTTCTATACACTAGTAATGAGCAAGCTGAGGACGAAATCAAGAAAAAAAAATTCCATTTACAATAGCAACATGAAGACTGACTCAAATACCTAGGAATTAATTTAATCAGGAATATAAATTATCTGTATTCAGAAAACCACAAAACACTGTTAAAAGAAATCAGAGAAGACCTAAACAAATGGAAGGACATTCTGTGTTCAAGGATTGGAAAACTAAACATTGTGAAGATGTCAATTCTACCCAAATTGACTTATAGATTCAAAGCAATCCCAATCCAAATTCCAAAAGCCTAATTTATGAAAATAGAAAAGTCAATTACCAAACTTATTTGGAAGTAAAAGAGTTCCCAAGTGGCTGAAATCATCCTAAAAAAGAAAAGCGAAGCCAGAGAACTCATGCTTCCTGATCTTGAAGTGTATTATAAAACTACAGTGGTCAAAACAGCATGGAAATGACACAGACACATTGTTCAATGGAATCAAATTCAAAGTTCAGAAATAGACCCTCACTTCTGTAGTTAACTGATTTTTGATACACCTATCAAGTCCACTTTCCTGGGACAGAAAACCTCTTCAACAAATGGTGCTAGAAGAACTGGATATCCATAACAAAAAGAATGAAAGAGGACCCTTATCACACTCCCTTTGCAAGAATCAACTTAAAATAGATCAAAGACCTAAACATAAAGCCAGGACTATAAAACTCCAGAAGATAATATAGGGAAACATCTACAAGACCTTGTAGTAGGTGAGGTTTACACCCAAGGCATGGGCAAAAAAGAAAAAATATATAAATGGGAACTCCTCAAAATTAAACACTTATGCACCTCAAAGGACTTTGTAAAGAGGGTAAAAATGCAGGCTGCTCAATGGTAGAAAATGTTTGGAAATCTCACATCTGACAAGGGTCTAATATTCATGATATAAAAAGAGATCCTACAACTCAACAATAAAAGACAATAAATGACCTGATTAAAATATAAGCAAAACACCTGAATTGACATTTTTCAAAAGAAGAAATACAAATAGTGAAAAAACACATGAAAAAAATGTTCAACATCACTGACTATAGGGAAATGCACATCAAAGCTACAATGAGACATTTCACACCCACTAGAAAACTAAAAGTGTTGGAGAGGATGTGGAGAGATAGGAATGGTTATTCACAGTTGGTGGGAATGCAGAGTGGTACAGCCACTGTGGAAGTCTGTTTAGCAGTTGCTAAGGAAGTTAAATATAGATCTACCATGTGACAGAGTTCTTCTACGTTTATACCCAGAAGAACTGAGATCAGTGACATGAACAGACAACTACACACCAATGTTCATAGCAGCATTATTCACCACTGCCAAAAGATGGAACAACTCAGGTATCCATCAACTGATGAATGGATAAACAAACTGTGGTATATACACACAATGGTATGTTATTCAGCTGTAAGAAGAAATAAAGTTGTGAAGCATATGACAATGTGGATGAACCTGGAGGACATTATTTTGAGTGCAGCAAGCCAGGCATGAAAGGACAAATATTATATAATTTCTCTATTATGAACTAAATATAGTGGACAAACTCATGGAGTTAATAGCTAGAATATAAGTTACCAGAGAATAGAATGTGGTTAGAGAATGGAAAGCTCAGGTTTAATTTGTGCAGAACTGGAAAAACGTTGTTTGGAAATGAATAGAAATGGTGAAAACACATCACAAGATTTGTAATTAGCAGTGCTAAAATATGGGTATGACAGGGCACTATCAAATGCAAAGGACAAGGAGAGAGTTCTGAAAACTGCAAGAGAAAAGCAACATGTTACGTACAAGGGAGTCCCAATTAGATTAAGTGCTGATTTCTCAACAGAAAACATAGAGGCAAGAAGGCAATGGGTTGAAGTACATAAAGTCCTAAAATAAAACAACTGTCAGTCAAGAATTTAATATCTGGAGAGACTCTTTCAAGTATGGGAAGAGATGAATATATTCTCAGCTGAGGGAGTTCATCACCATGAGACCTGCCTTACAAGCAATGCTAAATGGAACTCTTGAGATTGAAATGGAAGGACACTAGACAGTAGTTCAAAGCAGCATTAACAAATAGACCTGTGGTAAAGGGAACCATGTAGGTAATTATAAATGCAAATATTATCATATTGTATTGTTTGGTAATAATGCCACTTCTTACTTCCTACAGGTGCTAAAATGAAAATACTTAAAAAGTAATGATAAATCTGTTTTGAACAAATATGTAAGTGGTAACAAGTGAAAAAATGGTGATGAACAGAGGGATATAGGAAAAATATACATGCGTAATATTGAAGTTGATATCAAGCCAAATATAATTGTTTACGTAGTTAGGATGTTAAATTTTAACCTTATGGTAATCCCAAGGAATATAGATGAAGAATATATTCAGATAGAAAAGAGAAGGTATTCAATCTGTTACCACACAAAAAAGCAAATAAATATAAATTAGGCATTAATGGTAGTGAGGAACAAAAAGAGTATAAACTTACAAAGGCTAAATAGCAAAATGGCAAAAGAAAGTTTTGTATTAGCAGTAGTAACTTTAAATGTAAATGTATTAAACAATCCAATCAACAAGGCAGAGATCAGCATTATGGACTAAAAAAAGCATGACCCAACTACATGTTGTCTGCAAGAGACTCACCTTAAATTCAAAGACACAAGCAGGGTGAGGGTGAAAAGATAAAATATATATACTGTGCAATCAGTAACCGAAAGAAAGCTGGGTCGGCTATATCAATATCATATAAAATAGACTTTGTCAAAAACAATTATGAGGGACAAAATGGCCATTATATGCTAATAAAAGGGACAATTCAACAGGAAGATGTAATAATTATAAACATATAGGCACCTAACAACAAAGCTCCAAAATACATGAAGCAAATACTGGCAGATTTAAAGGCAGAAATTGAGGATTCTACATTAATAGTAGGACCCCTTAACACATGAATCACAATAATGGATAGAACATCTAGTCAGAAGATAAATAAGGAAATGGATTTGAATGATATATTAAACCAACTAGACCTATCAAATGTATATAAAACACAACATTATACGCATTATTCTTCAGTGCACATGGATCATTCTCCAGGATAGACCAAATGTTTGGTCACAAAATAAGTCTCAGTAAATTAAGAAATATTGAAATCATACAATGTAAATTCTCCAATCATAAGAGAATGAAGCTAGAAATCAATATCAGGGGAGAAATGGACAATTTACAAATATGTGGTAATTAAGCAACATACTCTTAAACAACCAATGAGTTAAAGAGAAAATCAGAAGTTAAAATATGAAATATCCTGAGGCAAATAAAAATGAAAATAAAATATACCAAAATTTATAGAATGCAGCAAAGGCAGTACTGAAAGGGAAATGTGTAGCTCTAAATGCTTACATTATGTAAATGCTTACATAAAAAAGAAGAAAGACTTAAAATTAGGGACCTGCCTCAAAGCTGGAAGAACTAGAACAAAAGAGCAAACTAAACCCAAATTAAGCAGAAGGAAGGAAATACAAATCAGAGCAGAGATAAATCAAATAGAAAACCAAAAACAATAGAGAAAAATCAACAAACTCAAAGTTGATTCTTTGCAAAGATAAAAAAAAATTGACAAACAGACTCATGAAACTTAAAAGAAAAAGGATAGGTAGCAAATGTAGCTCAAGCTGTTGAGATTCTGCTTCCCACATGGGAGGTCTGGGGTTCAGTTCCCAGTGCTTCCTAAAAACAAAACAAAACAAAAAACAACAAGCAAGCAAACAGAAAAACCAACTTAGGGGAGCTGATGTAGCTCAATTGTTGAGTGCTGGCTTCCCAGGTTCAATCCGCCTCCCTGGTATCTTAAAAGAGAGAGAGGATACAAATACAAAAATCAAAAATGAAAAGGGGGACATCACAACTAACACTAGTGAAATAAAAATACTATAATTGGATACCATGAACAGCTATATGCCAATAAATTAGGTAACCTAGATGAAATGTACAAATTGTTGGAAACACAGAAACTACCTACATCAAATTAAGAAGAAATAGACCTTAACAAACCAATTACTACTAAAGAGATTGAATCAGTCATCAAAAACCTCCCAAAAAAGAAAAGCCCAGAACCAGATGGCTTCACAGGGGATTTCTACCAAACATTACAAAAACATTTTAACTCCAACTCTGCTCAAACTTTTCCAAAAAACTGAAGAGGAAAGAACACTCCCTATTCATTTTATGAAACCATCATTACCCTCATATCAAAGCCAGATAAAGATACCCCAAGGAAAGAAAACTACAGACCAATATCTCCTATGAATATAAATGCAAAAATCCTCAATAAAATACTAGCAAACTGAATCCAAAAGTATATTAAAGAATTATACACTGTAATCAAGTGGGATTTATCCCTGTTGTACAAGGTTGTTTCAACATTATAAAATCAATTAATATAATACATCACCTTAAGAGAATGAAAAAAAACCACGATTTTCTCAATTGATGCAGAAAAGGCATTTGACAAAATCCAACACCATTTTTTGAAAGAAAAAAAAAACACTTAGAAAACTTAGAATATAAGCAAATTCTTCATCAAGATAAAGGGCATGTAGGAAAACCCCAGTTAACAACCCACTGAATGGTGAAAGACTGAAAGATTTCCCTCTAAGATCAGGAACAAGACAAGGCTGCCCACTGTCACCATTCTTATTCAACATTGTACTGGAAGTTCTAACAAGAGCAATTAGGCAAGAAAAAGAAATAAATGGCATCCAAATTGAAAATGAAAAAGTAAAACTTTCCCTATTTGCTGCTGGCTGATCCAATATAAAAATAAACCAAAAATCTACAACAAAGCTATTAGAGCTATTAAATTCAGCAATGTGACAGGATACAAAGTCAACATATCAAAATCAGTAGTGTTTCTATACACAAGCAATGAGCAACAGAAGAAATAAAAAACAAAATTCCATTCACCTAGCAACTAAGAGAATCAAATATCTAGGAACACATCTAACCAAGGATATAAAGAATTTGTACATAGAAAACTACAAAGAATTGCTAAAAGAAATTAAATGGAAGGACATTCTGTGTTCATGAGTTGGAAGACTAAATATTATTAAGATGTCAATACTACCCAAAGCAGTTTATAGATTCAATGCAATCCCAACCAAAATTCCAAAAACCTTCTTTGCAAAAATGGAAAAGCCAATGATCTAATTTATATGGAAGGGTAAGGAATTCTGAATTGCTAAAGCCACCTGAGGAAGAATAAAGTTGAAGGACACATACTTCCTAATCTTAAACTTATTACAAAACCACAGTAATCAAAATGGCATGGTACCAGCAAGAGTACAGATATACAGACAAATGGAATTTAATTGAGAGTTCAGAAACCAACCCTCACATTTATGGCTGTTTTAATTTGCTAAAGGCTGCCAATTCAATATACCAGAAATGGGTTGACATTTATAATGGAAATTTCCTAGGTTAAAAGTTTAAGTTCTGAGGCAGTGAAAATGTCCAAATCAAGGCATCATCACAGATGCTGTCTCACCAAAGGTCAGCTGCTGGTGATCCTGGACTCCTGCCACAAGGCAAGGCAAAATGGCAGCTAGTCTCTGCTTTCTCTTTCAGGAATCGCTTTCTCTCTGAGCTCAGCTGTGGTTCATCAGGCAAATGGCTCATCTTACTGCTACTTCCCTGGTCTTACCCTTCTCTTTTAAGTCATGGGTCTAGCCTCTCAGGAGTCTCTTCCCATGCCTCTGTGTTCTACTGATTCAAGCCTCTGACCTCCATGACCTCTTCTGTTTCTGAGGCTTTTTCCTGTGCGTCTCGGGTTTCAGTCCTCCATTTGTAAAGGACTCCAGCAAAAAGACCAAAACCCACCTAGGGTCCTGCAATCCAATCAAAGGCCCTCAACTGAAGTGATCCAATCAAAAGGGTCCCAGACCCACAGGAATGGATTAACCCTAAGGACATGATTTTCTGGGATCTACCTAGCTTCAAACTATCACAATGGCCAACTGATTTTTTGACAAACCACTCAATTAGAAAAAAGTGATCTCTTCAACAAATGGTGCTGGAAAAACTGGCTCTCCATTTGCAAAAAAAAAAAAAGGAAGGAAGTAAGGAAGGGAGGGAGGGAGGGAGGGAGAAAGGAAAGAGAAATGGAGGAGGACCCCTATTTCATGCTATATACAACAGTCAACCCAAAAGGGATCAAAGATTAATATAAGAGCTAGAACTATTCTAGAAGAAAACATAGGGAAGCTTCTTCAGGACCCTGTTAGATAATGGTTTCTTAGACTTACACCCACAGCACAAGCCAGAAAAGAAAAATAATAGTAATAAATGGCACCTCATCAAAATTTAGAACTTTTGTTTCTCAAAGGACTTTATCATGGAAGTAAAATGAAAACCCACCCAATGGGAGAATATATTTGGAAACCATATGTCCAATAAAGGTTTTTTTTAAAAAGATTTTATTTATTTATTTATTTATTTCTCTCCCCCACCCCCCCCACCCCCATTGTCTGCTCTCTCTGTCCATTTGCTGTGCATTCTTTCTGTGTCAATTTGTATTCTCATTAGGTGGCTACAGGAAATGATCCTGGGACCTTCCAGAGTGGGAGAGAGGTGATCATTCTCTTGTGCCACCTCAGTTCCCTGTTCTATTGGGTCTTCTCATTGTCTCTCCTCTGTGTCTCTTGTTGCATCATCTTGCTGTGTCAGTTCTCCACGTCAGCCAGCACTCCTGTGCGGGGCAGCACTCCTGCATGCGCCAGCACTCTGCGTGGGCCAGTTCAGTGTACGGGCCAGCTTGCCTTCACCAGGTGGCCCTGGGCATTGAACCCCGGACCTCCCATACGGTAAATGGGAGCCCAACTACTCGAGCCACATCCATTTCCCAATAAAGTTTAAATATCCAGAATTACGAAGAAATCCTTCAATTTAACAACAAAAAGGCAACACAATTTAAAAATGGGCAAAAGACTTGAGCAGATATATAAATGTCCAGAAAGCACATGAAAAGATCCTCAACAACATTAGCCATCAGGGAAATATAAATCAAAACCACAATGAAATACCATTTCATACCCATGAGAATTGCTACTATTGGGGAAAAAAAAACAGAAAACCATGAATGTTAGAGAGGATACAGAGAAATAGGAACACTCATTCATTACTGGTGGGCAAGTAAAATGTTGTTGCTTCTGTGGAAGACGTTTTGGCAGTATCTCAGAAAACTACATATGGAAATATCATATGATCCAACAATCCCACTTACAGGTAATTCAAAGTTGCAACCAACAGATATTTGCACACCTTCTTTGTGGCAGTATAATTCACAATAATCAAAAGATAGAAACATCTCAAATATTGATTCACAGGTGACAGGATAAGCAAAATGGGGTAATGTAATATTATGTAATATTATTTCAGCAGAAAAAGAATCCATGCTACAACCTGGATTAACCCTGAAAACATGCTAGGTTTAATAAGCCAGACAACAAAGGACAAATATTTTATGAGTCCATTTATATGTAATATCTAGAACAAGAAAATTCGTAGAGACATAAAGTAGATGACAGGTTACCAGGGGCTGTGAGGGAAAAGAATGGGGAGTTACTGCTTAATGATGATAGACTTCTGTTTGTGGTAATGAAAAAGTTTTGGTAATGGATGGTGGTTATAGTAGCAGAACATTGTCAGTATAATTACTGTCATTGAATTGTACATTTAAAAATGGTGAAAATGGCAAATTGTATGTATATATGTATGTATACATCTATGTTACTATAATAAAACATAAATTTTTAAAAAGATAAATGAAAATAAAGTATGCCTGACATTTTTTAAAAGGAGAATAAAGGAAAACTGACAAATTGAATGAGTTTACACATTCATTGAAAATCACAGTAGTACTTTAGAGATTAATATTACTAATTTTCAGGACCTATTTCCTAGAAAGGTATCTCTCAAAAGCAAACTATTGCTGATCCACACAACCGTCTGCCTCAGTCTTAATTTCCAACAACAGAAACTAATAGGAAGACCTGAAAAAAACTAAAACAAAACAAACCAAGATACTGTTCAGACCCTCATTTCATCTAAACCCATTTATTACCTGTGGAATTCTTTAGGACAAATGCAATTCATTGGTAGAAATAAGAAAGAATGGAATGGAAAACACTTATTTTTGCATTCTTGCCAGATATACCAGTGTGATTTAAACTTGGCTTCTGAAGGGAATCACTAACTGCAAAGCACATTTTCTTGCTACCTGCTGCCTCAGCCAGATAGGTGTAAAACACTATCCCTGTTTAAGGGAATCTAAGTGATGCAAGCTTTTGGGACAAAGAGACAAAAAAAATACATCGTCCAAGTAAAATTACTGGGGAATTTTGGTGTGTTAGAAATCCAGATGGGATTTCAGGCAAGTGATCGAGGTTTAGATCCTGAAAAGAATGAAAAGAGATGCTAGACCTTTACTGATGAGTGCAGATTACAACCTCCACGTTATAGATCAATTGAAAGCCCACCTTTCGGTCAAAGGTCCCTGACACCAAGACTGAAAACCTGACACAGGACTGGTTTGTTAGAAAGAGTGCCACATGTTGAATCAACAGATCATTTCCTGAAGCATACTTTTCTTGAATGTCTCCCATCCAGACATGGATCCAATTTCATTTATGATCTCATAGCCCAAAGAGATGTCTACATGAATATTCAGAGATGGCTTTAAAAGAAGAATCAAGAATACTTTCCAAATATCAAGGTGCCGATAGTAATAATGGAAAATATTAGACTGCTAGACCTGGAGTGCTAAAAAATAACACCAGCATGAGCCTCGTATATTGCTCCAGCCATGTATGCCATTTCTAATAACTGTCACCAAGCCTGCTACATCCCATATTCCTTTCTGCATTGGCAAAGTTGTTTTCAAGCTATTTCCTATTAGAAACTCTGGCAGCACCCTCCAATGAGACAACTTGTTTAAGTTTACACCTACTGGATCCTCTCTGCCTTCTAGTTGCCAAGTGACTAAATAGCACAGGGCCTGACACTTGATCAGTACCCCATATATAGGGAACTTTTGATTCCTTTCCTTGTACCTCCAGCCAGACCTAGTGTAAGAGCTCCTTTCCCTTTGGTTCTGCCTAAACCCACTCTTCTCTTCTCTTCAGTTCTTCCTATCATTACTGTGAGTATCTGCTTTACACTGTTACTCCTCTTTTGAAGAATATTTTGGCAGGGCATCTTCTGCTTCAGTGGTTTACTACATCAGTCAAAATCCAACTTGGATTAGGTTGTATATATGGTACTAAAATAAAGATTTTTAAAAATATCCTAGGAACTGCACAACACAAACAGTGAGCCCTAAGCTAAACTATGGACTATAGTAAATAGTACTGTTATCAGATGATACTGGTTTCTGGGATTCTAGGTTCTTGACTTAGGTTGCATGAAAGAATTTAAAGACACGACATAGGGTAGGCAAGGGAGTAAATAATTTATTAAGAAACAAGAAAGCGAGAAAAGTACACAGTTCGAGGCATGGACCATGGGCATGCTGCAGGGTAAGTGGCATATGTGGGACCCTAGGTCAGTACTTTTTAAAGACTGTTTGCTGTTCTTATTGGTTGTCCACCTGTCATTTCTCAGGGAGTCAATGGCCTTTTGAGGATAGCTGGGGTTTTCTCTTGACACTGAATGGGAATCTCATTCCAAATGAGATTCTTGTTCCAAATGAGATTCTATTCCATGATCTCATGGGATCCCTCAGGAGGGTTCCAGGCAGGATCTCACAGCCATGTGGTCTGCCAGCCATATTTGCCTGGTCTTCAGCTGTGACCCAAGTCTTCCTTTTCCCTATACTTACCTGCCTCAACTTCCACCTTAGAGGGTTTGCACCCTTATTCTTAAGGGGGTGCTGAAGGGCAATGGTCATTCTTTTGTAGCTACATCCTGCTGGTTAGGAGAAGGGTCCTTCCTGACAAGGTGTAAAACTCTCTAGTTATTCTGTTGTGGTTGAGGGAAGACAGGTCTGGCACACTGGTTAGAACTAGAGGAATGCCCCACATGACTACTAAGGTGTTGATTCTGTAAGAAATAAACTTAATTAGAATTTTGAAGATTCATGGTCCCACTGAAAGGATAAAGAGGATGGGGATAAGCAGGCCCATAACATACTGGACCACAAGCGTGAGAAAGGCCAGGTGCCTTCAGAGGCTGCATCCTCCCAAAGTTGATGGGAAATAGCATTCTTCCTTAGGTTTTTTTATGCAATTGGTTAAGTCTAGGGAGAGATTGTGGTAGACCTGCTAGGTTTGGGTATAAACTGCCAATCCCAGTTCCCATAGTGGTGGTTATGCTTAGGACAGTTAGAAGAGGTATGAGGAGAGCCACTGCCCTAGGCATAAACTCACAAAGAAAGTACAGGCAACAAGACAAGCATATGGCAAGTAAAATAAAGACAGTTTTTTTTTTTTTTAAAGATTTATTTATTTATTTAACTCCCCCCCCCCCCCCCCAGTTGTCTGTTCTCTGTGTCTATTTGCTGTGTCTTGTTTCTTTGCCTGCTTCTGTTGTCATCAGTGGCACGGGAAGTGTGGGCGGCACCATTCCTGGGCAGGCTGCACTTTCTTTCAAGCTGGGCGGCTCTCCTTACGGGTGCACTCCTTGTGCATGGGGCTCCCCTATGCGGGGGACGCCC
Source organism: Dasypus novemcinctus (assembly GCF_030445035.2). Classification (NCBI taxonomy): domain Eukaryota; kingdom Metazoa; phylum Chordata; class Mammalia; order Cingulata; family Dasypodidae; genus Dasypus; species Dasypus novemcinctus. The sequence continues at coordinate 58,039,640 of NC_080675.1, forward strand.
TTGCGTGGCAGGGCACTCCTTGCGGGCATCAGCACTGTGCATGGGCCAGCTCCACACGGGCCAAGGAGGCCCGGGGTTTGAACTGCGGACCTCCCATGTGGTAGATGGAGGCCCTAACCACTGGGCCAAGTCCGTTTCCCAAGATAGTTCTTAAGAGAGCCATTTTTTCATCTTACAGATGCATTCATTAATTATTTAAAAAAAGAATTAAGCTTATCAGAACATTTAACATGTTCAATATCCCTCTGCATATGATCTAGAATAGAAAAGATATCATCATTTCATCAGGCATATAGGTATAGTACTTAATACTAGTTGACACACAAGTTCCTCTTTGAGCAGATCTAAGCTTCAGGTTTTCAATTCCATACATGTCATCTCTCCAAGGGAGCAGGCCAAAATGCCAATTGTATTTATTTAAGATCTACTAACACTTTGCTGATAATCATTGTTCTATTTGGTATGTCCTTCACACAGCCGGCATGCTGCAGCACCATTGACCCTAGAGAGAAGTTAGGATGGTAGGCTCCAGTATTGCACCTGCCTGGTGCACAGTGTCCTTCAGCAGTATGAAACAGAGCTATTATGGAGGCAATGTTCATTGTACATCTAGTTGTATCAAGCCATTTTCAGCTGCTTGAGGAGTCTGAAACTGCAATGTATTCTCCAACCACTTCAGGAGTATGTTCAGAGATGTAGTAGATACTTTTATTGTTTTAGGGGTCAGTAAACAACCTAGCCAATAACTCAAATGGAGAGGTATCGTGCAGGTATTTGGGCCTGGCTTAAATGCACAAGAGTTTGACAATACTGAAGTTTACTCTTTAAATGTTCATACACATTCTAAATACTTCCAGTGCAATGTATAACATATCAAATGACTTTACCTTTGCCATGAGTATATTAATTAACAGGTATTTTACTTTAGCAGCACAGGAAAAACTATTTTCCCAATTATTTTATGAAAATTTAAGATTCCCAATGGAATAAAATTAGCTTTCCTTACCACCAATTTAATATGCAGATTGTGGTGGCCTTTGACAGGTTTCAATCTTATGAAGTTACCTTTTTTATTAATATTAATTTACATTTCTAATTAATAATGACTTCCTGGAATTGACCATTTAAATGCTTCAGTTTAGAAAATTTTTTTAAATGCTTCTTATGATTAACTAGAACTTACTATATCTTTAAATAAGTTTATCACATTACCGTTAGCAACCAATGAAATTTATTTTAGTTTCATTAAACACAAACTTACAATTTTCATCACCTTAAAAATTTAATATGTATAATGTTATTTATATACGTGGTATTCTACAAACCTAGGGAGATAACACCCAAACCAAATAAAATTGGAATGCTCTGTTTCCTTCCTTTACAGGAAGCTAAAACAGCTTTTCTTTAATAAAATTCTAAAAACTGAACAATCTTAAAAGCATAGTGACTGCTAGTTTCTGGAATACATTATAATTGTTTATTTTGTTTTTATCATACTTTAGAAAATGTCTTTCCTTAGCTTTCAAGATCTTTTCCTTCACTTGCTGAAATTTGGTAATAGGATTATTAATCACCCTTATTTTAAGGCTGTTAAAAGGTTCAAACTGGAGAATTACAGGACAAACTGATTCTTAATTCGCTAGCCTAGAAGACAGAGTTTTAATCTGCCACACTTAGTCCCTCCCTCACAACTTCTGCAAAGAAAAATTCCAGAGGCTGGGTAGATCAAAGAACTCGGGGAAAATCTTTTTCCCTTTTCCCAATAGTTTCTACATTCAGAGATCTATATGACCTTTCCATTCTTCTTAGCCTAATTTGGGATCCAGGAATATTTATTCACATATTTAAGTGCAAATTCAATTTTTCACAATTTGAATAGAGCTCTTTTAAGAATTTTCATTCGTTAATTTGCTATTACCATCCCAATGTATGAAGATATACACTGAATAAATAGACAGACATAGAAAGACAGTTACTTTTAATTTTCATTCTCTTACAGAATAAGTTTAACTGTAAAATACATTATAGTTAAAAGATTTCTTTGAAGGCTATTTCTAATTACTCAGATTTGCACTGTGACCATGCAGTGGTCTTGTAATTACTGACTTATAACCAAAGTGTTCCCAAGGCTTTAAAATGCAATTTACTACATTTTCCTTTACTTCAGTGCTTTGCTTATTTCCCATTTTGGCTTTGACAGACCTTGGATAGGAAACACTAATTTCAATACTCACCTGGTTTTTCTCATGACTTGCTGCTTTTAGGAACATCAACACACAAGGTGGGAGGTCCCCCCACTCCACAGTCCTTGGAGATAACAGGATTCTGGTGGCTGTTGAACTGAAAGAGTAGATGTCCAACCCCAGGGGTCAAGAATTCCACCAGGCAGCAATCTAGTCCACACCTGGAGTCACAAGAGAAAGCAGGATCATTAATACATGTGGAAGGACAGGAGACAGAGTTGTCTTAATTTTGCCTTTTCCTGAGCCATGGGGGGCAGAAGTTGTCATGAAATAACCATAAGCAAAGGCAAATTCATTTTAGAATTATCATTACAATAGCAAGCACACACAAGGGTGAGGTTAGATCTGGAGTAACCATAAACAAAGGTAAATTCAGTTTGTAATTACCATTACAGTAGTCTAGGCTAAATCCACCTAGTTATAGCAATTTCAGACATTATCCTGCTGCTGTTTTATAATATAAAGGCACCTATATAATGATCTTAACTCTTAGTTACACTTTCTAGTAAGTTTTCACTTTAAAAACAAATTGGGGGAAGCAACTTGGCCCAATGGATAGGGCATCCGCCTACCATATGGAAGGTTCACAGTTCAAACCCCAGACCTCCTTGACCTGTGTGGAGCTGGCCCATGCACAGTGCTGATACATGCAAGGAGTGCCGTGCCACGCAGGCGTGTCCCCTGCATAGGGGAGCCCCACATGCAAGGGGTGCGCCCCGTAAGGAGAGCCACCCAGCGGGAAAGAAAGTGCAGCCTGCCCAGGAATGGCGCTGCACACACGGAGAGCTGACACAACAAGATGACGCAATAAAAAGAAACACAGATTCCTGGAGCTGCTGATAAGGATAGAAGCAGTCACAGAAGAAAACACAGTGAATGGACACAGAGAGCAGACAACGGGGGGGGGGGAGGGGGAATAAATCTTTAAAAAACAAAGAAAAAAAAACAAATCGGGCACTTTTGTTTATACTAAGCAACTAAAACAATTTTATTAGTAACAACATTGTTACATTTTTCTGCTCTTCCAGCAGTTGAACTAATTCCATGTGATTTCTTTTATACATCAAATTCAGATGCAAGATGGTATTGACATTTAAAGACTCCAGTTTTAGGTTACCTTTCACCATTATCCAATTTGTAACAGGTGGACCCCAAATCTGATTTATGAGTTCCTAGGCACAAGCAGACTAACAAAGTTAAAGCAAGCACAGATTAAAACAGAAGAGAATTTTATACACTTAGCTTAGCTTAGGGAAAAACTTGCCTTTAGAATCACCTTAACATAGAGCTCTCAGTATCCATCCATGGCAGAAACCTCATATAGGATCCTCCAGCTTTGTTCCTCCAGGAAATCCCTGGGCAACTGCTAAATACAGAGCTAAGGGGTCCAGAGAAGCCCTGCCGCCAATAAGACACAAATTGGGGCTGTTCTGGGGGCTGCATCCCATTAGTTACTACCCACAAAGAATAAAACCCTCAAGCCTTTTTTGCTGGAAGGATTGGAGTGTTACAAGGGAACAAGCTCCCTAGCTAGGAATAGTCAGGACCTTTTAAATCATGGGCCAGAGGTAGGGGAGATTTAGTAAATGGCTTAGATCTCAATTCCTCATTCACGCCCCTCATTAAACACAACCAAGGTTAGAAAACTCCAGATCTCAACCTCTAAGAACATTGGGGTGATGGCCACTCCTTCCCTGATCTCTGGGATATAGTCTCAGCCCTCTTAGTATAGTGAGGTGACAACAATATTCTTCCTAATCACTGGCATTCAGGCCTAACTCTCTCAGAGCAATGAGTTGGCAGCCTGGCCTTCCCTAAACTATGGGGGACAGGCTCACCCATTTCAGACCTATGGGGTGTCAACTTTCTTCTCCCCAACCCTTTAGGAATGTGCTCCACCCTCTCTGTAGCCTGGGGTGGCAAAACTTTCCCTGAACAGTGGGCAGGAACATCAACCCTCTTCAACTGCTGGGGCAAACTCACCCTCTCTGGGGTGGGGTTCCTCTCTTGGCCCAAGGAGAGGTCTTAATTCCAGATTTCAGCTCCCATGGTTTTCCTCCTAAACCTGTTTCCCCTTCCATCTCTCCCTTCTATGTCCCTTTTAGTCCAGGCTGACAGTGGTTTTGTTCATAGAGCTCTCTCAAAAAGTTTGTTGATTTAACATGCAGGAAGCAGGGGTCCAAGCCATCAAACAATAACACTTTTCACACGTCTTTCCTGGATTCCCAATCCCAACTTACACATTGCAAATGTAGTTAATACCTCAAATGGGGCACTATCATCTGCAGGCTTGATTTCCAGACATTTGGAATTTCCAGATTCACATTCTGATTTCTTTGTGTCCAGCAATTCAGTTCTCAGCTTATCTCTCTTGTAGAGCATTTTACTATAACCTGCAAGGAGAAGCCAAGCCACATTCTCTGAGTTTACTTTGGAAAGTTCTTCAGCTAAATACCCAGGCTTGCCATTTTCAAATTCTGCCTTCTATAAAGCCTCAGGAGTTAATCTTGCTAAATTCTCTGCAACTTTAAAACATGGATTGCCTTTCCTCCATTTTCCAATAATAGTTTCATTATTTACATTTAAGTCCTCATAAAAAATGTCTTTAGCATCCATATTCCTATCACCAGCCTCTTCAAAGCAATCTAGGCTTTTTCTATCAAGCATCTCACAATTCCTCAAAAAAATACCCCTTACTCATTTATAAAACCAATCCAGCATTATCATTGCAAAAGCACCAACCCTTTTCTTGGTACCAAATTCTGTATTAGTCAGCCAAAGGGGAGCTGATGTAAAGTCCCAGAACTCTTTTGGCTTTTATACAGGGTATTTATTTGAGGTAGAATCTTACAGTCACAAGGGTCGAACTCAAGGTGCCATAAGAGGTATGTTCTTACTTGAAGTCATTGGCCATGTGTTAAAGCAAGATGGCAGGACATGTCTATAAGGATTCAGCATACCATCTTCCTCTTAAGGCTCTGTGATCCCAGCTTCTTCCAATCTCAGCTGTAGACTGGCATAAGTCTTATCTCTCTCCCTAGGGTTCATTTCTTTCCTGCTCAGCTTCTCTGCTCTCTTCACAAGATCAGCTGTAAGCTATTAGGCTCATCTCTCTTCCCAGGGCATCTGCTTTGTCTAATGAGCTGCTTCTCTTCCTCTGTGCTCCTCTTCTCTGTGTCTGCTTCTCTGTATATCTACTTCTGTGTGAGAGTCTGTTTTACCAGCCCACCAAAGGGAGATGGGGTCTCAAACCTACCATGCCCTAATAACATGGTCGAATCAGAATCCTAATCTTAACATAATTTAATCAAAGTCATCTCAGCTGAATCTAATATAACCAAAGGGTATCATGCCCAGAGGAAAAGACCAGTTTACAAATATAATCAATATCTCCTTTATGGAATTCATAAATACTATCAAACTGTCAGTCAGGAAGTGCCACTTGCCTCCCTCTGTCTCCAGGCCTGGCTCACCAAATAACATTACCAAGTGGCTCTGGCTTCTGGGCTTCTAGGTTCTTGGCTTATATCACATAAAAAATTTAAGGACACACCATAGGGTAGGCAAGGGAGTAAAGAGTTTATTAAGAAACAAGAGGGGAGAGAGTGTGCCTCAAGCAGTTGCATGCCTGCCTCCCACATGGGACATCCTGGGTTCAGTTCCCAGTGCCTCCTGAAATAAGAAAAATGGACAAGCAGGACGGATGAAGGATCCAACTCAGGGAGGATGATGTAGCTCAATGGTTGGGTGCCGGCTTCCCACATGTGAGGTCCTGGGTTCAATCTCTGGCCCTCAGTACCTCAAAAAATAAAAAAGAAAAAGAAAAGAAAGAAAGAAGAAAATGAGGAAAGTATACAGTCCAAGGCATAGACAGCAGGCATACTATAGGGTGAGTGGTACATGTGGGACCCTAGGCCAGGGCTTTTTATAGTCTGTTTGCTGTTCTGATTGGTTGCCCCATCTGTCCTTTCTCAGGGGGCCAATCGTGAGGTCTTTTGAGGATATCTAGGGCTTTCCCTTGACCCAGAATCGGATTCTCATTCCAAATGAGATTCTTGTTCCAAATGTGATTCTCATTCCAGGGTCTCGCAGGATCCCTCAGGAGGCTTCTGGGCAGGGTCTCACAACCTTGTGGTCTACCAGTAATATTGTCTGCTAGGTCTTTACCTGTGGCCTAAATCTTCCCTTTCCCTATACTAACCTGCCTCAGTACAATTATAAATATGTGCTTTCATCATTTGTAACAAATATACCACAAGAATGCAAGGTGTTAATAATATGGTGGTATATGGGAACTCTGAATTTTACGCATAATCGTTCTATAAACTCACAGCTTCTCTAATAAAAAATAATGGTAAACATAAACTGGCAAAAGTTTAAAATGTCTATCTTTATTCTTGGATAAACTTGTCAAGGCTCTGGGTGCAAACTGAGTTATATGAAAGAATAGTTTATCATTTGGGGGTTAGGACTGTGCATACAGAAAATTATAATTTTGAAGAATTTGTCTGAGATCTTCACACTACTCCAAAACTAACGTCTATCCAGACATTAATTCTATTCCACTCTTTAAGAAAGTTCATTTTACACATTTATTTCAAAGCAATATAAACACACAAACATATGGACAATTTTTTAAATAAAAAAGGGGAAAAATCCTCTTTCCCACTAGCCAAAGACAAACCCTGCTTCCTTCTTGGTGATTCTCCTTTCAATCTGTTGGGGATTTTTGTTGTTGTTGTTCTATACATATGTTTGTTTACCTTAACAGGGCCAAAAGAAGGAATACATTTCAGACTATAAATTGTCAAAGTCCTGAAAGCCTTTTTCAAAAGTACTATTTTCCCATCTAACATCAGATAGCCTGATGGGGATAATGATAAGTAGCATACATCACGTACTGGCATTTGACACAGTTTTATTTACTAGTGACTCAAACCAATGAGTCAAGTCCTAGAATCTTCATTGCAGGGTAAGGAAACTGAGACTCTGCAAGGGGGACCGACTTGCCTTAGCCACCTTCTGTTCTGCTCTTCATGGCTCCCACTGTCAGATGGTCTGCTGGAATCTTAACCATGCAGATTTTTCATTCAAATGCTAAGGGGAAAATAATCCAAATCAGCTTCTACTAGCAAGGAGAATCTTAAGGTTGCTCAGCAGCTTGTCTCTTCCTATTTACCCATGTCCACCTCCTCACAACCAAGAATCCTTTGTATGTGAATCTCCTCCATTTCTCATGTTGCAGTCTTTCACCAGGTGTTTATAGACGCAGGGGACAGAGATATTTCCTTATCTGTATCTGCCAAAGTGCATCTCCATCTAGTTTAATATTCTTTATGGAATTTAAAGAGAAGAACCCCGGAAAACCTGTTTTTTAATATCAACTGAAGGAAACCACTTAACCTTTGGCTCATTTCTAAAGAGGGGATAAAGGCGACTATCCCAAATATCACATAGAGCCAATGATCAGTCTTTAATGTATTTGAAAGTGCATAAACGCATATGGAATTATGTAAGTGAAAATACGAATAACATACATATTTAAATAATTTCATAAATACTAGGTGACTCATAGCTGTAGTTACTCACAGGCCACTTCCAAATCTACCTGCAAATGGCCAAATCAGTCATATTCAAATTGAAAGAGACTTTTAGTGCCATTCGAAACATTTAAGAGTATTGCCCTGAAAAAAGATAAACACTATGAGGTCTTTGAAGTAGGAACTGGTTTTGCTGCCTTTCTCCCCCACTCCAGCCCCTTCAAAGCCATCAAAGCAATGTTCTCAAAGTGTGAATGTCTTACAATTAGCTTCTAATGGACTCACCCTTCACTCCCTTCCTCACTAATCAGAGGTAACCTGACTTTTACATTCCTAATTATGCCTCTTTCAAAGAGCATTAAGCTAATATTGGTTTTAAATGGGCCTAAATGTGTCTCTGCTTTTGACCTGGGCTGCTCTGACCAGCAGACATCCTGATATTAGAGCAATCCCAAGGACACTATGTCCCAAGGGCATCTAGAGAGTAGGATTTTTTTCAGGGTCACTTCCCTTTCTCTTCCCCTTTCCCCCTTCCCCCAGCCACCTGCAGATTGTTCTCTAAATGGCTGCTTTCCTTAGTCCCCTCCCAGAAGAATCAAAGCTTTTCAAAGCTCACCCTTGCCTAAAGAAGTGATTTTCAAATTTAATGTGCATTAAAATATCTCTTGTGGGAGATTAAAACTGAAGATCCCTAGGCCCCATACCCCACATATTTTGAGCCAGTTGATTGGGGTTAGGTCAGGAATGTGCTTTTTAAACATGCAGCCTAATTGGTTGAGATGTAGGTGGTCTAAGAAACACTGTCCTACAGCCCCTGACTAACTTTCCAGGCTCATCTCCACATCAACTCCCAACTCCCATCCTCCTCTCTCCCTCCCTCTCTCCCCACCCCTTTCTCTCTTTCTCTCTCTCTCTCTCTCTCTCTCTCTCTCACACACACAAACCACACACACACACACACACACACACACACACACACGGTACACTCAGTCTCAGTCTGACCTTTCTGCTCTTCTCCATGTTCCATCAGCCTTGAATGTCCTTCCCCATTTCTCCTGCCTTGTGAAATCTGTATGTTTTCAAGGTCTTGCTCAGACACTCACTGTGAAGCTCTGATCTCCCACTTAGAATCCCCTCCTTGAAGTTTCTGGAGCACCAGATCATAGGTCAGTAGGCTATTATCACAATACTCCTTGTATTACATTTATCTTTCAGCCTGTCATTGTTTATTACCCAACTATGACATATTTGAGGGTCTCATATATGATTTCCTTTTGCAGTGCCTAGGAGGGCCATGAACATAGTGATGGCTGAAAAACTTTGTAAAATTAAACTTGCTTGAATTGTGTCTATCAGGTTTATTTAAGACTGGTTAGTTAACCAACTCTCCCATGTTCCCTTAGAACGTTAAGGCAGAGACCACCTCTGATCTAGATGTGAAGCAGGTTAGTTTAGGAAAAGGGAAGATGAGTCTAAGACCTGGCAGAAAAACATGGTCACGAAACATGTGGCTGTGGAGCCCCCACCTTGAAATCCCTTAAAGGAAAGACCACCACCAAGAATAAAGCCAGAAAGACCCACAAGACCCCGCCATGAGATCCCATCCAGGGTCACCGGGAAGCCCCGGATACCCTCAAGGCCCTCACCGTTGGCCCCCTAGGACTTAATCAGGTCTGGTGACCAGTCAGAACAGTAAACAGCTGGGGCTCCTTCCCCAACATTAGGAAAGGGAGGAGTAAATAGTAGCTTAATAAAGGTAGCCCCATAAGCCCAAAACACTCATCTGTCTAGAGGAGACCACATCTACGGGTCTAGGTGTGTAATCCTGTTCTCTTCTCCCATTTCTCAATAAACTACTGGCCTAACTAAACAGGCACATTTGTAAATTCTTTTATGTAACATAGTTGAGAACCTCAAGGAATCCATCCTCCCCCAACTTAAGATGGACTATGCATCTCACTTAAGTAGAAATAAATATTGCTATTGTAACCTCCCACTAAAGTTGTTTATACTTGTTATTGTAATGGTTATTTAAGCTTAGTCCTACTCTTTGTTTCTTAGTTCTACTCCTTGTTTATACATGTTACTGTAACAGTAACAACTACACCTCCCCTTGTTTCAATCTATAAAAACCCTAAACTCCTTAGACCTCCTAGGCCATCTGATCACCTTGCATTGTACTTAGCAATAAACTCTTCCACCCTTTGAAACACTAGTGTTTCAGCAATTAGTCATTTGAGCACATGCGGCAGAGAACACCCAGCTTTATAGAGAAACACCATGACTGCATTCTGAAAGGGCTGCTGACCTGGTTTCGCCCACTTTGGGCTCTGAAATCTTGCCCATAATAGACAAACGATAAGTAAAGGTATCTAAATATAAAAATATCTGGGATTTTTCTTTAAAGTGGGACCTTATAAAGATACCAAAATATTTGCTTGGGAATTAAATGATCCAATAATCAGAAAATCCTTTGTCCCCATCAAATTAGCAAAAATAAATAGATAAATAAAATGATGGATGACATTTTATATTACTAAAGATGAGGAACTGGGTACTCACACATGATGGGCCTGTAAACTGGAAGAACAATTTTGGAGGCTAATCTGATAGCCTCTGTTAAAATGTAAAATACATAGATTCATTGAGCCAGTAATTCTACTTTTTTTGGAATCTTCCCTAAAGAAATTCATACACAAAAATAGTCCCTGAAGAAGTGAATACTGTAGCAAAATTCATCAGTAAAGGAATGGGTAAATAAATATTGGGCATTTTTCTGCTGTAGAAGACTAAACAGCAGTAAATCATAAAGTACAACTCCATGTACTAATATGAAAAATTTTTAATATATATATATTGTTGAGTCTTCTAAAAATTTCCAAAACCTAAATATAGTAAGACACTTTGTACTTAACTGTAGTTGCTAATATAAATATATATATATATATAAAGTCTGGACCAATAGAACACAAACTGATGACAAGGGTTATCCTTCTAAGGAGGTACCTGAAATGGGCACAGAGGTGGAGGAAGGGGTGGTCAAGAATGTACTTCTTCATTTGTATTATCTCAGTGTATTTTATTTTTATTTTTATTTTTTTTACTCTTGGAAATAATTTTGTTTTATTTTATTTTATTTTATTTTTGACTTTGTAATAATATTACATTAAAAATATATATGTGAGGTCCCATTCAACCCCACCCCCCCACCCCCCCCTCTCCCCCCCCCCCCCCCAACAACACTCGTTCCCATCATCATGACACATCCATTGGATTTGGTAAGTACATCTTTGGGCACCTCTGCACCTCATAGACAATGGTCCACATCATGGCCCATACTCTCCTCCATTCCATCCAGTGGGCCCTGTGAGGATTTACAATGTCTGGTGATTACCTCTGAAGCACCATCCAGGGCAGCTCCATGTCCTAAAGACGCCTACACCTCTCATCTCTTCCTGCCTTTCCCCATACCCATCGTCCACCATGTCCACTTTTCCCAATCCAATGCCACCTCTTCTATGTGGACATTGGATTGGTTGTGTCCATTGCACCTCTATGTCAAGAGGAGGCTCAGATTCCACATGGATGCTGGATGCAATCCTCCCATTTTCAGTTGTAATCACTCTAGGCTCCATGGTGTGGTGGTTGTCCTTCTTCAACTCCATCTTAGCTGAGTGTGGTAAGTCCAATAGATCAGATTGTAGGTGCTGGAGTCTGTTGAGGCTCAGGACCTGGCTATCACATTGTCAGTCCAGAGATTCAAATCCCCTAAATATATCTTAAACCCCAACATTAACTGCATCTCCAGCACATTAGCATGAAAGTCTTATGAAGGGAGATCCCATCTGAGTCCAGATTCATCACACATAAACACCATTTCCAAAGAGGGGCCATCTGCCCTGGTAGTTAACCCCATCGGCCATGACCATAACTCCCGTGGGTCTCTTTAGCCCTCAAAGGAACCAATATCTGGGGGTTGTATCTGCTTTATCTGTCTCTCTGACTATCTCAGTGTATTTTAAATGAGCTTGTATACATGAATTACTTACACAATGGAAATGATTTATATAAATGACAAGCCATGAAATGATAAATATATTCTACTACATATTTTGTGTAGTAGTATACTATACTATATGGTTATCTTACTCTACAGACACTATATAGTTAGCTTAAAGCATATATATATATATTGCAGTTTCCAAAGGATGTGCAGAGGTTTTAATACTAATTATCACTTCCTTTTCATAAAAGACTGACACTTGCTGACACTGTCTAAGTAACTAGTGTGTCAAAAGCAGATATCCCCGGTCCGTTACACTGATTTTCCTCCTGTTCTCATGGGTCCTTTTCTCCATGCCCTCCTGGCTACACGCTACCCTTGTCTTGTTTATCATTCTCCTATCCCAGGACTAACAACAAATTACAGAAGTCCATACTCTCTGCACCTATGTAATATCACCAACTGCTTAGCTTAGTAACCAGGAAGGGCTGCAGAGCACCACAGTTCTCTGTATCTCCCTACCAAGTTGAAGGTACTACTTCTAAACACTGTGTCCTTTGCTTATGGTGAGAAAGAGAAGAATAATTAAAACTCCTGTGGCTGGAAATATCATCGTGATTTGGGGTTCAAGGTAAAATAGGTTCTACTCTTCTTTGCTCCTATCTTGAGAGAAACATGGAAGCCAAAATGTTACCTGTCAGGGCAGATCCAGGTTTTGTGATGTCTGAAGCTTTTATTCATTCAGGAAGCCCTCTTCAGGAAAACAAAATAGAAAATTACAGATAAAAATTCTTAGGGCCCATTCCAGGTTCTAGGAAAAGACATGCAAGTGCAGGACCCTGAATCTTGAGATTTATTAGCTTCTTTTTTTGTTTTTTATCATCTTTGACTTTTTTATTTACTTTTTGCAAATTGAGTATTTGTAAGATTCCAGAATATTCATGTAAAAATACAGTGTTACCATATACCCCCCACATTTTTAACACTTTACATTCATGGGGTACCTCTGTTATAATTCATGAAATTATATTATAATTGCACTGTTAAAAAGAGTCCGTAGTTTAGATTACGGTGTATTTTTTCCCCATTATATCACTTGATTATTAAGACTTTGCATTAGTGTGGTCCATGTGTTATAATTCATAAAAGAACAATTTTATAAGGGTACAATAGTATTAAATTACTTATGTATCAGCTTAGCAAAGTATGGATGCATTACTCTACAAAATAGTCCATCATTTACAATAGGGCTCATTGTGTTATATAGTCTTGAGGTTTATCTTTTAGCTTTTATTCTAGTAACTTATATAAGACCTAAAATTTCCTTTTCTAGGCACATTCAAATGTGTAATTTAATGCTATTAATTAAATTCAAAATGTTATACTACCATTACCACCACATGTTTACAAAACCTTATAATCAGCCCAAATAGGAATCCTGTACAAATTTGAGAATTAAATTAAATTAAGGAGTAAATTAAAGAAAAATGGTTTATTCTTTGACACTTGTTCTAACTTACTCTAAATCTGTAGAGTAGCCCATGTTTAACAGTTCAGATTTTCTCAGTAATTCTCCATCTGACTCTTGCCCTGGATATGCAGCGCAATTTTTAAGGTTGCACTTCTTGTGCAATTGTTTCACCTTTGCGAGAGTTACCTTTCCTCTGGTCCTTCTCAGGGAAATTTTTTTTTTAAGGAAACTTTATTTCACCTTCAAAAATTAAAGTAACAAACAAAAGACAGCCTAACAAATTATGGAAGCATTACTCTAAAAAATACTCTCCCGGCACATTTATCTCATTTAATCCTAAAAACAAACTCAATTGTTTCTCTATTGTTCAGAAATATACCTAAACGAGCAAAGATTAGTTAAATGATTTGACCAAGGTCTCCTTGTTAATGAAGAAAATGGAGAAAAAAATGCTTAATCATGTCTCATAAAACAAAACCCCATCTTCTTTTTCTTTTCTTTTTTTTGAACTTATACATTGATAAAGTACCTTCTTGGCCTTTGCTGTAAAAAATGACAGTATTACTGTTAACTCTAGCCTATCAGTTACATTAGTTGTATTCATTAGCTCCTTGGTAAGCCCCTCTGCTCAGTGTGTGATATCAGTGGATATGCACCTGGGCCAAGAGAGCAGGGGGTTTCTGGCTTAATCATTCCACATCCACAAGCGCTCAAGGTATGTTTAGTAAATATGAGGTGCCTACAATGATGGTTATAAGAATGGTGCTAAGTCTGGTTGGATGAATACACATTCTGCCTTAGATTATTCTAAGATAAATTGTACATCCTGTGTATAAACTATATCCTTTTATGACACTAGAAGGAAAAAGGCCAAAAACCCAATGCCTTTCAAACCTAGGCACCATAAGAGATGCTTTCTCACCAAAGTCAGCTACTGTTGATCCTGTTGTCTGGTCATGTGGCAAAGCAGGATAGTCACTGATTTCTGCCAAGGTCTCAGCCTTCTCTTCTGGCTCACTGTCTCTCAAACTGCTGTGAGCCCAGCCTCTCAAGGACTTCATGCTTAAGTGAGCCTCTTGTCTTCTCTCACAAGGCAATATCGAAATTGGTGGTTTCCTTTTACTGTGTCTGTCTGCGTCTCTTTCTGTGTCTCCGTTTTTGTCAGACCTGCTGAAGTAGTCCAGTCAAAGGCCCTAAAGCAATCTTATCAAGTAATCTAATCAAAGGACCCTCAATGGAATTTAATGCAATCAAAGGTTATCACACCCACAGGAAAAGATTATTTTAAAAACGTAATCTTTCTCTTTTGGGGATTCATAAAGTAATGTCAAACTTACACACAGATTATTTTGATTTTCTAATAAAACCAGACAAAACTGTTTCAAACAAAGGAAGAGTCATATTATTTGGGAGAGATTATCAATATAAACATGTAAAAATACAGGTTTTAGTTGACAAACTTTTAAAATGTCAGGTTGTCTGTGGAAATGGAAATGCTTCCCTTTCTCTTATAGTGTGATTAATGGGGTTAATAAAGTGGCCTGGAAATGCATAGACAATTGGAATGGCATTTTGGATTTGGTTTAAAGGAAGCTGCTTATATTGTCTTGGATGAACACAGATCTCAAGCCTTAAGCTCATCATAAAACAATGGAAGAGGAGTCACCATTCATTAAAGGCCCATGAACTAAGCAGTAAGATTAGGACAAAAAACTTAAAATTTAAGAGCAAGCTTTTTTTTAATACTGAATAGGGAAATGTAGACAAATTTTAAAGTTCCAGTTATATGTGACATAAACATTCTGGCAAGGTAAAATAGATCAGAACAGTTTTTTTTTTAATGAATAGTCTTACTCTACTTTTTCCCAACAGCCAAAGATGCACTCTCAACATCTTCTCTCTGTTCTTGCCAAATAATTTCTTTAACTCAAGCTCTAACAATCATAATCACCATCATCATCGTAATAGCTACAATTTGTACAGCTCCCACTGCCTGTCAGTCATTCTGCAGAACACTACATACATAATCATAATCCTTGCTGTGAGATAGATGAAATCCCTCAAAGGCATGTGTTCCTAAAAGACAGCCTTGTTAAGTCAGACCAAATTGAGCATTTGCTGTCTTTCCACTTAGAATAGCACTTAGTAATCTCTCAGTTACAAGTGCCAGAAACCTTAAAATAAGAATTTTTAATCTCATGTGACTAAAAATCCAGGTAGCAGTTTGATATTGTTTCTGAATTCCAAAAATAAATATTGGATTGTGTTTGTGAACTGGTCTGTTCCTCTGGGCATAATAGATTGTATTAAATTGTGAGGTTTCATTTTTACTTGATTAAATTATGATTAGGGCTTTGATTCAGCCATGTCAGTAGGACGTTGAATCCCTACCCCTATGGTGGGTGGGGACTCACAGAGAAAACATAGCAGAGGAAAGAGTTTCAGTTTTTTATTCTGGAACCCTGGGAAGTAAATGCACAAAGAAGAAGAACATAGGAAGAGAGACAACTCATTAGACATGGCAGAGGCCCCAGAAGAGAGATGACCTTGATAGCCTACAGCTGCAGCTGAGCCCAGGAAGAAACGAGCTTTGGGGAGGGAGACAGTCCTCCAGCCTACAGGTGAGATAGGAAGAAGCTGGGACCATGGAGTCTTAGGAGGGAGAGAAAGACTAAACACTCACAGAGACTGGCAGCCATTTTGCTTCAACATATGGCACAAACTTGGTGAGGGACTTAACTTACTCTTTTATGGCCTTGTGACTATAAGTTCCTACTCCAAATACATACCCTTTATGAAAGCCAACAACTTCTGGTACTTGGCATCTGCTTTGGCTGACTAATACAGACTGCCTTCAGCAGAAGTTGATTTAGCAGTTCAATCTGTATAATAGGACATTTTTTTAAAATCTGTTCTTCCACTCTGCCTTCCTCAATGTTAGTCTTCCCTGGAGGCTCCCGTTTCTCCCCTTGAGGATAAAAAATAAAATTAAAATAAAAAAAATAGATGCTCAATTCTAGTCCTCACATTCTCATCACAGCACACCAAGCAAGGGAATTACAGCAAGTCTGCTTCACAACATCCCCCAAAGTCCTTGGATTGAGTCTCACTGGCCTACACTATCGTGTGCACACCGATATGCCATGATTGGCCTAGGGGAGCAGGTGAAGCAAGGTGACTGGTTTTAGTGATTGGCTGGCCACTCAGGGTAGATGACCTCATGGACGAGCATGGGATAGGGGTACCTTCCCAAATAAGGAAAATCAGGGAGTCGTTGGCAGGAAAAGCAGGGGAGAGGGGCAGGCGGCAGAGTATCAGCACCAAAAATATATCTACTACATCTGCTAAGTATTGTTACCATAATAGGTAAGAGAATCTAAAACTTTGATGTAGCATCTGCTCATGTGGACTCAACTAAAAATAATAAACAAAACTGTTGGTCCCTCATTCCTTCTCTCCTCCCTGAATAAGAGGGAAAAATTTGATCATTATCTGTAATTTAGATAATTCTAGTAAGAAATGTTATATTTAAACTCCTGCGTATATGAGTTTCCTTCTCTGTGGAAAATCTATGGTGTCTTGATGACCAACAGGATCCAAAAATCCTCCAACAAAGCAAAAGATAGAATCTACATGAGAGAAAAATGGTCACCAAAATAATAATCTGAACAATAGAGCTTTAATGTTCTTTCTGTTCTTTATAGAGATTTCCAAGTCTTTTCCAACCAGACTGCTTATACCCATCCATGATTTTATACTATATTTTTTACTTTTTCTCAAACACATATGCTTTATCTCTTCATCAGGACTTTGCTGAACTACCAAACACATAACCATATTTGGAATCTTTCAAACACTGTGCAAAATAGAAATGTGTTAAATCTCAATATATCTGAGTTCAGGATTGTTACACTTATTGCTAATAATGTACCCAAGTATGAAACCAAGATAGAATATTTTTTATGCCTTGTATATTTGTGAGCCAGAAATGGGTCTGAATTTTCACACTTAACAACAACAATGTTTAGACTTGAAGAGAAAACATAAAAGCAAATTAATTTCCTTTTTCATACATTGGTGTAGCAGTTTGATATTATTGATGAATTCCAAAAAGAAATATTGAATTATGTCTATAAACTGATCTTTTCCTCTGGGTATCTTAAATTATATTTGATTCATAATTTTACTTGATTAAGTCATTATGTAAACCTCTTGTGCCAGTAGGGCATTGAGTCCCTTTGGTGGGTGGGGACTCACAGATAAAAGGCATGGCAAAGGACAGAGCTGAGGGTTTTTGATGTTGGAGTTTGATGCCGAAGTCTTAAGTTGGAGCCCTGGGAAGTAAGCTCCCAGAGGAAAGAGAAGAAAATCCCAGGAAGAGTCTAGGAAAAAGAAGCCTGGGAAGAGAGGAACCCAGGAAGCCTGAACCCTCACAGACATCAGCAACCATCTTGCTCCCAACACGTGAAAATAGACTTTGGTGAGGGAAGTAACTTATGCTTTATGTCCTGGTATCTGTAAGCTCCTACCCCAAATAAATACCCTTTATAAAAACCAATGAATTTCTGGTATTCTGCATCAGCACCCCTTTGACTGACTAATACACTTGGAATACTTGTGTGATGATGTACAGTTGACCAGAAAAAGTGCTGTTCAACATTGCAATTAAATGGAGTCGTATAAAATGTATGGCACTGGGGGGAGAGAAATCTGACTTCTAATCGCTAACAAGCTGTGTGACCTTGGGCAAGTCACTTTACTTTTCTGGGTTTCAATTTCCTCATTTGCGCAATGAACATGTTGGAAGAGATTATCTTTACAAATTCCCAACCCTCAACATCTTAGAATTGTGTGAAATGGGCATACTAAGAGGGAGCTCTAGTCTCCAAAATGAAACATTACCATCCGTTTCCCACTTGGGAAATTGATATCAGGTGATGGAGATAGAAAGTTTGTAGGATGATTCTAGGTTTTACAAACAAATTTCCCTATACCTCTTTAATTTGTGATTGCCTTAAGTAAGCAATGCCCATTACACTTTTATTCAAAAATAACAAGCTGTGTTTGAAATGCCGGTATATTCTGCTTATTACTCTCTCCAACCAAAACACGAAAACATTTGTACTTATGTTATGACTTCACCTGGTGGCTTTCATTTTCCCCAACATAAAGACGGGGTGAAGCAAAGTAATAGAAAAATAGAAAACATCTTTGTCGGAAAATGAGATTGCAGCTGTGTAACTGGAGCACACAACCATAAATCAGAATGTCAAATCCAAAACACATGACTTTTTGCAAGTTCTCCATGTGCGCTCTAATGTGATTACAGCCTGGTTGCTATTATGATTTAAAACAAAGTCTTTCATGCTAGAAACAAAATGCGGAATGTGAGCCGCCTGGGGGAGAGAGCTGCAAGCAAGCTAGCGACATACCCCTTGCTGTCAGAGAGGTGGGCTACAGTATTTCAAGTACTGATTTGTCAGGTGTGAGAGAGCAAGAGGATTCAAGAGGAACCTTGGCAGAGGTCTAAACATGAGGGACAAATTAGCCAGTGGTGTTCAGCTCAGCTTGACAATCTGAAATTAGCTTCTTTCTTCCCCCTCCCGATCTCTTTTTTCCTAAGCAAAATCCTGAAGCCAAATTTGAAGATTACAGAAGTCATTCTTTCCTGCCTATCACATAAACAAATGGCCCAGCTGTTATTGCTAAGATTCCAGTTTTAAACTTGGACTTTCTTGTATAAACTTCAATGTAATGGTATTTAAAGTGTCATAGGCAATAAGCATCTAATCCTACTCAATAAATTGTAGGCTCGCTGCATGAACTCCTAGAGCTGTTAAAGACAGCTGTGCTTTTTTTGTAATTTAAGTCATTTCCAAATTGGGCAGCTTTCCAGGTATATTTTCAGACAAACAATATGTGCTAGAAAAAGTGATGTTCCAAGTCTTGCAGCAATAGAATAAACACAAAGGAGTAAAAGCTGAGGTATAAAAAGGTGAAAATCAGGAGGGTAGGGACCAAGGTAGATATGTCAGAAAACTATTCTTGTTTCCTTGGACTATTAGAGTACGAGTCAGGATATTTTCCCCAAAGACCTTTGCAAACCCCCCATTACTTTTGTAACTGGTTGTTGGGCCAATGCCATAGATGGGTACCAGAATGGAATATAACAATTTAGTAATTCTCAAAATAGAATCAACTCCCAGAGCAAAGCCACAACCCTGAAGTAGAAAAAGCTTCTACCACAGCTGATATTTAAAGGGTCAGAAGAAAATGGTTTCCACCCCTGTGATGTCATTGAAACCATGAGATCATAGGACAAGAAGGAATTACAAGACATCATTTCATCCAGCTTACTGTGTCTAAGAAAACCCACAATGGAACCATTGAAAGAAGATTAATTGTTAATTATTTCATACCCAAATCATCACTAAGCATTTAACAAATCCTCTCCCAGGACACAGCTCTGAGAGGTCAGAGCAGAAAGGGTGCTTTTCTATAACCACCCCAAGCTGAGTAGTCTGCAACCACTGATATACCTGAGTAGGAAGAGGCCCAAGCTCTTCCTACTCATGCTTTGAAGATGGTGAGCAACCTTCAGGGAGGCTGATTCCAATGAGAAGATGAGGGCATTTTTTTTTACTTTAGTTTGTTTGTTTTTACTTTGGTGGTTGTTTTATCATCAGCAGTTGGTTTATGCCTTCAAGATCTTCTTATCCACCTTTGTTCTACCCTCTAGTGTGAGGTACCATGCATTATTTTTGGGCTAAACATAACTGATGTCTACCGCATTGTCAACAATGCAGAGAAAACAGAGAACAGCACAGGGAAAACACAAATCACAGACCTAGACCCCACAGGATAGTTCCCTTGAGTTTCTCTGTGGTGGGCTTAACTTTATCACAGACAAAGCACGTCTGAATTGAATCAACACCTCTTTCAGTCTCTGGAGCATAGCACAAGCTCACAGGTGGAGAGTTTCAGGCAGTGCCTCAGGATTATTTTGGGCCTAGGTGAACAGTTGGACAGATTCAACCAGTCCCAAAACTCTTGGAGATGACCTTCTGGATCCCTGCCCTCACAGGACCCCCAAAATGACAGATCCACATGCATTCTTACTGATAAAACTCATTTATATTCAGGGATTCTGATGATATTTCTAATGTCCACCTTTGAGAAATGAAAGCTCAGACCTGTCACCTCAGTGGAATACTTCCCCCCAGGCTAAAACATTGGTCTACTTGTTCCTAGCTCCATTGGGCAAACCCCTCAGACTTTGCTCAGTTTTGAGAGGAAACTAAACAGCTCTGCACAGATTAAAGAACTAACCAAAAAATATCCAGCAAAAACTAATCTCTCAATGTCACTTCAAGCAAGTATAGTATACCAGACGCATGGAATTTATCATATAAGCCAACCTATTGGGTCCAACTTCTCTCATTTAAAAAGACTTTTAAAACCTACAAAATATTGTCAAAACTACAGAGGATAGTATTCAGAATTTTGTTCTTAAAGCACTTCATCCAATAGTACAGAGAGACTTTACCAGTATGTTCATAATCCCCACTGAAATGTTCTTTAATTTTAATGGAAGTATCTTGAAAGGAAGGACATGCCCCATAGAATGGAATGGTGGGCAGCTTTTTTTTTTAAGCTAAAAGTTGGAGAATGAAATTATTGAAACCATCTTCTGCTCTACTTTAATTTTCACCAGCTTTTTGCTAGTTTACTTTAACAAGTAATGTTTGATTGAATTCAGGCCTGCTTTTGTTTACAAAATGAATGAGAGCCAGTAAGTCGTGGCCTGGCTAATTTGCACATCCATTGCCTTGGTCTCTTCCCCTTTAAACAAAAATCTAGAGTTTATGATTTATTGTTGATTCGGTTAACTCAAATGATTTTGGTAGCTAAAACCTATTTTCTACCGCATCCTTGAGATTTTCACTAAAACAATCTATTTTCATTATACAAACACATGACCAAAATATGTATGTGTGTGTGTGCACACATATATGCAAGACACATCTCCTTAACTGCCAATTTTTCAGATGCGAACACTAAAAATCCACAGGTGGGAGGAGAAAGCAAGATCTCATATAATCACAGCTTTGGAAACCCAACTGACCCACTCAGAAGAATAAAGTCATGACAGCAAGGCAAAATGAGAATAGGTCTCCTTGAGCTTTTAGGAGCCATCCTTGTTTGCCAATCAGATAAACACAGTGGCTCTCAAATCTGGCAGATGATCAGAATCATCTTAGAAGCCCTATTCCTAGGTATCAGCCTCTATAAATCCTGATTTTTGAAAGTCTAGGGTGGAATCTATATTTTCACAAAATACCCCCCAAAAAAGTTATCCAAGTCTACCAAGCTACTAAATGATTGGTATAGTCTTTATTCATGTGTAATGTTGCCCAGCCAATCTCATCTCTTCCTCCACTTGAATTCTGTCCTCCAAATCTGAAGGTCTCTTGGCTGGGTAAATGGTGTGTTGGTTTCTGTACAGTCAGGTGAGGGCAGGTGTATAGGAAGGAGGACGTCTCCTGCCTTTCTTGTTACTTATGAACAAAATCCAGATACATATCACTCTTGAGGCTTATTAGATCATACCTAATCCTAAAAAGATTTGACTCTCATATGCCCACAGTCTGACTCTAATTTTCCATTTCTAGTCTATCTCCCATTGCTCCAAATAACAAGGCAAAGCTCATTTCCAGTCCTCTACTCCCGCACATTAAACATAATCTCACTTGAAATAAAAACATTTTTGAAGGAATAACTGCTGAGGGAAGGAAGCACGCTCATCTTTCTTAACCCTCCAAAGCATAGCCCAGTATATAACATATGGCAGATGTTCAATAAATATTTGTTGAAGAGACAAATGAATGGCCACAGTTAAATTTGCTCTTCAGGATGACATTGATAGGTTATGACTTTTTAGAGTGTACCCTAACAATGTGGAATCATAAAATCTTAGAGTTGGAAGGGTTGCCTTCATTTTAGCAATGAGGAAACTAATGTTATACAAAGGTATAGCTTGTCCAAGGTCAACAGCATACTGATGGAAAATCTCAGACCAGAGAAGAGTCCAGTGTTTGTTATTTTTGTGATTTTGGTTATTTTTTAGTACTCACCTGCAAAGTAATTACTAATATGTTCCTACCTCATTGGATTATAAGAGGATTAAGTGTGAGGGGGACGATACCTACAAAATGCTTTAGAAGTTTTCCTGACACATTGCAAGCACTTTATAAATGTAAGCTCTTATCATTTTATGAAATCAAATCACACTCCTTTTCCAAGTCTAATCCCTGACTTCCAAGTTTTCCACAGTCTGGTCCAATTTTGCCGCTTCAACTGTATTTCCCATTATTGCCCTCCAATTTGATAGACTCATCTCATTGTCTTCAAGACATGATCAGTTCTAGGACAGCTCCCTCTGTTGAACACGTCTTAGCTGCCTAGTTTTTCCTTTCTTTACAATCGTCATATTCATAATTACTCATTCTTTATCTCTGCCATTAGATTGCAAGAGCCTTAAGGGCAGAAACCATGTAAGTCTTATTTATCATGTATCACCAATGTCTCACACTGGTCCAGGAACAGTGGACATCATTAAATAATTGTTAGCAGATGAATTCTATGTCCATGACTTTGTTCACCTGTGTGGAAAGGACATTTCAAACCTATAATTAGCAACAGATCTGTAGTAGCTGCAGTGGGAGCAGGTAAGTATACACAATAATACAACCAGGGGAATCCCCCAGTCATTGACAACACTTCAAAGTAGATGTGAAACACATTTCACTCCAATCCCTGTTTTAGCCACTAAAGGGACTTAGGCAAATGTGAGACAAGAGACACAAAATTAAGAGAATTTCAATATTTTCCACGATGAAGGTGCTAAAGGGGTGGGGGGAAGGGGATATATTGATTGATTTTCTTCACTATTCTAGTTGAATTTCATTCACCTTTAGCAATCAATCATGTTCTAATAAATAAAGTGTGTCAAATTTATTCTCCACTGAAATATGTGGTAATAGTGTTTGCAGGTGGAATTCTATTTCATTTGCTACATAAACATTCTTTTCTCTAGCCAAAAAAAAAAAGCCTACATAGTATGATTTTTTAAAAATGGAATTTGCTATTTTAACTTTCAAGGAAAAGTCATAAGCACTCTAGTTTTCTTTCTACCAGGGTAGAAAGAGAACTTCTGATTATTTTAATCCACCCTCTTAGTACAAACTTCAACA
The DNA here is from genome assembly GCF_030445035.2 of Dasypus novemcinctus. Lineage (NCBI taxonomy): Eukaryota > Metazoa > Chordata > Mammalia > Cingulata > Dasypodidae > Dasypus > Dasypus novemcinctus. Next base: position 58,063,150 of record NC_080675.1, read on the forward strand.
TAATTTTGACTTTTGGGTGAAAATATGTTTCAACCAACTTTAACAGGATAGAATTGAATTGAATTGAGTTGAATTGAATTGAATTCTGTTCCCTCAGTTTCATTGGTCCAAGTCTTGCTCCCGCACAATTGTAGGTTGTAAACTCAATGTTTGAAAGTATGTCTTATGTAATGAAAGATTTGTGGAATATCATAGCAGGGGGTAATTGGTATGATCAGAAAACTGAGATCCATGAAGGGCAAATAACTTGTTCAATTTTCCACATCTAGGTAATGGCTGAGATGGGACCAGAATATTCATTGCCTGACTCTCCATCCCATGATAATTCTTTAATATCATGTTACAATAATATTTATTTTCTATTCTCAGGGTTTATCACGATGTTAAGTACCTAAACAAATGCTCGGTGAATCATGTTGATTTTGATTTCTTAGAGAGGACTTTTCTAACACACTGACTAATTCCATATTTTCTTCTCATACTGTTTATACATGGCCATTCACATGGAGTCATCCTGCTGAGACTCAATGCACATGCATTCTTTGTCATTCCTCTTCCATCTCTCCCCAATGCATGCACTTAAAGATAAAGGCACAGACCCACCCAGCACACTTTTATGGCTTGTCACTGCCCAGCTTCAGGAGGTAGATTTACCTTTCAGTTTTAAGATAATTAACAGTGTTTTGAATGGTTTGAAAATTTGGTTTGTGAAAAAAAAAGTCCATGTCTTCCAAAGACATTCAAACTTTGTCCTTGGTTTCACTGGTCTCAAAGACTATATTTTGCATTTACTATGTTTGTTTGCTTTTTAAACCACAGTAGCTGACAAGTTAGTCCCTGAAAAGTGTGTTGAAGGAATACAGATAGGACAAGTGGTTTGAATTCTTTAGTCTTTAACTGCAATGGGTTGTGCTTTTATCCAATCCACTTCTTTTTTTTTTTTTTTGATAGTCCTATGGTTTGGTTTGTTTTAATTTTTATTCTAGTAACATATATACAACCTAAAAGTTCTCCCTTAAGCCACATTCAGATATATAATTCAATGGTGTTAATTACATTCACAATGTTGCCATCACTACCATCCATTTCCAGAACTTTCCCATCACACCAGATAGAATCCAATCCTTTTTTTAAATTTTAAAAAATTTTTTACTGAAGTATATCATTCATACATGAATATGCATAAACTATAAGTGTATAGTGAAGATTGTGAACGTACAAAATAAACATACTTAACATCACACAGGGATCTCATACATCATCTATCCACCAGCCCTCTGCATTGTAAATCCAATCCCTTTTTAAGGGACCTTGGAATACAGTGTTTCTCTTTGGGTAGCTAATTAATGAAAATTGGAATTCACACAGGAGCCAGCATTACTATTGCAAGAGATTCATTAGATCTTCCCCAACTAAAATCCTTCACTGGTTTCCCACTGCACCGAAAATAAAATCAAACTAGTAACAATAGCTTACAGGTCTCACATGATCATGCTCTTCTTCTCCAGCATCATCTCTCTTGAAGCTTCCTTTCATTCATCATCAGCTAAATTCGCCTTCTTTTAGTTTCCTCTAATTTCAGCTTTTTCCAGAGCCTTTCTATATCTGGTCCATCTGTTTGGAATATTCACTGTGCTTTCCCTTCCCCTTTGTCCCCATGAATCGTACTTCTTTGTGACCAGGCTGTTTTGGAGTGAAACTTTGCTGCTCCTCTCATCAAGTGGCAGAGTCCACTTCCCCTCTTATTCTGGCTTAGTCTCTTGACTTGCTTTGTCTAATATGATGCAGTGGAAGTAACATTTTGGAACTTCTGAGGCAGGTCTTAAATGTTTTTGTTCCTTTCACTTTTGTTCTCAGAACTAAACTGCTACATAAATAACTTTAAGCAATCTTGCTGAAAAGAAAGAATAGGTACAAAGAGACCCTGGAAGTAAGAAACCACATAGTAAAAAAAAAAGTCCACAGAGGAGAACTGAGCTATCTTACACAACAGCCAGCATCCAAACCCAGCCTTGTGTGACCATCTTGGATCCTCCAGTTCCTAACTGGGGCTGACACCATGTAAAATAGAAGAGCCACCCTTGTTAACCTTGCCCAAATTCTTGACTTAAAACATTATAAGCAATAAAATGGTATCATTGCTTTAAATTTATTTTTTAAATTTATGTTCAGTAAAATTCATTGCTGTTTTTTTATTTTTTATTTTACAGTTCTATGGGTTTTAGTATATGCTTAGATTCTTATAACCACCACTACCAACGATTAAGCACTATTCTAATACTACAAAGAATTTCTCACGTTGTCCCTCAGTAGTCAAAACTACCCTTTCCTAAGCCCTGGCAACTACTGAGCTATTTGCCGAACCCATGGCTTTGCTTTTGTCGGTATCATGTAAATGGAATCATACAATATTCAACAATTCTTTCAGCTGGCATAATACATTTGAGATTCATTCATGATGCTATATGTATTAGTATTTTATTACGTTATGTATTTAATACTATGCATCTAATACTATGTATTAGTATTTTATTATGTATTATTGAGTAGTATTGTATGAATGTACCATAATTTCTCTTTTACACTTTGAAGTAATTTGGGATTGTTTCTAATTTTTGGCGATTAAACATTCACGTAGAGGTTTCTATTGGAATATAATTGCGGCAGTTTGAATATTTTATGAATCCCAAAAAGAAAACTATTATTTTGTAAACTAATCTATCCCTTCGGGTGTATATCCTTTGCTTGCATTAAATTCAGCTGAGATGTCTTTGATCAGATTGCCATTGAGATTAGGGCCTTTGATTTGACTGCATCAGTGGACGTGACTCAAATTTAGTCTCTGCCCCCTTGTTGGGTCTGATATTCACATAGACACATAGGAAGAGAGCTCTGTCATTTTTTATCCTATCATGTGACAAACAGCTGAGGCCCTGGGAGAGATGAGATATTTTCCCTGATAGTTTACAGCTGAGATTGGGAAGAAATCAGAACAACTAAGACTGATATAGGAAGCCTGAAAAGAAACAAACCCTGTGCCAGGAGAGGGGACTACAGTAGCACTTAAGCATGAAGGCTCAAGTGGTTGGCACCATGGAGCCTCAAGAGCAGGGTTTTTTTTTTTTGTTTTTTTTTTTTAAAGATTTATTTATTTATTTAATTTCCCCCCCTCCCCTGGTTGTCTGTTCTTGGTGTCTATTTGCTGCGTCTTGTTTCTTTGTCCACTTCTGTTGTCGTCAGCAGCACAGGAAGTGTGGCGGCGCCATTCCTGGGCAGGCAAGAGCAGGGTTCTTAACTTTTTTGTTCCACAGACCTCTTTGCCAGTCAGCCCCTTATTAAGTCCACTCTTTACTGTGTATTATTTAATAAATATATCACACCCGCACCACCATGTCCCCACAAGAATAATGTGTTTTGGTTTTTTTAAATTTCAACTCAAGCTCTTGGACCCCTTGTTAAGAACTTCTGCTCCAGAGGAAGAGGAAGTCCAGAAGGGAAGGTAAAGACCAGACAGGGATTGGTGATGACCATCTTGCTTCAACATATGGTAAGTGACTTTAGTGAGAAAGCAACCTTGAGCTGGACTTTTTAGGACCTTGTAACTGTAAACTTTTATCCCAAATAAATCCCTTTATAAAACAAATTTCTGGTACTTTGCATTGTCAGTCCTTTGGCAGACTAATACAATAATTTTTCATTTCTTGGGATAAATACCTAGAAGTAGAATTGCTGCCTCATATGCCAAAGTACCTTCTTAACTTAATAAGAAATTTTCAGAGTAGCTGTCCCATTTTGCATTTCCATCAGCAGTACATGAGAGTTCTAGTTGCCCCAACTGTCAGCACTTGTTACTATCAGGATTTTTATTGTAGTCATTCTAATAATTATGTAATGATAACTCATTATGATTTTAATTTGTATTTTCCTACTAGCTAATGACATTGAGCACTTTTTTACATGTGCTTTTTGGCCATCTGCATATCTTCTTTGATCATCAGCTTAAATCATTTGCCAATGTTTTTATTGTTACTTGTTTTCTTATTGCTGAGTTTTGAAAGTTCTTTATATATTTTGAGTATAAGCCCTTTGTCCAATATGTGATTTTCAAATATTCTTTCCCAATCTCTGGCTTACCTTTACATTTTCTTAGCGGTATACTTTGATGAACAGTTTTTTTTTTTATTTTCATGAAGTCTAATATCATCTTTTTTCTTCTTTGGATTGTGTTTTTGTTGCCTAGCCCAGGGTTATGAAGATTTTTTCTCCAATGTTTTCCTCCAAGAGTTTATAAATTTCTACATTGTACAAATATTTAGATATATGATCCATTTTGAGAAGAAGGTCTGAGGTATCAGTTGAAGTCCTACATATATTTTAATAGATTTATACATAAATATTCCAAATTTTTGAAGGTACTGTAAGTAGTAATTTTACTTTTTAATTTCAGTTTTCACCTGTTCATTGCTAGTGTATAGAAAAGCCATTGATTTTTGCATGCTGACCTTTGTAGCCTGTGACCTTAGAAAATTCAGTTATTAGTTCTAGGAGCTTTTTTTGTATATACTTCAAGATTTTCTATGTAGACAATGATCTCATCTGTAAATGAAGATAGTTTTATTTTTTCTTTCCTATTAGAATGCTTTTTATTTCCTTTTCTTGCCATATTGCAATTGCTAGGTCTTTTCAATAAAATATTGAATAGAAGTGGTGGTAATGAACATCTTGCTTGGTTCATGAATTTAGGGGGAAAGCATTCATTTTCTCCTCATTAGGTATAAAATTAGCTGTAGACTATTTTGCTAATGGTTTTCATCAAACAGAGGAAGTTCCCTTCTATTTCCAGTTTTTTTGAAAGTTTTTATCAAGAATGGGTGTTGAATTTTGCCAAATGCTTTTTCTTCATGTATCGTATGACCATGGGTCTTTTCTTCTTCATCCGTTAATCTGGTGAATTACATTGATTAATTTTTGTATGTTGAACTAACTTTGCATTTCCAGGATAAAGTTAGCTTAGTCATGGTATAAATAAAGTCTTTTTATATACTGCTGGATTCAATTTGCTAATGTTCTTGTTGAGAATTTTGGTGTCTATGTTCATGAGAGATGTTGGTCTGTAGGTTACTTTTCTTGTACTGATTTTGTCTAGTTTTGGTATCAGGATAATGCTAGCCTCATGAAATGGTTGAAAATATTCCTTTCCTATTTAGTTTCTGGAAGTTCCTCCCCTCCACCTTCTACTCTCCCCCACTCCATATGCATTCAACCTGCATATATAAGAGGCAAAACAAAACAAGCAACGGGAAACTAGAAGCGGGGTTATCCCTTGAGGCTTGAGTTCCTCATGTAACCTGCCTGCTTCTATCCACTTTCAGACTCCCCTGATAATTGGGTTGTGTATTCTGTCAGGGTATTTCAGTATAGACAATAAGAGTAACAGAGCAGAATGTGCTTATTTTATCTTGACCAGAAAAGGGACCTGGTTGTTGTTTAAAGCCACTAAATTTAAGGGTTTGTTGTTTTGCAGCAATAGACAACAGATACAATTTTTCTCATTCTTTGCTCATCTTGACCTCATTCCCTTCAGGTTCCAGCCTAAATGTTAGTTCCTCAAGTAGGTTTTCTCTAATCATTGAATTTAAACAAGTCCCACTTATTAATCTGATTGCCCCATTTGTTTTCCTTGGTAAACTTTTGCCAATAAACAATTATTTTATTTATTTGTGTCCATGAATTATTAACCAATGTAAGCCCAGTATTTAGAACAATACTTAGTACATAGTATGCACTCAATAAATAATTGTTTAATCAATGAAGGAATGAACAAGAGAATAAAGAATGAACGTATGAAACTACAGCTTATGATTCTGTAAGAGTATCTTCACATGCAATGGGAAGAATACTCATTAAGCAGCTTAAAATTAACAAAATCCTGCTCATGGAAAATTAACATCCTTTTCTTGCCTTTCTCTTTGTTCACTAGTGGCGGTGAAAAGAGTAATTAGTCCTCATCTTCTATTTCATATTCTGATAGCAATATAGCTATGTATAATAAATCTCTATCATTCTTTCTCTCTCTGGAATGTATATATATATGTGTGTGTATATATATACACATATTCCTGCTTCTTGCCTTCCAGAAGTTTCTTTTGTACATAGAAGGAATTTTCCATACTCCATGTAAATTCCTTGACTTCTTGCATTTGTAGCCAAGAAACTAACTTTCTTTCTTTGCTTAGAAAATGGAGCCTTCCTTTATTCTCCCCTTACCCTTATTCTTGACCCTGGTTACCCTAGACAAGTCTTGAGCCTTCTATATCCCATTGTTTCTGGAAGCTTTCCCGGCTCTGCTCTCAAATCCCATTATTCCTTTTTGTCTGCAGCACTCTGATATGATGCATTGCTTTAAATCTGGTTTTTGTTTTTTCATCCATTACACTTAGACTAAATGTTTTGGAGTGTCCCTTACTTCCTGGGCTCACCCTAGCCCTCATCTCAGACTTCCATTCTAATTCCCCTTTAATTAGAGCCCTCAAAGTTCAGAAAAACCACACCCACTCTAATACCAGTAAAATTTCAACCAGCTAGTAAAATTTCAACCTGGTCCCAGTCTCTGCTTGCCTAGGAAGGAAGGTGTACCATCTAGCTTGCTACAAGCATAATATGAAACCCAACAGGCTGGAATTATCATGAATAATTCATGTGGTCTTGCTAACTTTATTGATTATATTACAATTTAGTCCATTGTGCCAAAGATCTTTTATTTTAACTACTTTGTGATCTAACTTTTCCTGCCATCCTAAAAAATTACTTGAAATATTTAACTTTTCCCTTGATATTATTTTAGCATTAATTACTCACTGGATTATTATAGAGTGAGAACCCCAGACATTAGTAAGTTGGGAAAGACCGTTTCTATCCTAAACATACCAAGATTGCTATGGGTTTTCTGTATTTTATTGTTCTTGGTGGCATGTTTAAGTTCTTTTTCCTACTTCTTATAGGTTTGATGGTTCTCCTTTTCTATGCAGCTATGAACGTCCTCTTGAAGTATCTTTTAAATTGCTTCTAATTTGCTATGCATTATTAAAAGAAAAAAACCTGCTTAAATTACCACCCCTTCTTTTTTCTTTTGGCTTTTCATGCTTACCCACTGCTTGAATTTCTAAATGACTATATATTAAATTTGCATTTTAAAAAATGAATTTTTCAAATGAATTATTTATCATGGGAGTGTTGAGAGGATTAAATACATGAAAAATGTGTAGGACAGTGCTTCATCCCTAGCAAATTCTCAATAAATATTGATTATAATGGTTTTTGTTTTTATGCCCAGTACCAGAGACAGTCCTGCTTTGCATTCCAGCTCCTCTTAAGCATTCTCCTGGGTATTACACTTACCTCAGATTCCAAACTTGAATTCACCATCTCTCTCTACCTCCACCCTGACCTGTTCCTCCTCCTACGTTTCTTAATTCTGCCGGTGGCACCATGATTTTACTATCACTGACTCAAATCTTTAGAGATACTTTCGATTTCTCTCCCAACCCAAACAATCCCTGAGTCCTTTTTAATTCTATTTTTGCAATATCTTTTTTAAAAAAATATTTTTTAAAGACATTTTAGATTACATAAATGTTACATAAAAAATATAAGGGATTCCCATATGCCCCACTCTGTGCCCCCTCCTATACTTTCCTATACTGATAACCATCATTAGTGTGGTGCAAATTTTACAATTGATGAACATACATTGAAGCATTGCTACTAACCATGGACTACAGTTTACATTATAGTTTATACTCTGTTTTGTACAACTTTGTAAATTATGACCAAATATACAATGGCCTCTATCGGTAACTGTAATGTCATTCAGGACAACTCCAATGTTCTGAAAAAATGCCCCCATATTACCCCTATTCTTCCCTTTCCCATCTCTCAGAACCTCTGGTGACCACTGCCTTTATATCAATAATCAGAGTTCTTCCATTGCTAGAATAATAATGTCTATAGTAGAATAATAAGTCTACTTTAGTCCATTGTTTATTCCCCAATCTTGTGTATTTGGTGGTGATGATTCCCACTCTGCTTCTAATTGAGAGGGAGCTTAGATCCCATGGGGCAGATGGATGGAACTATCATGCTTGCAGTTGTAGACACTTTTTGTTTCTTGGAATGGACACCCATCCCAAAGAACAGAGATTGTCTACTTTTGCAACATCTCTTAGGACTTCATTTTCCTCTCCCTATTCTTGTTCAAAACCTTAATTACTGCTCACCTGGACTAATGCAATAATCTGATAATTGCCTTCAATTTCTAGCTGCCACAATATAGTCTAAGCCCTTCAGACTAATTTTCCGAAAGAACATGTCTGACAATGTCTCTTTCCTACTTAGTAAACTTCTTTGACTTCCTGACATATCCTGAATTCAGGCTTTCCACTCTCCAGTCCCAATCAACCACTACAGTCTGCCTTGGTAATCCCCTCACACTATCTACCCTCCAGGCAAGTTATTAAACTTGTACTAAAATAAAATAGTAATATTCAAAGTGAAGGTCTATGATATTCTCTTTTTATATTTAAATATATGAGCTGTAGTGAGTGGACTTTGATCACCTCTATCTGGGTTTCTAATAAGTCTTTTTTGTTGACTTTTTACAGGGTCTTGGCTTTATTCTGATTAAAGGAGATTGCCAAATAGTTTAGTTCCTTATAAGGAACTTTTCCTGCTACAAAAATAATATATGTATACATACAAACACATACCACAAATACATACATAGATATATGCTAAGGAATGCTTTGGAATTTCAAAGACATTAATTCTTTACCTCAACTACAGTAGATACCAGAGAAATACTTTCCCCTTTCCCTTTATGTTGGACATACTTGCAATTTGAGAACAAGAGCCAGTGTTGGTTTTCAGACAGAATCCATTTAATTAATCATACTATTTGAACAGCTGGGGAGGCCATATATTTATGTAAGAGCTTAACATTCTTTCAAAAAATTGTCAAGAATGAATCAAAATAATATTATTTCACTTTTTAATGATATACTATTTATCTTCAGATTTTATTCACACCTAACTTTATAAATCAATAGTTCCAGACTTTGAGACACATTATTACCTATGTTTAAATGGTTTCTGAAAGCACTGTCTGATGCAGTGCAGTAAAATAGAGCTAAAGTTCTATTTGGCACAGGGGCTCATTTGGAAATTGTGAGATTTTCTAATTTTTGTTTCTAAATTTGACAAGCAATGGGTAGAGCAGAAAAAAGTAGCTTGATAAAATTATATGGTTTTCCTTTGGTGGTCACCAGCAGAAAGATGGTCCTTTCTTATTCGGAAAGGTTAAGTTTATCTCACTCAAGTATGGGTAGAAGGCATAGTAAAATTGGACCCTTGCCTTAAGTCATCTAGAAGCACAGTTTTTAAAGAAAAATATTAAGACATACCAAATAACAAGAATAAGTGGAAAAACTCCAGAAACCTAGTTTTAATACAGGATTCTCGCTTTTATTTCTACAGTAAAGGCCAATTTGAAAGAGAAACTTTGTATATGTCCAGAGATCATCCTGCAGGAAACTCCAGGGACATGGGCAGTTACAAATGAGCACCATCAGCAGCTGTCCTTTGAGCTCACCCAGTGTGGTCAGGGCCTCAGAGCGCTGGTGTGACCCAAAACACTTGTATGTGGGTAGAAGCACCTTAAGACTAGATTTGGGAGTAAAGAGAAGGATAGGTAACTGCAACATGACATGGCAAATTTTAGTTTTCCATTCTGAGTTATATCATTGCACAACAGAATTGTTTGTGGTTAGCAATTTGCATAGCTAATACCATGTGATTTTGGTAGTTATACCAGGGTTCTTATGGAGGCAGGTACATGCTCCTCCCTATGGTGATAAAGCAGGAAGGTGGCAATGGCAGGCTGGTGCTCAGAGAAACCTGAAAACTTTTTATGCATTAACTCAGCCTTGAAATTCAGATGAGCCATTCACCAAGATGCATGTACCCTATATAACTTCCCCACGCACCTCTCAAGTCTTTTTATACCATCTGTGTGCCTTCTCCACTTCTTGTTTAATTTAAATAAATTCCATCTTTATAGGAAGAAGACGGGCACATGCTATTGTTTCCCTCTTCTATAAACCCCGTGGGAATGGTCCTGACCCCCACTGCTATCTGAGACTGTGCTGAGCACTGGGCAAGAGAAACTTGTTAGCCAATCTTTATCCTCTAGAAATTTAACAATACAAGAGATGAAATGCAGGCACATCCCATAATGTGGATTTCAGAATTAAAACACTGACCTTCCTACGCTCTGGTTTACTGGACTTATCCCAGCCAGCTAACAGGGAGGTGAAGGTCAACCTCTACACCAGAGAGCCAAGAATGCCTATAACCGAAACCAGGAGAATTGTATCCATCATCCATGTGAAATCTAAGCCCTCTCTTGATATAGATGTGGAGTGGACAGGGTCCACAGAATGGAGGAATAGAGTGGATTTACTGATATTCTATTCATGAACTATTGTGATTAGTAATTGAAGAAAATGTAGCATTGATGTGGAGGAAGTGGTCATGGTAGCTGCTGAAGGTAGGGAGTGGGAAGAAGAGATGTGATGTGGGGGCATTTTCAGGACTTGGAGTTGTCCTGGGTGGTACTGTAGGGACAGATGCTGGACATTGTATGTCCTTGCATGGCCCACTGGGTGGACTGGGGGAGAGTGTAAACTATAATGTGGACCATTGACCATGTGGTGCAGCAGTGCTCAGAGATGTATTCACCAAGTGCAATGAATGTCCCATGATAATGGAGGAGGTTGTTGTTATGGGAGGAGTGGGGTGAGGGGGTGAGGAGTATATGGGGACCTCATATTTTTTTAATGTAACATTAAAAAATAAAGACAAAACATAAATAAAATAAAATAAAATAAATAAATAAATAAACAAAACACCGACCTGATACATGAAAGCCTTGTGTGCAGGTCGAGCAAAAACAATGGTTTCACTCATTCATTCATTCTTTCCATGGGTATTTTTCACGCACTCACTACCAGGCAAGTCCCTAAGGACTGAGGGTATAAGGGTGAAAAAAGCTCAACCCTCTCTTTGCCATCATGGAGCTCACAAAGTAGCAAAGTAGAAAGACAATAACCAAATAAAAAATAAACATAAAATTTAAATTGTGATAAGTGAAGAAAAGATACATGACAATACAGTGCTTATACTAACTGAATGTGACCCAATCAGGAAGAGAAGACTTTCCCAAGGAGTAAACCATGTGGCCGTGAGGCAAAAGTTTTCCATGAGGCAGGAAGGAGCCTGGTAAGAGGCACTGGAACAAGCCCGTGTGTCAGGAGTGGAGAAAGCCTGGAGAATGTGTTATGAGATGAGGCTCAACAAGGAAAGGGGCTCAGACCCTGGAGAACTTTGTGGGCCTCACTTATGATTTTCATTTTGGGTAGAAAGCAGGAGTGGCACATATTCTGAGATACTTACCAAGATGTGTCATGTCCAGTCTGCACAGAGGCAGGATAGACCTGCATAGTGTAGAATTCAATGTGATTGAGTACAGTAAATGAATACCCATCCTCTCAATGTACATTAATTGCTGGGGACAGCAATTAAGAGATGGCTTCTTGAATAGGTGCCAAACCACCACTTGGTTACAACAGGGAAGTTTTGACCAGTTCTATGAATAAATAATGAACCCAATATCCTTTGCCTGGCCTTCACTCTTTCACATAAATCCAATATGTTAATGCATCTGTAACAAATTAAGTGTCTTAAAAGTCCTTTAAAGGTCTCCAAATCTTTTAAAATTTAGAGTGTCTATGGAAAACAAATAAGCGAAATCCTTGACCTTTTCTCTATTCATAAGTAAGATCAATGGAATATGCCAAAAACCCAGAAACCTTTCTATTCCGAGAATTTTTAAAGGGAATTTGCTTTTATGAACCCAAAGCAAAATTGGAGGTTTCTTTGAAAAATGCTAGCTTGCTTGGTTAGATTTTTTTTTCTTGGTTAGCTTTTGATAATGAAATCAAGAGAATACTAATATATACCAGTCCTGATGCAGAATAACCTAATCTACAAAACTCACAGTGATATTTGACACATGTGGCCTAGACAAGCCTTGGAATCTGAGTATCAATTTAAGTTGTTTATTCTTACATAATAAGAAAGGAGGGAGGAGAAGAATTTCTATATCCCATTAGTCAGTGTCACATGCCCCTTCTGTGTTCCGGTGAGTATTTTTTATAATAACCCATAAAGCTGATCAGTAACAACCACCAATAAAATACATGAAACCATGCATGAAATCCAAACAGAATCTTGGAATAGAAAGATGACAAGGAGATTGTCTTTTCGCAGGACATTTTAAATAAATTTCATTTTATTTTCTTCTGAAAAACATAAGGGAAAAAAGAATGGGGAGGGAAATGCTATTAAAGAACTACCACAAGGAGTCAGCAATTTCTGAGTTTTTCAATTAAGTTGCCAATTTTCAGGCTATTACACTCTCCCTGAATCAAAAGGATTAACAATTTGCCTCTTAGCAATTAGAAAGGTAGAATTTTACCATGGAAGCACATGGGTGAAGACTGTACAACAAGTTAGAATTAACTAAAGCTCCACTGACGACCACCCAAGAGGGGCTAAATGAGGGGTTTCTTTCAAGTAGGACTGGGATCAAAGATTGAGAGAGATTAGAACCAATAGGAGGTTAAAGGAAAACATCTGGTCCTTTGCAGTAATCACCATTAGAGAGGTGGATCTTCCTTGGGGGAAAGAACAGCCCATCAAACCACAGATCTTACAGTGGACCATAGAGTGGTGATTCCATGGGGGAGGACAGCTCTGTCATTCTTCAAAAAGTGACTCAAACCTTTTAAAACATTATTAGGAGTCTTACTTCATCAAGCAGAATGCTGATGTTCAATTCACCACTGGGGTTCAAAAGACTTTTATTTTCTATTTTTTATAATAGGTCAGCATAATCAAGCTATACATTGAGTATAACCCCTGGGCAGTCTTCCATTAGTGAAAACCATCACAGTAGACAGTAGACACTGAGCACTTCAGGGAGCAGATTTGATCTGAGGCCATCAGACAAGGAGGCAAAGCTTGTGAATATTGATTTTTAAGGCAGGGAAAACTCAAGGGTGACTCAAGAGGAGCAGAAATGTCTATGTGGGTATGGGGAATCTTTTTTTTTTAACAATATAAACTACTAAAATATTGATGAATGTATCAGAAGAGGTGAGTTTCAGGACTTCAAGGGGTCACAGAAAATATGGGATTTCCATGTTTGTGCAAAAGGACAGCCTCAAAACTATCAAGCAAGGAGCCCATGATACTGGGGCATTAGGATCTCAGAACTAGCAGTCCACTGAGCTGGGGGTGCATGAAAACTGCAGTGCAAGAGATGACAGATGGGCACGAGAATGGCAATAGCAGCAATATGGATATCCCATTTCCACCCTCCACCTTATAACTTTGGTGTATGTAATAAATTCGCATGTCTGTTTAGGCAAGAGATGTTAAAGTCCTGGGGGTGGGGGTGGAGGCCCAAATGCTCAGGAGAAATTAGCAGGAAGGGAAAGTTCAATATTTTCCTAATAAAAAAAGCCTTTGATTTAAAAAAGAGCACTTTATTTTAGAAGTTTTTTCTAGCTTCTTGTAGTTTGAGCCTTTCAAAAGAGCTTATTTTCACATGGTTCCTATACAAAGTCTAATTCTACCTATTTCCTATTCTTCAGATTATTCTGGAAAATTAGTCACCGGAAGAAATGACAAAACAGCTCAAAATATGGCATCTTTAAATGTGCCAATTTTCAGTTATCTCTGTACATCATATTTCCTTAGAAAAATTCCAAGGAAGAATTTTTAAAAGAATTAGAACAAGCATGTTTGTTGACTCCTCTATTTAACAGGAAGGCGACTGGAATGAGAAATTGTGTGCACTTTGCCACTGGGTCATGGCGGGCAATGGGCTGTTTCCTTTGTCAGGCCACAAATGAAAAGAGGGCTTACGCTTTCCGAGCACCATCTCTCCATAAGACATTTTCATCAGTGATGCACTTGTGAAGGGGATATTCATAGTCTATTGGGGCTGGAATAGATCTGAGAATCATCTCGGTTTTCAAATGAGCGTTTTCATCTAGAACCTGGCTGCAGCTCAGGCCTTACCTACATTTCTCCCATGTGTCATAATCACTGTTTCATCCAGCGGACACTCAATCTCATCCATGACCTCCACTTCTCTACCCTCTGTTTAGAGAGCTGGAAGATGGGGTGACAAGAACCAGATACCTCTGCCCCAGGGTATTAGCAGTCAAAGTTAGTGCTGGAGGCCAGGAGGAGGGAGAACTTAGAGCCAGAGGGCTCTATCTTTTAGCACTCCCGCCACTTATAAGTGGGTTTCCCCCACTAAGTTACGTAAACATTTTCTCCTTCCAGTTTTCTTGCTTTCTTCTGTGGACCTCAGGTGTAAAAAGTTGAGAATGATCCTATTCCTTAGTTTATGGCTCATTTTCATCCTCTCTCTCTCTCTCTCTTTCAATTTGATTCTTTTCTTCCCTCATACTTCACCCCTACTCCTATTCCTCCCCTCCCTCCCACAGGCATTCCCCTTAATGAGTTCCCTATATGTCCGTGGATAGCCACGTGTCCTTAAACAAATTAGTGTGTTGTTTTGTGCATATATGTGTTTTAAATTTAAGTAATATTGCACAAACTCTCCTTGTTTGTTACTTTTTTTCACTCAATACTTTAAGATTTGCTCATGCTTCTGTATTTAAATCTAGTTTATTGCTTTAAACTCCTGCATATTATTGTGTAGAACACATCATAACATTTTACTTGTCCACTGCTTCCAGTGATGGCTATCTAGGTTGCCATTGGCTCCAGCTACCATAAGCAATGATGCACTGAACATTCTCCTATATACCCCTTCAGTCTATGAAAGGATTTCTCTTCGATAATATATCTGAGAGTTAGACCTCTGTATCATGGGAAAAACATTTTTGTTACATACTCACATCTTGCTCTTTAGAATGTCTACATTAGCTTATTTGCCCACCTGCAATACAGCAGAATTCTTACATCCTCATTAGTACTTGGTACTGCCTGACTTTGTTGCCAATCAGATTCCCCTCCTCATTAATAACAGGACTTCTGACTTGACAATTTAAAATATTATTTTATGCCATATTTTTCTATTTCGTGAAGTTACATTTTATAACCAAATACAGGGAAACCTCTTGGGCAGCTTGATTAGGTATTGGGAATAACCCAATATTCATGTATTGAGAATAACCCAATGTTCTGATTAACGGAGTTATCTATATGGAATACCCAAGTTATCGTTTTCAAAGAAGCAGAAAACAAAGCATCTGTAATTACTTAAAAAATTTAAAATTTAAATTAAGTTAAATTATTAGCACAGCTAAATCAATGAGAATTCAGCAGTCACTTCAGGATTAAACATGACCTACAGAGATCACCATCCTGAAAACCAGATTTCACTGGGTTTTCCATGTAGATTTGTCAGTTAAAAATTATTTCTTAGGTTAGTGAAAATGTAACAAACACAGTTATTTCCACATTCCTCCAATCGACCTCCATTACCCTACACATATATTCTTTGAGGATGCTCTCCACTCACAACTCCTTTGGAATTGGTCTTAGGTAGTCATGTTAGGATCGTATGATCCAGCCCCTTGGCTACAGTTTAGGGAGGGAAGTTCATTGATCTAATAATGAGCTCATATTTAATCTGAGATGAACCAATTAGTCTTGTGAATTTGAACTAAGATATACTGAGATGGAGTCAGTTAGACCCAGGAAACACCAGAAGTGTCAGATCATGGAGAGCCTGGGTCAGAGGAAAGCAGAAACTAAGAATTTGCTGAGGATCCTGATCTGCAGTGGGGAGATAGGAACAAATGTGCCAAGAGAAGCAGAGCTTATGACCACCAGTCCCGTGGCTGTAAGGGCATGAATCAGCCAAGCAGGAGACTTCCTGGGAAGAACCTTTATCTAAATAGTTGTTGAACTGAATCAAAGTGACTTGTTGAAAGTCATCAAGCTGGGAGAAATATGCGGAAGGAAATTTTAAAAAGAGGGGCCTGTGGTTATGGAGAATCACTTTCTTAGGAGCCAGAAAAGAACTTTTGAGACAGAGTCTTAGAGAAAAGTATCTCCCAGGCAACCTTCTGACACAGGTGAACCAGTAACTCTCCATTCACCATCATGAATCAGATGATACCAAACAATAGGTTCTATAAATTGGGAGGCTTAGTGGAGTGGACACCTATGTTTTCTCTTGCCCCTAAACTCCCTTTTAGATAGCAGAGTATAATAGTTAAGGGAATTAGCTGTAAACTGGACTGTTTATGTTTTAATCCTGGCTCTATTGCTTCCCAGCTATCTGATTTGAGCAAGGTACTTGGCCTTTCTATACTTCAAATTACTAATGTAGAGATTAAAGATAATAACAGTATTTCTCTTACAGAGTTATTGAGGGGATTGCCTTTAGAATAGAGCCTGGGAGATACTGTGGTACGTTCAATTATGTACCGCAATAGAGACATGTTCCTAATCTTAATCTGTGAATTTACTTGCACATGGAACTTTTTGAAGATATGATTAGCTAAGGTGTGGCCAGCTAAATCAGGTTAAACTATGTTGCTAAAGGCCTTATAAAGAAAAGAAACCAGAAGCCACAAGTCAGAGAAGGTCACACAGGAGGAAGCAGGAAGCCAGTGGAAGTCAGAGGAGCAGACATGAGGAATGAGAGTGGCCGTGTGACAGGAGGCAGAGATCCAAGCCAAGGCCCAAAGTCTGTGGCAAGGCAGTACCAGAATGTTAACAGAATTTGGGGAGAAAGCATGGCCTTGCTGATGCCTTGATTTTAGACTTCTAGCCTTCCAAACCATGAACCAATAAATTCCTGTTGTTAAGCCAAACCATTGTGTGATATTTGTCATAGGAGCCTGGCAAACTAAGACAGATACTAAGTGCTCAAAAAATGCTAGCTATTATTATAATTATTTTGGCAATGGCACCATGATTTTCCTTTGGGGAAACACTGTCTCTTCCACTCTCAGTCCAACTGACTGAGGTAAAGTTGACACCCTGCCTTGGCTCCTCTGTCTTTGCCAAATTAGGTTCTGTGATAGTTAAGATAAGGAGTTTCTATTGACCTATTAGAAAATAGGTGCTTTTATTTTCTCTGGGGTTTGCTAAGCTAGCAACTACAGGCCTGGAGTTTCTAGGAGTCATCAAATTGAGAGAATCTACCTCAGGATAAAGTCTACATAGAAAAAATATAAGAAATGAACAATAGCAAGACACCAAGACTTTATGACATTATTCAAGCCTCTGGGCCTAACTGTGCTTCCTTTACTTAATTAGTATAAATTGGGATTCTGTTATTTAGCATTGCAAGAGTCCTAAGTAAAATATAATAAATTTTGACCAAAAATGTATTTGAGGGATAAGTAATTAATTTCCTCATTAATTCACCCAAAACTTTTATTAAGTACTCTGCTGTTGGACACTGTAATAGGCACTGTGATACAGCACTGAACAAAATGATCTTTAAATTCCAGAGGGAAGACAGACAACAAATAAATTAAAACTGTTAGAATGAACTACATAAAACTCATTTTTGGGACTTCTTGCTCTCCATTTCCATCTCACACTGGTGCACCACTCCTCTGGCCCACCAACTTCCTCTATGATGAATTAACCCTGGTTAATATCGCTAACTCTGTTCCAGTATGAGAGATATAGCCATCTAAGAAATCAGTTTCCTATTAATTAGTCCCCTCACACCTATAAAATCTCAGTACTTAATCAATCCCGTTGCCATATGTTCTTTCACATGTTGTCAGTAATAGCCTGACTCCCCTCCTTCCTACTCCAATCTGCTTTACCTACTTGATCCCAACCCTGTCTCTTTATAATTATTATCACCTGGAACTTTAAAGAAAGGCCTCCAGGTCTGGTTCCTGGCTCCTGCTTGGTTGCTTATTCCTTGTCTGCCTGATTTAGAGCACCTGACAGACCCCATCTGTAGCGATGGGTAAGGTTACATCTTGCCTGGCTGGTAGGAGTTCAGCAGGGCTGAATCTGGTAGAAGGACTATTCATATTGGAAGTGACAATAAAATCAGAAGAGCAGACATGGAGTGGAGGAGGGGGTCAAGGTGGGAAGCGCAGAGAAACATATTCTGGGATGGGTATTAGGAATGCTACTGAAGGTAGCACCTGTCGAAGGGAAGAGACAGTAAGGGGAGGAAGCAAGATTGGGCAGAGGGAGAGGTTGAGCTTCAATGCAGTCTCAATGGAAGCATCAGCTGACTCTGCAGGAAATTCTGAAGATGGGATGACCTTTCAGAGTTGTCTGGAATTGGGATGAAGCCAGGCCTTTATATCCCAGCAAGAATCATTGGATGTGGGCCACCCTGGGAAGGGGTATTGCGATCCCTACAGAGGGTACACAGCTGAGAGTTGTCTGTTGGAGGTACTCCTAGCATCTGAGAGGTTAAGTCCCAAGAGCCACTAACTCATGGAGAAAAAACAGAAGTAAATAGCAAAACCAGAGCATAGCACCACAGACACCTGATTTGCCTCTTTGCTAATATGTTATCAGCATTATTCATAATATTTAGAGTTTATGATATCATCTGAATTACAATTGGGGACTTTTCCTATTTATTCTCAAGCTCTTTTTGCCCCTTCAGTGTGTTGAATAGTGTTTCACAAAAATTCATGTCCACCTGGAGCCTCAGAATGTGAACTTATTTGGAAGTAGGGTCTGCAGATGTAATTAGGTAAGGATCTTGAGGTGAAATCATCCTGAATCTAGGATGGGTCCTATATCAAATGACTGGTATCTTTATAAGAAGTGAAGGAGGACACAGAAACACAGGGAAGAAGGTGATGTGAAGATGGAGGGAAAGATTGGAATGATGCATTTACAAACCAAGGAATGCCAAGGATTGTCGGCAACCACCAGAAGCTGGAAGAAACAAAGAAGGATCCTCCCCTAGAACCTTTGAAGGGAGCATGGCATTGCTAACATCTTGATTTTAGACTTATGGCCTCCAAAACTATGAGAGAATAAACTTCTGTTGCTTCAAGTCACCCACACCCAGGAAAGTAACACAGTCCCTAAGGAGATGCTGTCCCTTAAAGTCATTCAAATGCTTAGTGAATGCATGAATGAACAAATGACTATTTAGTGATTAATGGCAGTGAAACAAGACTAATTCACATTTCCTCCAGGACTGCTTATGTTTAAAGAAGGAAACTGATCATTTCATAGCCAACAATTAAGACTAATTCTAATTTATTTCTCAACAAACCTAAGATGAGCATCTGTACTAAATATGGTAGGGATACAAATGCAAATAAGAAATGGTCCTGGGTGTCAAGGAACTTGTCTTCTCATTGTAAGTCAAGCAAACAAAATTTGTGATGCAAGGCAGAATGTATCACAACTATTGGAATCATTCAAAGTGCCCCAACAGTTTGGAGGCTTAAGCCTCTCTCAGAACTAGGATGGGCTAGAAGGCTTTATGGAGAAGATAGCATTTTATCTAGGCTCTGAAGGAGGAACTTGGGAAAAGTTGGTGAGCATGTTCAAAGCAGAGGGGATAACACAGACAGAGGAAGAGCAAGTCACATGAATTAGCTGGGCAGTGAAATAAATTCGTGGAATGGCAAGAAATGACACTGGCAATGTCCTCACAAGTCTCAACTACTCAAACACCAAGAGAAAAACACTCTAGTATTCTTTAGTGCAATTTTTAATTTCAGTTTATTGTCTCCAAAAGTGGGTCTATTCTAGGCTTATAATTCATTTCTGGGCCTCAGTGTTTATTTGGTTCTGCCATTTGCAGTACACAGGGGATTATTTACAAGCAAGTATGAAAATCATCTCAGCAATTGCATTGGTTTATAGCACCAAGATGACCCGAAAATGTCCTAAGCCCACCAAAAGACCTAAAATTACCTAAGCACTCTGAGAAGTTCTTAGTTTTTTTTTCTTTTGGTATTGGGAGGAAGGGGTCATGCTTTGAATATCCATCTAAGCAGGGAATACTTTCAGAAAGGATTGTTTGGCAGCTAGTAATTAAACTTCTATACTCTTTAAAAATGTCCAACCAACTGACAGTAGGAAGTGATGGAATAATGGTGAAAGGGAATTTATTTCACTTCTAAGGTTGATCAATACTAGATTAACCATGTTACTTCTCTAAGATAGTCCTAGCTTGTGATGATTTAAAAGGAAATTGAGTTTAGTTATACACAGTGATAGAACAATTTTGAGATTTGGAATAAAACTCAGGAAAACTAGAATGAACAATATCTTTACTAACATATTTCAAGTACCATTAGTTTTGCCCTTCTGAACTAAAGGCAACCATACCTTTACTTTTGTCCTTCAGAAGTAAAGGTAACCACAACTGAACCTCATCTCTGAGGGTCAGAAAGCTCTGATTTTATTTTTACCATAACCTTCGTTTTCAGCTAAATCCATGTCTAGGTTATTTGTTAGCATTTTTGTGACAGTCTTGTGGTTCACACTGAGCAGGAAGATGGCCCTGTAGAATAAGATCAGGACAGCTGAAGTTTCTTTTGAAGAAATCCATGATTAATGTGTTCTCACATCTCCCTCAGCAGGTTGCTCATCGAAAGGTATTTCCAAAAGGCTCTCTGAAAAAAGAAAAAACCACAAGGCCAGGCAGATTCATGAATGTCTTCTAGCTACAGGAAAGCCATCCAGAACTGGAGATTTGCCAAAGGGCATACTTTGGCTTCCTGCCAGTATTTTGTAGTGGGGAAACAGTATGTTGAGGGACTTCCTTTGCTCTAGTGAAAGCTTACTAAAGGTCAGAAAATTATCCATTTTACCCACACACAGAGTCTGACATTCACAGATTTATTGTGACTCAGGAATTCATGACATATCCTTAGAGTTTACCCTGGATGACAAAAAAAGTAGAAATATGATAATGAGATCATTAAACATAAACATTAGCCTTTTCTACACATTTTCCTTACACTCTCTCTCTCCCCATCATGAAAAAGAGTGTAAGTAATGCCTTGATTTGCTTCATTCTATAATTCTTTAAATAACCTCTAAAAATATTTCCCCCAAAGAATCATAAAGCCACCTGGTTTATAATAACTAAATCTGAAGTACCAAAACATAAATATAATAGTTATTCAAATTTTAAAATTAGGCTATCATATTTATAGTTTCATTTTTAATCTACACTTTTAAAATAAAACTTTTGATGTCAAGGAAGGGAAATATCACAATGACAGTTTGGTTACTTCTTCCCTTTGCATGCCACTCTATTTTCTTTTTCACATTAAATACTGAAATCAAAGAAAATTAATGTCTTATTGTTCCTTATGAAAGAAATAGGAAAAATTATGTGGACAAACTATTAAACTTTAACAAAGCAATGCCTAGAGTTTTATACTTTTCACAATTAAAATTTACCTCAAGTCTTTTTTATTCAGTGCCAGGCCCAGACCACCAACCTAGAAACAATTTCTAGTTTTTAATAGCTCCCATTAATATATATGAAAGCACAGTAAATGCATAATTTTCACATCAGGATATGGGGCCACAAGAAGTGAATTATTTATATAGACTACATAAAAAGTACTCCAGCAATATCAATGCTTGCCAAACAAAAGTATCCTTTATAATGTTCATTCATACAAAAAAGATTCATTGAAGACCTACCAAATGCTTTGCACCAAGGCACAAGTTTTAAAGAGTATGAGATATATAGCATGCAATTCCTGTCCTAGAGAAACTAGACTCCTGTCGGGAAGACTCACAAGTATTGCATACACACATGTGCGCACATATAAAATATCCATTCATACATGATTAAGATGCACAGTAGGCAAAGGGCATGGTGGCTCAGAGGAAAGAGGGATCACTATTATTTTTTTAACAGTCTAAGAAATTGTCATGGAAATGGCAGGCATTATTCCAAAGGATAAACTATTGCCCAAGGATTCCGTTCCTCACAGATGTATACACCTAATTAAAATAAAATTCTGTTGATGTTCTGTCATCCTGGGTAAATATTTTTATACCTTAACACCCCTCTTCCTTTTTTCTTTTCTCCCCACACTATAACCATCAGTTATCTGTTGCTATGATTCTGACATATTCTGTCAGAAATCCTAGGCAAAAGTCAGAATCTTAACCTCTCGGAGCAAGAGAGAATAATGATGTTACATTAATGACACATTCTTATGTACAAATGACATGGGCCCCTTCAGAGTTGGGAGAAGCATGTAAGTATGGGTGTGTATAAATACATACACACACACCACACACATACACATTGTTTTAGTTTCTTAACTGCTAAAACACAAATACCATACAATGCGGGGCTTAAACAACAGGAATTTATGGGTTCCTAGATTTTTGAGCCTAGGAAAAGTCCAAAATCAAGGCCATCAGCAAGGTGACACTTTCTCCAAGAAGCCTGTGGCATTCTGGGGCTGGCTGCCAATGATCTGTGGTCCTTGGCTTTTCTGTCACATGACAAACACATGGCAGAGTCTTCTTTTTCTTCAGGGTTCTGTTGACCTCTAGCTTCTGACTGTTCCCAGTGGCTGCTCTCTCTAAGTTTCATTTTGCTTATAGAGGTCTCCAGTAATCCAGATCAAAGCCCTGCCTAATTCAGTTGGGCCACACATCAACCGAAGAAACATTTGAAGAGATCCTACTTATAATGGGTCCACACCCACGAGATGCAGATAAAACCAAGAACATGTCCAAACTGGGGTACACAATTCAATCCACCATATATATATACATGGAATTTTTCTGAAGAGTTTTTATTGAGGGTTACAAGTCATCCTTTGTATTATCTTCCATGGAACCAAATCAGTCTACTCCAGAATGACATATCTTTATGAATGGATGACTAAGTTAGGTAGTAACCAAGTATTCATACTTAGATTTTCTAAATATTTTTGAATCTGCAAATTGTCTTTTTTTCTGAGCTTTATTATTTTAATTATTGATTAGAACCACCACCAGAAGAATGTATTGTATCATTAAGAACATTTTGTATACACAAAGGTGAGAAAATTAAAATCAGATAGAAACTCCAGGATGTCAAAAACAGAGTTGAAGTTGTTTTTGTTTTTAACACTTCTAATTCTAATTCGGGTAAGGAGGTTCTACGACTTCACAATCTTCTATAACCTGAGATGGGGTGCACAGAGTAGAAGCTAGAGACAGTTATGGCACAAATGGGCTCCATAATGTAGAATGAGTTCCGATGCTTTTGGGGGCAAATGCAGGGAAAGAAAGGAGACTTTTATACCTGCACTGCAACCTTTTGAAATGTCCCTGCATCTTAAAGGGAAATACATTCAGGGATGATTTTAAAATCAGTCATGAACTGGGTGCAATATGATAACAACTGCTAGCAAACCCATGACTATATGCCAGGCAAGATCTAAGAATTCTACCTGTGTAATTGTATTTAATCCTCAATTAGCCCAATGAGGCTAATACTGTTCTTAGCCCCCATCCTACAGATGCAAAACTGAACCCCAGGGAAGGTAAATAACTTGCCTAAGGTCCTTCAGCTTCCATTCAAAGTCAAACAATCTGTTGCCAGAGTCCACATCTGATCATTATAGCCCAACAAATCACTCTGTTGCCTTTGGTCCTAAAGGTGGCTGTGCCTGTCATATGTCTCTATATTTTCACAGCTTCCTCTAGAAGTTACATAAAACAAGAGCAACTATTTTTGCTTATAATTCAAAATTAACATCTGATCTTAAAGAGACATTTCTAGTGATTTTAATAAAATGAATTTCACTTCTTATAAGACATTCAAGCCTTTAATCAAATGCAGTAGGTAGGTTTATTTTCCTTTAAAGCCTCTTTCTGTGTTGTTTTCTTCAGAACTTGATGAAAATGAGGGTGTTTTTGACACATTCAGCCTTATTTGGAGAAGTCAAATCATGTATCTTTTCTTAACAAATTGCCTGCTCTCTGCACCAACAACATGGCTGTTGTTTTCATATATCAAGCCAAAAAAGAAATCAATTTACAGCCTGTTATTCAAATTAGGCCAGCTGTGAATTCCTTTCTGTGCAGGGAGTGTTTGTGGCCATCCATTCTTAAAGTTGACCGTTGTTCAAGAAGTATGTGTTAATTTTACCAAGTGAAATTTTATTTATTAAGAAATTCCATGCACTTAGAAAGATACTGGAATGAATAGGCTAGCTTTGTTGAAAATGAGCAATCCAGACCTTTGGGAGATACTGGGACCAACTTTTCAAACCACGATGTCTCGTCAACTAATTAAACAGTAGAATTTATTTTACCACTGAAGTTAGGTACATCTAATTATGGGCCATGGGTCTATAATCTACCAAAGAGCAGGAAGACTCCTGCACACTTCTGAGGTTAAGCAAAGGTGCCTCTGGTTTAAATAGATGCATGGCTACAAAGTGTAAAGGTAAGGCCAAGCAATGAGGAATAAGCTACAAGAACTTAGAACTTTGCTCATCTCAGTCACTATTTTACAGTTAAGATACCTTCAGTGACTCAGTGTCATCAGAGTTCACGTAAGTAAATTAGTTTCTGGGAGACTGGGAGGTAGTACAAAGAACTCTGAGTCCTCCCTCCCACCCCCCAAAAAAGGTTTATGTAAACATAAGGTTTTTTTTCACTAACTTTTTCTTCCTCTAAGAAACGGTTTTTATATTTCCATCTCTCTCTTATTATTCCCCTTCCTCAGTCATTCTCCTTTGTGGTCAATTGGGTTGCCACCCAAACCCACAGTGACACCTGCTGGCCGATCAGGAATGGCTGGACTGAGTCTCTGCAATGGCCTTCCCTGGCTCACAGTAAATAAATGAGTCCATTGAAATAAACATTAAACATTATTTATAAAATCATTTTAGAAACTTTGTGAGAAAAAAGTTGAGTGAGCATAGCGCAGGGCAGCTTGGGAGGTGGGCACTCTTTAGGGGAATCTGCCTTAACTATTACACATAGAAAAGTGAAGGATTGTATGTGTTTTTACTTCCTAAAAGAAAGGAGCCAAAAGTAAATCGTGTACTACAAACCAATTATCTGAAAATTTTTATGCTCATTACTCATGGAAAGTCACTTTTACATGTGTATTTACACTTAAAGCCCAAAAGATTTTATGTAGCATTAATTTTAAAAAGTCCCAAAAGTAACACAGGGAAATATGTTGCATAAGCATTTGTTTCCTTTAGAAGCATCGATGAGTCCTCCAGCACAAAGAGTTAAAATTTTAGGTCCTTTCCTATCATTTCCCAAGAACTTCCAATTCAAATTCTTGGTTAATTTCTTTACTGAGGAATGTTTATATTTTGCTGATCCTAGTTATACCTTGCTTATTTTGGCCGGGTACACTTTTGAGGATGTTTGCTTTGTTTTAAGCAAATTGTTTCTGACTTGAAAGTATTAATTCTAGTAAGAACAAATACAAGAGAAATAGCTGTTTACATTAGTACATTCTCTTAAAATTTGCATCTACACGTTTCATTTGAGGGTTAACAACTAGTAAAAATTCTTCATACACATGTTCATATTTGAACCAGGAAGATATCCCTGAGGACTTGTAGCAGCAAATGTGTACTGGACAAAAATGTTGGCCTCCTTCACCCTTACTCTGAGTTCTAAAAACTAAAACCTTGTTTTAGCATGACCTTAGAAGAATAGTGATACTATTAGCATTTCCTGGTATTTGGTGGAAGGAATGTTTTTATTTGAATGCAGATGTCACTTGGTTTACAGGAAGGATTTGGTAACATGTTCATGCCAGTACTGCACTTACCCCAAATTTCTTGCTATGTAAGAACACATGTCGAAGCTCACTGTTTGTTAAATGGAAAAGATTCAGTACACCAGAAGCTTCTATTATAAACATTGTGACTTTGTGCAATTTACAAAATGTTCTATCTCCATTAAACAATAAACCCTTGACCCCAGCGCTCAGTTTCAGGATTCTGCTATTTGAGAAGGTAGACATAATGGATGGCAATAATAAATGAAAAGTTCAAGAGGTTAAGAAAAACTGTTTAATTATTTCTCTAGAGCGTGGGCTGCAGAAGCCTTGCATGTCTGCCTTCTTCCTTGTGGAAACACTGCATAGAAGGAATCCATCAGTGCAGCCCAGGCAGGGCATAAAAGCAGGTTGCTGGCCCTCAGCTGTGTTTATGAACAAATGGTCTCTAGATAGCCTTCCAGCTCTGAGCCTTGCAGCTCCTGCCAGGGGAGATCCAGTGCCAGTCCCAAGACTCAGCATCTGTTTTCCAAAGAGCTTAGATTTGTTAGCATGAGAAATTCATTGCTCATAGTTGCTTCCCAGCTGCGGCACTAGTGAGTAGAGTCTGTTTGCCTTATTTATTTGTAGAAAACCATGTTCTGTCCTTCCTTGGAGCCTCTCTTATGTAACTCATCCTGGATCCAGGCCACTGACCTCTCAATCTCAGGCCCATTAAGCTGCCTGTTACATGATGGGCTCCTCTTTTAAGCCCTCCTCATTTGGACTGCACAAGGTTGGTGGGGTCCACATAAAGACAAGACTTGGCAGTTCCCATGGCATCATGTTGTCTGAATCAGCTATCCAAGAGAGAGACTAAGTCTGTAGACTTGGATTTTGGTTGGAGAAAGAACCTCGGGCAGGGGTTCTTAACAAGGGGTCCGTGAGCTTGAATTGAAATTCAAAAGAACATTATTCTTGTGGGGACATGTTGGTGCAGGTGTGATATATTTATTAAATTATACTCGGTGTAGTGTAGACTTAGTAAGGGAGCCATGGTTTTCACCTGACTAGCAAAGGGGTCCATGGAACAAAGAAGGTTAAGAACCCCTGATCCAGGGAAAGCTCTCAATGGAGCTTGGGAGACAAGTGAAAAGCCTTCCCAGAAAAGAATACTAGAGAAGATCTGCAGAGAAGTCCTCAAAGGGTCCACAGTGAGTTCAGAGCAGGAGCCAGAAAAGAATGCTTTGTAGGCCCAGACCCCAGGGCTTTAAGGATAGCAGACAGGTGTTCTTGTTGTTGCCAGGGGAATGTGAATTCTTTAGACCTTCCTGCCCCCGAACCCATCCCCCAAATTTGTTTTAAGTAAATTGCTATGTTTTATTCCATCTAGACTCGCAGAAAACAGAGCAGGGGCAGCTGCTGGTGTGAACCTTGGCTTCTGAACTCTAGAAGAAAAGCCTTGTGAAGACTAGGACATGGGAAAGGGAAAGGATTCGCCTTTGCTTTAAACATCAAGGATTTTTTTTTTTTCATTATAATCTGAGAAAACACTGAAATACTGAAAACTTTAATGAAAGAATTATAACATTTTATTCACTCAGTGTCTTAATGTAAAAGACACTACCAGCATGCCCTGTAAAAGAGCAAAACTGACTTTTTTCCATGTGTGTACGATGGGAGAGGTGGTAGTACAATGCGCAAGAACCAGAGCTTTGCATCACAAAGATCTGGATT
Source organism: Dasypus novemcinctus (assembly GCF_030445035.2). Classification (NCBI taxonomy): domain Eukaryota; kingdom Metazoa; phylum Chordata; class Mammalia; order Cingulata; family Dasypodidae; genus Dasypus; species Dasypus novemcinctus. Next base: position 58,090,712 of record NC_080675.1, read on the forward strand.
CTGCTGTTTCCTAGCTGAATAGTCTTGGGTAAATTACTCATTTTCTCTAAACTTCAGTTTTCTAATCTGTGAAATGGAGGCACTCATAGTGACTACCTCAGATTGTTCTAAGGATTGAATTACAAAATGCACCTAGGAAGATATTCAACATATGGTCTACTTAACCATTATTATAATTAAGCCATCAACTGTGACTATAAAGACTTTGGATTTAAGCCCAATCTTGACAATACTCTTTGTGACCACAAACAAATATCCTCCCTTTCCTTGGCTCAGAATCTACTCTTAGGTATGTCACCAAGGTGAATGAAGGAATGGATGAAACATCTCGTTTCCAGTCTGTATGGGATTAAAATGAAGTAATCACTTCAATGGAAGAGGACTATGTCCCAGAAACAAGTGTTTTTATTCTGTTCATATTTTGTACTACACGGATAACTTTCTGGGAAGAGGGAAATTGCAAACTCCCATGACTCCAGTACTAACTCTGAGAGAAATGGGAGAAGGAGAACACACCTGGCCCCAGGAGGAGAAAGCCCAGTGGACCCAAAAATCAGGGTCAGGCTAGAGCAGACTCTCAACCACCATGCCCCACCGACACTGCACACGGAGTGCCTCAAATGGATTAGAGGCATGTTTTAAATGAAACTGACCCCTTTCCAAGCCCTCCTTCTCATCACCAACCAACTCCATGTAAGAGCTGCCTCATCTGTTTGTCCAGACACCACGTAAATGTTTAATGTGAGCCACAGAGTGAAGAATAGGAAGCCCTGAGAATGAGGTGGAGTTGGGACTAGGGTGAGGCAAGTGAGGCACTCGCCTCAGGCATAAAATGTAAAAGAACCCCCCAAAACCTCACTATTGGTAAATAATGTTTCAATGCAACATTTAAATCATCAGAATTAATGCATGAAAATCATGATGAACAAATACCATACTTTTAAATAAAAACAGGATTACAAAATCCTGGACTGGGACTACCTTGGGACTGTGGCCAGCATCAGAGGGGATCTAACCCCGACAGAGCCAAATGGGCTGCTAGGAGACCTCAATGGAAAAACCCTTAAATGCCCAAGGCCCATTTCAGAGGACCATGTTCCCAAAAGCCTTGTACTCATCATTGCTTTATACTAGACAATCTAAAGCTCCCCACACTGACTAGGAGAACATTTGAGAAGAAAGCCTCATACTGTTCTAGGTTCAGGCTTCATTCAAAACTGGCAAAATTCTACTTTCAGTTTCAAAGAGAAAAGCCATTTATCCAAGAGCTCAAGAGATTTCTAGTATTTACCACTGAGTATTGTGATAAATGAGAGTTAAGTAGCCCCAAAATATACTGATTCAATTTCCCTAGAATATACACAGATTTTCAGAAATGGTGCTTAGGAAAAGTACATGTGGGGCTCTAAATATTTTTAAAAATACCACAAAGCTTGCTAAACCCCAGCTTCTTCTTGGTTCACATATCCTATTCTCTACTTGAAAATACCTTTTCTACCATCTTTTTTCCCCAGGCAGCTCTACTTTACTCTACAGGAAGTCTGTAACTAGATTTTCTCCTCTGTAAATAAAAGCATCTCCAAATGGTAGAGGTCTGACCTCCGCACCAGAAGGCAAGAAAGAAAGGCAGATACAATTATTTGGGGTATTGTCTTCCACACGGGATCATCACACAATTAAGCAATGGGATGCCAGGTACTGACCTTGTTTCAAAAAATAGCACAGATTATCAGTAATGTTACCCTTCATTCCCAGGCCATCAGGAAATAGCACCATGATCATCAGGCTCATAAATCTTTATTGAAATCTCAATGCAAAGACTAAACAGTGAGCACTGATCTGTTCAAATTGAGATGTAAGCATCAGATGTTCTTCCACGGTAGGTAAATGCAATACCGCAGTGGGGGAACCAAAGCAAATGAAATGAATAATGATGAAAACCAGAAAGTTGTGCTTGGGGAAAAAAAAGTTTCATTACATATATTTGACCATCTTCCTAATTCTCTTGGAATGGGATTAGAAATGGTTATCAAACAGATAAAACTTTTGTTTCTAAATCCACAAACTCAAGACAGCCAACAAGAACTGGAGATGTAAAGCTCTCAGGTTTGCAAATCAGTTAGCCAGACAGTGTTGAGGTGTTTCCAATGTGGGTTTGTTTCATTCACTCCTTGGCGTGAGAAGCCAGACACATTTCTTCAAACTTGGAAGCTACCAAGGAGTCCTATTCATTGGGGTTTGTGAATCAACAAAGAGGAATGGCGTTTAATATTTAAATATGTCTCATGTAGCCATTAAAAATCTTTTACGATTGTTAAGCCATTATTAAAGTAAGATGGGTTCTAGGTCAAGGACCCTTTCATGGCACTCCCACAGTGCTAATGAGACAAATAATATCTCTTCACAGTACGATGGCTGCCTCCAGCACTGAATTCAGTTTTCCCACTGTAGTTAAAAACTCTAAAGGGAAAAAAAATACCATTAGAATTATCTTACCCCCAAAACTTTTTCCTTTACATTGTCTGGGAAAACAAACCACAATTTCTAATTCAATTAATGTTAAGTTGGTGTTTTGTGTTTTTTTTTTTTGCAAGAGTGGTGTGTGTTGTGTGCGTGTGTATATGTAGTTGGTGGGGCTGGGTGGGGAATACAGACCAAAGATCAAATACTTGCATATTAATAATACACACAAATGGGCGGCAGACTTGGCCCAGTGGTTAGGGCGTCCGCCTACCACATAGGAGGTCCGCGGTTCAAATCCCGGGCCTCCTTGACCAGTGTGGAGCTGGCCCATGCACAGTGCTGATGCGTGCAAGGAGTGCCATGCCACACAGCGGTGTCCCCTGCGTAGGGGAGCCCCATGCACAAGGAGTGCGCCCTGTAAGGAGAGCTGCCCAGCGCGAAAGAAAGGCAGCCTGCCCAGGAATGGCACCGCACACACGGAGAGCTGACACAGCAATATGACACAACCAAAAGAAATACAGATTCCTGTGCCACTGATAACAACAGAAGCAGACAAAAAAGACACAGCAAATAGACACAGAGAACAGACAACCGGGGGGGGGGGGGGGGAGGGAAGAGAAATAAATAAATAAATAAATCTTTAAAACACACACACACACACAAATGCCTATTATCCACCAGATCATATGTAATATGTCCCTAGAAGATATTTACCATCTTATGTTACAGAAGTCATTATGGTCCACCCCAAAAGAAGTCACAACTATTTCCATGGTACCAGAAGGGATGAAAGAAGGAAAGAACAATGACAAAAGCATAGAAAGATAATATAAGAGGATAAACACATTGCATAAGAGAAATATATGTGAGTAAATAGAGGCTGTAAATTTTATACAGCAACTTGTTTGGGAAGACCTACCTTACTTATAAATTATATCCTACACTTGCCAAAATAAAAGCTGTATTATATGCCATTGCCAAGCCATAGTCTACTGAGGAATGCAATTACACAAATGAACAGTAAGATATTTATATATGTAAATGCTCTAAAACACATGTCTTTCCCTTTGCCTCAAAGAGGGTAGAGTTTTACATTCAGCTGCCATCAGAACATTGCATTTCCACTGAGTAATTTAATGGCAACTAGCATACTATGAGAATGAAACACAAATGTCTTATGGTTTCCAGATCATATATTCAATACAAAAGTTCAGTGGAGCCTATTTTTATGACATACATAACAACTTACTATTTCCATAAAGCATTCATTAAGATGAAATAATAAATGACTGTATAATATGGATTTCTGACATCTAATTTTTTAATAGATATTGATAACAAAGGAGAATGCAATCTCTGGTGGTTTTAAATCTACAGTCTAATGATAAGGCATTTAGAAGAAATGTTCATGATTGGAAAGTAGAGACCGGAAAGCAACAATTACTTCTGCTCTATTTTAGTTAACTTATTTTGATTTCTACAATACTATTAATTATACTGTTATAATCATTAACAAAAATTTATCAAACTTCATTAATATTGCCAAGATTCTTGTGATTGAAAGGTGCCCCAAGGTGAAAAAAACATGGGTTAACTGAAAATAGAAGAAAGAAATCAAGGACTGAAGTGGCTATTGCTGTGTGCCTGTGTCTCTGTCTATGTGTATGTGTGTCTGTCTCTCTCCTTTTCTCTCAAGGACTGCATGGGCCCTCCTTGCACACACTTTAGTATATCTTGTTTGTCCCTTTCTCTTGGTCCCCTTCAGCAATAATTTCAGCCTGTAATTGCTTCCCTGGCCCCAAGGCTATATCATGGCCTTTCAGTTCAGTTTCCAAAGTCAGCCAGTTCAGTCTCTGAACATCCCCAATTATAATTACCAGCCAGAGGGCAGAGAGAGGTCATATGCTCTTTTCTACCCAGACACCCCTGCTGCAGGTCACCAGCAAGTGCAGGAACATGTCATCTTAGAATCATATGTGCCAGCTGATCCAATCAATACTTCCTGGGCCAAGGAGTCATGTATTCAGCAGGGGATGTGAGAGGAGACAATACCTGATTGACATCTTATCACAGCTCACAAAACTGTGGACATGAAAATGGCCAAACAATAAACTAGAGGGCTGCTGCTCCCAAGGAGGACAGTAAGAATGTGACTCAGGACACATAATGGCAGTTGTGTTTCCAACCAATGGAGGACTCCGCTTTCATTTCTGTCTGGAAATTGATCTAAGATAAAAGTATTCTCTCCTTGTATTGTTGTTTCTGTTGTTGTTAAAAGAAAAAAATCTCAGCTTTGAAATGTGCACAGGAAAAAAAAAGAAAGAAAAAAGGCATTACCTGATAATAAGCAACTAGAGGCAGATGCTCACACTGAAGTGGGGCGAGCAAAGTATCCTTGGAAATAAAATTGGTTAAAACTAAACAGCAGCAACAACAAAACCATACTTCAAATAAACTCAGAGCAAATACTCCAAGGGCCCTAACACATGGAAATGACCATGCCAGAGTAGTGCATAAAAGAATAAGAATGATACTCAGAAGAGGAGCACCAGCCAGAGGAACCTAGAAGCAGACCCAATAAGACAAACACAACACTAAGAAGATGCTGCTGGTATTAATATTAGCCATTATTTCTTGTATCATTGTGTCTTTTATTAGCAACCCTTGTGTTTTAGTTCGCTAACAGCTGCTGGGAACAGTATACCAGAAATAAGTTTGGTTTTCTAATGGGAATTTATTAGGTTAAAGGCTTACAATTCTGAGGCTGTGAAAACGTCCAAGTCAAGGCATCATCAGAGATGCTGTCTCACTGCAGGTCAGATGCAAGTGATCCTGGACTCCTGCCACGTGGCAAGGCAAAATTGGCCAGTCTCTGCCTTCTTCTCCAGGTTCACTTCCTCCCTGAGCTCAGCTGTAGGCTATCAGGCTAAAGTGGCTTCTTCTCAGCCTTTGGGTTCCGTTGTTTCTAGCTTCTGTTTCTCTCTGCTGTCTTTCTGTGTGTCTCTGTTTTTAGTGCTCCATTTATAAAGGACTCCAGCATGAGGACCAAGATCTACCCTGGGTCATGCCTCATTGAAGTATTCCAATCAAAGTTCCCCCTCTTCCCCAATTGAATCCAATCCCATCAAAGATTCCCACACCCACAGGAATGGATTAGCTTCAAGAACATGATCTTTTCTGGGATACAAAAAGCTTCAAAATGTCACAACTTGGTCTAGAGTTTTCAACTTCTTAATGAGGAGGGACTTAGAAAAGAAAGTCAGAGTCCCATTGTGTTCTTATTGAATTTTTGTTGACCATAATTATGCTTACATTAACTGGGTGCATAATAAACTAGACAATTTTTAACCCACACTTGAATTTATGTACATAGCTCTTAGTTCATTTAATCTTTAAATAGATATTTCTATTGTACTTATCTCAAGAGCTTTGGGAAATAGATAACTGCGGATTAAGACTATCTGTAGCTTTTTCTATCAAAACGTATTTTTAAGCAATTGCCTAGTCTCATTATCTCCTCACCCATCTCACCAAATGTCACAAATAAAGAAACAAAAACCACCAGCAATCTTCTAGTTTACAATTCTATTCTCAAAACAACCTGGAAGGAAGAGGTGGCTTGTCCAGACTTATTATAACAATTTCAACCAATTGCTCATTTTTCTAATGAGTTTGTGTCCAGGATAAACTAATCCAAGAATATCTGACACTTGGCATGCAGGAAACTTCCTTTGTAGTATGTGAGCCACTATTCTATAATGGTAGAGAGAGAAAGTTTGCCTAGATTGTTCCCTATTATCTTGTACAGTGTGTGGCATGAGGTAATGGCTCAATATTTGTTGAATGACTCAATTAATTAATTGACAGTAGGCAGGAAAGGAAGGAAAGGCAAAAGGAGGGAGGGCAAGAAGGAAGGGTTTTTGTAGGATTTTCCTCCCATTTTTCTAAGTATTATTTTACTAGCAGAATGCAAATGTGAATGCTTTTCCTAGCACAGCTGTTAGATCACACTGAGTGACAGAGGCCTTCTAAATTACTTGAATCTAAAAGAGCAAGCCACAAAAAATGGCAGTCTTCCTTATCCTCAACTAAGCCAATGAGTAGTTTGGGGGCTCTAGAGTCATTCTCAAATATGAGTGGAAGTCTTTATGAGTGGAAGTCTTAGAAAATATTTGGTTAATACTAACTAAAATATGATCTGATATGGCATCAAATATTTTAAAAATGAACAATGATGATAACCCTGACTATATTCTGACGACAGTTTGTCTTTTCATTCCATTTGAGTTGTAATTCACTTCCTATTGTCTTATATTAGTATCTGCTTATAAAAGTATTCATAATGTTCACAATGAGACGCCTTGGTGATTATAGTCATATAAGTATATGAGTAACTGAGAGGCTATGCTGCAGTACAAGCCTCATCAAGCTTCCTTTCCATGTCTCAAGAACATATTTAAAACTCAAAACTAGACCTCAATTATGCTTGAATTATCAGCAATAAAAAGAAGAGCTATGTTAACAAAGCTGTCAAAAACACTCTCTGCTTTAAATTTACTTGGACAACTGGGCAATGGAAATAGTTCACTCATTCAAGGGTTGAGATCATCTGGTAAAGATTCCACCGCATTTAAAAGAAAAACAAAACAAAACAAAAAACCTTGACATTTACAATATTTACAGAGCTTCTTTCTTGGTTCCTAAGAAGATAGATGGAAAGCCAATCCTGATAAAATGGGATTGTAAAATTGACTGGATTGCCAGATTTATATAGCAGATTCAGTACAACTGATATGGAGAGAAGTGAAGTATTTACATATATATGATGCTACAAGATAATATTATAATGACCTTAATAAATTACAAAGGACCCAGCAACAAAATAATTTGGTGCAGTTGATACTACCCAAAGACTAGAAATCAGTACCTAGCAACTTTGCTTTGAACCAAAATAGGAGGTTCTGCAGTTTGGAATTGAGACTAATCAACACATGCAAAAGAATTTTAATCTTTTCTACTATTAAAGATACTTTTCATACAATTCTATTTTAAAGAATACTCAAGTTTCAGGGATAACTCCAACCTGTTTTAGCATAAAAACATGAAGGAAAAAAATTATGGTAGGATTAAAAAAACAATAACCACCAAAATTCAAAGACTTAATTAACATTCAAATCCATATTTATGTTTAATATCATGTATTTTACAATTCATACAATAGTCCAAATAGAGATTATCTTGGATTACTCCCCTCATTCTGGTTTTTATTTACTTTTTTATTTTAGACCATTCTCTGAGACCCCACCCACAGAGACACTGGTAAATTCCTCACCATGAACCCTATCATTACGTAAAATAATCCTATTCCTTAGAATACAGCCCTTTGCCTTGGAATCACTCCCTTGGATGATTTCCATTTTAAGACACCTCTAAATTTGCCTGAAGTTCTTTACAGCAGCTTACCAGAGATGAAGGTGGTATACAGCAAGAAATGTTAGAACCTTAGTGTTGAAAGAGGCGCATTCTCTCATTTTAAATACAAGGGAACAAAATTTAAGAGAGTACAGTGACTTGTCCAAGACCACATACAACAATGCTGTAGCAAAGCTTAGACTACATTCCAATTCTCTGTCTGGTACAATTTTCTTTCCCTAGCCATTCTCTACCTAACAGCAGATGCTCCCAGGCAGCTGCACCACCATTTTTCTCTCCCATGTATACACTACCATGAAAATGCCATAATCCAGTTCAAAAGCATTCAGTGTACACTTACAATGTGCATGGTACTCTGCAAGGCAAGATGAGCAGATTGAAAGCTGACTAAGGCTAGGTCCCAGTCTTCAAGGGGAAGACAGACATGTTCCCAGATGACCATTATCTATGGTAACCTCCCATGAGAGCTGCCACAGAAATACCCAGGGCTGGGAAGGCACAAGAGCTATAAGAGTTATTTCAGTTAAAAGACACAGAATGCTTTGAGAAGTAGGTGGCATTTAAGCTTGGATAAGGGAGGTCTTGGCAGACAGCTAGGTGTTCATTCTGTGAAATTAGTTCATTCTGCTGAGCAAGTTCAATTTTAACCCATTAAAATGTATCATTTAAAAATTTAGTAAGCTACATCCAGTCAATGGATGGTAGGTCAGAAGGTTACTATAAATTTAACAGGTATGCCTGCAGACCATTAAAAGTACATTTATCCATAGACTTGTTAAAGTTATTCTTTTAATAATTCTGCCCCCAACACAACAATTTTATAGGGAAGTATTTAGGACATATTATTTTATCCAGTTTATGGATAAAAAATTGAGGATCAGAGAGATTGAAGAGTTGCCCACAGACACATGGCTGGAAAGTGGCAGAAATGGGGCTAAAATCCATTTCTCCTCACTCCCTCCTTTTTCCATACCACAATGTTGTCTTTACAAGTTTACTGCTTTAAAATCCCTTTTTATGAGCATTGAACAAGTATGGGAGGAGGATAAATGCAAGGTCACAAACTTTCAGAATGCCACTACAAAACCAATTCTATAAATCAGATATCACTGTTACACCATGGACTCACTCATAACTCACTATCAAAAATGTGACCAACAACCTACCATTATCGGGCAACATCCTACGGATACGGTCGATCAGGCATTACATATACACATGCCTTCTTTCCTAAGAAAACTAGAAACACCTGGATAATGTTAGGTCACTTCTGGGTTTCTACAGCTGGATTTTATGCTTCTCCCCTCTTAAGGAGTTGACAATCTGGAATCTTGATACTCAGCCAAGAAAACAAGAGCCTTTCATTTCAAGCATAGACATTTCTATATGTTCTGGTAAAGGAGTGGAGTGGGAAGAGTGAGTTGGGAATTATTCCTTATGGTGTATAAATAAAAGTTTGGGCAATAAGATGGGTCATGACCTTCTAGAAAGCAAGAAAAACCATGCCATTTTCCATTTTCCTCCTAAATGATCCTCTTCAGTATAACAAGTAGTTGCATTACTCAATAGCCTCAGTCAGCAGTGCCCAGCGGAGAGTAACTTCAGGCCACCTCTGTTTCTATTTGACCATCTGCTGTGGGGGTTCATGCAGCTGGGCCTCTGCTCCCTGTAGCTCCTCCACCCTCTCTCAAAGAGACACTTGAAAATCTCCAAGCTACAAGCAAAGGGCAGGGGGCCAGGGGTGGGGTAGCCCTGCAAACTCTGTAGCACACTATTTCTCTAGTTGAAAAGCTTCTGATGTAAAATTAGTCATCAATTTAGATATTTTTTTCCATGGTTCTGAACCCTGGCTTCCTGAATGTAATGTGTAAACGTAAAATATCCAAACCATGGGAAGAGCTGCAGTTTCCACGACACAAACTTTGAGACCAGCAAAGTTCAGAGCAAATTTGACATTAACCAAACATCGCTTCCCTACCTAGTATGTGAACAGAAAAATCACCATACAGAAAACAAGAAAGAACTTCCCTAACCAAGAGTATGGAACAAGGGATATTTGCCTTTTTACCTACAGCAAAATCAGACCAAGGTGTACATGAGTGTAGGGTGATAAATGCTACTTTGCATTTACCCATTATGAAATGTATGTACCACCTAGCAGGAAGAAAGCCAAGGAGAGAGGGCAAATTCCACCTGTTGTTGTATAAGTTTCTTGACCAAATTGGTTATTTGCATATGTATTTATTTCTAATTAATGTATACAGTACGAATCAGACATCTGGTTTAACCTGATGCTAGACTTTTCATCTATTTCATCACACCACATGCTGACTTCCATCCTGCTGATGGCCATTAAAGGCAGGTTGCCATGCTCCAGCTTCATTCTTAAAATTGTCACAAACTTCCCTCTACTGCTCCTGATCTTGCATCATTCCAGTTCCACCCAGTTCTTAACTCCTGACCTAGCCTCCTATCAATAGCCCAAAGCCTGCCTGCCCTTCATATTTAATGGCAGCACTTGTGTTTGCTGGTTTCCAGCCTCCTAGCTCCTAAGGACAGGGGCTCAGAATCATCCTCTAACTTGTTCCACTGCTAGACACTCAGTAAATTCCTCCTCCCCCTACTCACATATCACCATTACTCTGTTACCTGGCAGCCTGTTGCCTAAGGAGGAGTTTCCAAGCCATGTGATAAAGCAGTAAGAATGCCCCCATTAGTTGAGAGAATTAGAGGAAATAAAGAGACACTGATGAATAATAACAAAAAGAAAGAAGAAAAACACCAGCAGTGAGGAGCATTCTACCTCCTCACTGTCAATAGTCAAAAGCTGTATTAAGTTTGGTCCTATGTAGAAAACACTGCTGCCACTCTTTAGAGATACTTTAAATATTCTCTGCCTTTAAGCTGAAACTGGCAATATCAGTACAATATTTCATTAATAACACTAAAAACAGTCATTTAGAAGGCCAAACACAAAACCATTAGGAGAACCTGAAAAACATATATTTTATTTAGAAGGTAAAGAATATGAAAGGCTTGCTCCCTTTCAGTCAGAGACAGTAGCACACAAGAAGATTTTTAGGATCCTTGAAAGATAGCAGTGAAGCCCTTTAGAAAGTCTGGCAAAGTAGAGGATTCCAAGGGTAAGAAGCCACAAGGGTGTAAGCTTAGAACTGTGCAGGACACATGGCCGGAGAAAGAGAATGGTGCAAAAGAAGCATATAGTGGGGAAGAAGCAGATACAGTAATAACTACTGTTCATCGCCAATAAAGAAACCAAAGCTTGGAAAGGATGGTTACTGTTCTGGATCCAGCTTATGATCATCCCTTACTCAGCCACAGTTTCTTGCTAATGATGATCCTCACGAAAATTGCCCAGCACCAAGCAGTCTTGTAGGTCACCAGGAAAGGTTTTGATCTTTGTTGGAGGAAGGTTCATCACCATGTTCATGGTGGTAGTCCGTGTGCTGGGCCTGCTGCTTGCAGCTGCTCCTGGAATCTGATGTAATTTATGGACGTGATCATACCTCATGTCAGGATTCTCCTGCTTCTCACCAAAAGCTTTGTTTTAGCCACTGTGGTATGGGGTGCCATGGAATGCTTTTGGTGCTCATGTAAATGCTGAAGAGTGCAGGAAAGGCTCTCCAGCAAAGCCTCTGGCTTGCTCCTTCTTGCTTGTATGCTCTATGTGCTGAGGCTTTCTCTGAGAGGCTACTACTGCTATCTTGGGTTCTAGCTTCCACAGTGGCTGTGAGAGGGTCAGCTCTACAATCCCGAAGTCCAGGAGTTGTGAGGCAAACTTTGCCCATTGGGAGATGGGAGGCGATGGAGACATCCTTCTCTCTTTCTTCCCCAGATGGACCATTTGAAGACACAGTGATTTATATGGCCTCTCTGAAGATGTCCTGAAAGACTAGGCAATCAGTGATACTTGTTACAAAGCAGTGGCCAGCTTGGAAATAAACCCCTTCATATTTGCTCTTCCTCTGAGACTGTCTCACTCTGTTTTGCCTTTACTCCTGCTTCTAGGATGACACATATAATTTGCCTCAGGCTTTGTTTTCAAGGGAATATTGGGCTTAGATAAGTGATGGCCCTAAGGGCATGAAACTTGTAAGTGACAGTCCTAGAATTTAAACCCAAGCCTACTTAAACTATGATACACAGATGAACAGAGACCCCAGTAGCCATACAGGTGAAGGGAAGAGTGAGACTCTCATGAAGAACAATGATTAGCCTGTCTGAACTCCTAAAGAAGAAATGAGAGCAAAAGCTCTGAGGGGAAGAAGTGCGGCATTCTGTAATTTTGGCTATCTGCATACAGAGGAAAATTAAGAGCCAGCAAGTCTTCTGCCTCCTATCTTTCCATCACAACTAGCAATCATGCAATTATCAGCGGTCCCAATTATCCAAGGAGAAGAAGGTGCCTATTGAAGATAACAGAATTTTGTTTCTATGAGTAATATTAACTGTCACTAACCAGTTCATGTGCCTTGATCAATTAGTCCAGTTTTACGTGCCTTTGAGGACATTCTCTCTGAAATGGGTATAGGATATTCTTGACTATTTCACAAAAGACTCTGTTTATAATATCTCTTTCATTTTAAGATAAAGTCTGTGGTTTAAGGACCTTACCCACAGAACACCAATTACCTCGAATCTGCAATATTTATTATCATTTTCTCCCTCTATAAAGTCTTCAAGAATATTGAGGTAAAAATTCTCTACTTGGAGAATAACAAAAGAACAGTCCCCTTGAAAAATCCATCTTTAGCAAAGAGGTGTAAATTTAAGGTGTATGTGTCTACTTTGATTTCCTGGGCTGTCTTTAGGAGCTTTAAATTTTTACACTGAGCACTGACGTTCTGCTAAGGAAAAGATCTCTAACATACATTTGCCAGCTCTACCTCATGGATCGAGAAGAATTTTTATCTATTTGTGAGGAAGATGGGCCACACACTACCAAATAAAGTTGCATTGGCTTCTGTTCTAGCAAATTATGCATATTCTCCCCAGAGTACTATTAAATAGATGATACAATCATTTCCTTGGACTCTAACGATCTTCCTAGCTCATCTCCTTGAACTCTCATTCCAGTCTCTAAACACGTCTATATTCAGGCAGCATTACTACTGTCTCATTTACCCTCTTTCAAACCTCCTATTTCCTTTCTTCAGTCAAGATCACAGAGGAGTCTCCTCATCCACATAAAAACTTCATGACCATCTGAAAAAACTAAAAATATTTAAACTATCCTTTCTCAACTCTTAGACACAAATGTCTAGAAATCAATGATAAGGCTGATATTAAATCTTTCCTTTCCTGCAAATGTGCCCAAATGAATAACATCAAAGTTTAAAAACGTTAAATGCAATCCATTTGGAATTTCCAGCTTAGTATAGTCTGGGTTTTATACCAGCTGACCTTTGGCTCTTTGAAGATACAAACACCAGGAGAGCTAGAGGTGATTTATTAATAAAACTAGTTAAATGAGGTAATCACAGTCATTACTTGGGTATATTTCAGCGTTTCTATCTACCATCACTATTGCTGTAAAATTCTGTATGGTTCTAATGGAGATTTAGGGTCACTTTGGATGGGGAAGTCACTTGTCCAAGTCCAAGAGGTTAGGTAAGAAGGGTCTACAGAAGTAGAAAGTATAATCCAACTCTGCCTTGATTGTGAGGTTAGCAGTGAGTTCTTTAAAAAATATGTGTGTAGGCATTTTGTCCTTTGTAGACTTGTGAAGCCACTGTCTCTCTCCTTGCCCACCTGCCAGGCCCCCAAACCAGAGGCCTTAATAAGGTTAATTACTACATGGGAGGGACAACTCTGTTTATAGAGGACCATGTGTCCACTGAAGAACTCCATCTTCTAATGAAATAATCACTACTACTCAAGATAATAGAACCAAATGAACTTCAAAATAGGAACAAAAATAGATTGTAACAAACCTAGTCATTTGGAACAGAAAACAATAAATCTTTCTTAGCCTACTTTTTTTGTTTATTTAATTTTAAGTGGTAGGGTTTTGTTTTTGTTTGTTTTTTTTTTTTTTACTTTGACTTTGGCCTCTTGGAATATATTTAAGTCATTTTAACATGGCCAAGTGATTCACATGGCATCCAAAGGGCACAGACCAAAGTATTTTCAAAGAAATCCAGGAAGGAAATATTATCCATTTGGTCACCTTTGCTGTTTGAAGGAGAGAGTCACCACTCTATTCCTACTATGAATACAGTTTTTGTATTATGGTTGTTATTAAAGTTGAGAAGGGGCTAGGAAGGAATGGGTTGTGGCCATTACTGCAATATTTAAATGTTGGAAAAATAAAAATCTATATTTGAGATTTGAGGCTACAGATGCAGCAGCACTATACTGTCAAGGATACCCTTTTACCAAAAGAGAATGCTATCCAACTGAGGGTCCAGATGGGAAAGGAAAAAAAATCATTTCCTGCAAAGCCCATCCATGGTGGCATAAATTCCTTTCCTTCAATTCTATATTTAGAGAGCAAAAAACGCGGTTGAAAAGAAAGAACAAAGTGAAATAAGACGTCTCATTGGTAATAATGACCATTCTTTTCTAGGGAATTCTTACGATGCTTGACTTCTTTATGCAGTTTTAACCCCTGATTTTTTTCCCCTTATACTCATATGGTTTCATATTGTGTCCCATTTTGGGTGGCAAACTTTAATAGGAATATGGGCAAAGAAAAGTGCATCCAGAGAAAAGAAAAGGAAGCAAACATTTAAAATATATACATATTACAAGACTGAAGAGGGTAGTAAAGAGTGCCATATAAGAAGTCATAAAAAGGTTACAGGAAAAATTTAACCAAAAGAAAACTATAGAGGGTCATGATAGTACTTTTGTGTGGAAGAGAAAGAATTCTTCTTTTGGGTAAATCCTCAAGACAAAGCTAACACTAAGATTTAGCATAATGGAAAAGGAGATTTTAGTTTATTTTAAAAGGGGAGGAGCAACTGAGGAGTGAACTTTTTCAATACTGGAAATATTTGGACGGAAGCTAAATGATTCCTTGTTCAGGATATTGCTGAGGGAATGTCTTGCTTGGATTGATGATTTAACAATATTTCCAACTAAATTATTCTATGACTCTTCAAGTACCAAATGAGTACATAATTATGATTAAAATTTTTCAAAATTAAAAAGATAGCACCAAATCAACAAATTTACACCAAACTGCCTTTAAAATAATATTATTCATCTACTCATCCATTCATCAAACAATTCTTTGAACACTTAGAATATACCTGCATGATTTTAGGCACATTAGGTGGCACACTGACAGATGGAACAGCTAAATACATGCCCTTGTAGAATTCTTGTAAGGGTACCACACAGTAAACACTCTTCCTAACAATATAGAAGATAAACATAAACAACAAATTCTATTAAAAAGATTGTGAGTGGAGGGGAGTGGCTACTTTAGCCAGGGTAAACAGGGAGGTACTCCCTTGGTAAATATCATTTGAGCTTAAGACCTGAATGATAAGAAAAGGCTGGCCATGCTGAGATTTGGGAGAAGAGAGGTTCAGGTAGTGGAAAGAACAAGTGGAAGGGCTCCTGAGGAAGAAATTATCTTGATCCAAGATTAGCATGAAGGCCAAGTATTGTTGTGAAGTGAGGTCAGGGGTAGGTAGGATCCAGGTCATGTAGGACTGTGAAGACCATGGTAAGGTGCTTGGATCCTATTCCTGTTGCAGTGGAAAGCCACAAGAAAGCATTAAGCCCAGGAGTGATGTGATCTGATTTAAAATTACTATGTACAAAATGGGCTTCCAGGAAGGAAGGGTGGAAGCATCTAGTCTAGTTTGGATTCTATCACAGTGGTCCAGGTAAGAGCTAATGAGGGTTCAAAAGGTAGCATAATTCATATGTTGTATTAACTATTCTTTAGATATTCTCCATTTTTCATACTTTCATGTATTTTTATTATTTAATGTTTATTAAATGCCACTAGTCTGAATGCTATGCAAAATAGAAATCATTTAACTTTGAGTATATTTGTGCATGTACACATATATGTATATATACATGTATATGTATATGTACATGTATATGTATACACACCCTGAGACTAGACACCTAGTATTTTTAAGGAGGTAGCAGGGATTGAGCCCAGGACCTCACACGTGGGGAGTAGGTATTGAACCATTGAAATACATCTGCTCCCCAGTGAGAGCTGGGTTTTTATTTGTTTGTTTTTAGGAGGTACTGGGGATTGAACCTGGGACCTTATATATGGGAAGCAGGTGCTCAACTATGTGAGCTACATCGGCTTCCTGACACATAGTATTTTTATTTATTTATTTTTTATTTTATTTTTTTATATAGTATTTTTTAAACTGGGAACAAATAGAAAGCAGTCTTTGGCACAAAAGTATAGATCAAACTGAAGGAGAATTGAACAAAAAACAGAAAAACATATAAGTTTTCATTTTATTTGCCTCAAAAATACTCTCCCACTTTTTCCAAAGGAAAGCCAAAAACTCAGTGTATCTAGTTATATAATTCGATCTAAATAAAATTTGGAGAAATTGGTGTTTATGGCACCTGCCAGGATGGACTTCCTTCTCCAGCTGTGAGAAGACAACACAGAAACAAGCCACAGACTAAACCTGGTGGCCTTCTCATGACCTGAGCCAGAGCCACTTGGAACAATTAGCATAACAAGTGATAGGCTCCTTGCGGTTTGTTGAACAGCAGAGAAATAAAAAACTAACTTTCAAGTACTCATTCTCCATGTTTTGTATTTTACTTTGGGGAAAAAGATGCAGTTGTTTAGAAACTGCAGGTGATCTGTCCCATTCAAACCAGGATTTAAACGCTGGTTTTATGTGCAGATGGATAAGCTATCAATCACTTGGCTGGAGGTGGAAAATCTTTGCTTAAGTCATCAGAACTCCCTAGTGTAATCTTACCTGCATTATGCAGGAAGATTCTGTTTTTCTACTGTGATTCGATATTGAGAAATAACATGAGCAGATAAGCTTTACAACAGCACTAGAAAACTCTGCCATTTCTAACAAATGAGAAGCAAGGGGCTCAATGGCCTGGATTCTGGCCTGTGGTCAGTGTGTGTAATGACCAAGACAATATGGCAGACCCCGCATCCCTCAGACAGAGCTGATCAAGAAAGCACAATGGTTGGAACAAATAGGAAAAAGGAAAATAATTGGAACCGATGAGATAAAGAGATTAGGTGGCTCTCAGTTTTTCAAAATTATTCCTTTACTATATTTTTCAGTTAATATTGATGTGATCATTAACTCTGAGAGTTAAGTCTTTCCTAAAAGCTCTGTGCTTATACAAATTGTGAAAATTCCATAACTCACATTCATTGTTAAAACTTGAGGGAAGACTATTACCATATGATATCTATTGTATGGTTTCAGCTTGGGAGCGATTCATAATACCACTCCTGTCCATCTCTTTCTTCCCACCTTTGTGGCATTCCAAACCTCTCTGTGGCCCCACCTACTTTTCCAGTTCACAGTTCTCAGTGTCCCAAAAACAGCTGGGGAGTCCAGTGAACAGCAAGGAAGGTAGTGCAGCCATGTGAAGGCAAAGGTCCGACACCTGAAGATATTCACAAAAGTTAAGGATAATTCCTACATGATTATTATCCACTTTGGAAAAGGGAATTGTATAGGAATAAACATCTGTCTGCATGATTATTATCCACTTTGGAAAAGGGAATTGTATAGGAATAAACATCTGTCTGCATGTTTAGACAAGTCTAATAAACAAAATAGCCACAAATTGGAGATGGCTATCAACATATTCATCTCTTAGACCTGGAATGTAATCCAATTCAATTATGAGCAACAATCATAGGAGAGCAATACAATACAGTGGAGTGTAAATAGCAGTCTTTACCCAGACTGCCTGGATTCAGACCTCACTTCACTATTAATTTGCTGTGGAGCCTTGGGTAAGCTAGTTAAACTCTCTGTGCCTCAGTTTCCTCATCTATAAAACTGTAATGACAATATTAGTTACTTATATTTTTTGTGTGTGTGTGAAGATCAAATGAGTCAATATATCGAAAATGCTTACAATAGTTCATGACACATAGTAATTGCTATATAAGCATTTTCTATCATTATCATGATCACCATCAACCCATAATAACTCTCCAACATCAGGAAACAGGTGGTAAAATATTATCCCAGTATTAGCTACTACTATAAGAAAGAAATACTCATTTTCAAATATTTTTTTAAGTCAATTCAAAACAACTTATTTTGTCAAATTTTCCTTCGAGTGCTTACTATGTGCTAAACACTGTTTCTGTGATAGGAACGGTCAAAGCAAGGGAGACAATGTCTCTGATCTCTAGTAGCTTCCTATTTAGTAGGCTGGACACTACATATGGTTCTTGTGTGCCATCAACCATTTCAAAGAAGGTTCAACGAAGATGCAGTTTTAAAGAAGAAAAACACAGTTTCCTTGTCAACAGGCAATAAGTTAATGTCTTAATGCTCCTTAGAGCTTTACCTTAATCACGCCATTCCCATGTAAATATATCACAAGATTTTATATTGATTTTCTTCAAATTGTCTGCCTCCTTTACAAAGTGCCTGGACAGGCAGAGAGAACACTATCAGGCTTCCTCACCAGACACAGTAATACCTTTAACTAGAACAAACAAGAAAATATAAACAGTATGCATGTGCCCTGAAGCAAATATTAACAAAATGCATTGGCAGGTCATTCTTAAACACAAAGCGATAGAATTGCCAACTCAAGCTCCATTCTAATTTAACTTTTACTGAGCAATTTCAGCTCAAACTACACAAAGAGAAGGCTCACAGTGGTGAAGAGGTCCAACACTAACCCACAGGTTAGCCCATTGCATGTACATGGGTTTGAAAAATCATATTGAGTCAGAATAATTTTAGGACACTGAATTGAAGTCCAATGATCTGGATTCTACTCCTACACAGTCTACAGGCAAGTCATCAAACCTTAACCTTATTTTATAGGTGACATTACAGAATCTAGAATGTGATACCATAAGTAGTTGTCTTTTTTTTTTTCTCTCCCCTTCGCCCCCCCCCCTTGTCTGTTCTCTGTGTCTATTTGCGCGTGTTCTTCTTTGTCCGCTTCTGTTGTTGTCAGTAGCACGGGAATCTGTGTTTCTTTTTTGTTGCATCTTCTTGTTGTGTCAGCTCTCAGTGTGTGTGGCACCATTCTTGGGCAGGCTGATCTTTCTTTTGCGCTGGGTGGCTCTCCTCACAGGGTGCACTTCTTGCGTGTGGGGCTCCCCTACGTGGGGACACCCCGCATGGCAGGGCACTCCTTGAGCACATCAGCACTGCGCGTGGGCATGGGTCAAGGAGGCCCGGGGTTTTGAACCACGGACCTCCCATATGGTAGACGGACACCCTAACCACTGGGCCATGTCCGCTTCCCGTAGTCGTCTTTCTATATAATGCTGGAGCACAGACCATGTAGCAGAGATGGCCTGCAGAGGATTCTGTGTTAGTCAGGGGTCCATCAGAGAAGCAGAACAAGTAGAGATTTGACCTTACCTTACTCAACTGTAGATGCCGGTAAGCAGTCTCTGTAAGGCTTTGTCTCTGCATCTGACGTAGATGTGGAGCTTGACTTCCACAGGACAGTCAGTAGTGTTACTGGATTTTATCTAGGTTCTTGGCTTATGATGCAGAAATGAATTTCAAGAGCACATCAGGTGAGTTAGGTCAGTAATTTATTCAGGTAGGGAGGGAAGAGAAATGGGAGAAAATTACGGAGCATAGGTCCCAGGTTGAGAAGAAGGGGCTGAAAAAGAGGGCTGATTTACAGGCTACAATTTCCCATTATAGGCTATAAATGCCCAAGTTTTACTTGTGTGGACATGTGGCAGAGGAAAAGTGGTGAGAGTGGTGCTCTGAGGGCAGGACAGGTCCACAGGTGAGAGAGCACATGAGAGAGAACCCAGGCCCGGGGCCACCTTTTGAACTGCTAGTTATCACACCCCTTTGCTAATGGCAGCTGTTCAGCACTTTGATTGCTTATTTCTCCCATCAATCTCCCAGGAAGGCCCAATGATAAAGTCCTTAGGGAATATCTGGGGCTTCTTCTGAGTGGCAGAATCTTGGGGACGGTCTTCTAGCAGCCATCTTGGGGTTATTGATGTCCATGTGGACTTCTTGCCAGGTTCCAGATCTATCTATTGATTCCTTATCTTACTAGCCTGCTTCAGTAGGAAAGAGAATTTGGATAGGAACTGAGGGATACCAAGGGCAGGCTGGAACCCACAGGCAGAAGTTGGAATCCCACAAGGTAGGAATGAAACTTGTGTCTGGCCATGGGGGATGACAGAAGCCAGGGCTCTTGGTCAGAGTTAAACACACATACCCAGCCCAGGGGTTGAAGAAACTGAGGAGGGATCCAGGTAGAAGCTACAGCAATTGCAAGACCAGGTGGTGCTTCACCCCAACTATGAGGTGACTCAGCAGATCAGGACCAATGCCTGTGAGCCACAAAATGGCAGCTGCTTCTCCCTGTGGTCCCGCAGCATCTAGAGACATAAAAGAAAGTGAATGCTGGGAAATGTAGTTCAGCCAAGTCAGTCAACACACTGCAAAACCATCACAGACCCTTGATTACCGTTGGGAAATTAACATAGCAGTTTTCACCTTCTTATCAGACAAATGTCACTGGGTGCTAAAGCACTGGCACATTTCCATGCCAATGTTTAAAAGCAAGAGCTTTGGAGACTTTCTGAAACATGTTCAAATCCAAGGTTTACCGCTTTCTTACTTTGTGACCTTGAGAAAGCAAATTATTTAACTCGCTGAGCTTCAGTTTCTTCATCAGTAAAATTGGAATTATAATACCTGCCTCATCAGTCAAATCAAAGGTTAAGGAAGATAATGCTGGTGAAATGCTAGTACAGCACCCATTATGTGTAAGTGCTCAGTAAGCGATAACATTATTATTTTAATGGCCACATGCCAACATCTCTCAAGAGCTAACTACAGTAGAGTCAAATGTCTGGAGAGACTCCCAGAGATCTCTTTCCCCTGCCCAGTTACACTGTGTGCTTAAGGGGAGTACAAAAGAAGTTTACAAAGGACATTCTTGAGACAAATAGAATGGAACCAATTTATACATCAAATCATAGAGACTTGACTGCTTTCATATTTTCCCAGCTGCTGAAGATACTTGCTGAAAAATGTTGATATTCTGAAACATCATGCTTCCAAGCTAAATTGAATAGTGGATGCATCAGGAAAAAAAAAATCAGTAGGTCAACCAAATCTTATGTTAGACAATATGTGCCAGGAAATATAATTATAAGGAGACAGGTTGCCTGGGTTCAAATCCTGTGCTTGGGTCAGATACGTTAACCCACTCTAATTTTTTACATCTGTAAGTAGAAACTGTATGCACATCTATGTCATAGTCATTGTGAGGATTAAAGAGCTAAAATATATAAAGTGTTTAGAATAGTAAACACAGTAATCATCACATAAGTATTTGCTATCATTATCATCATTGTTGTTCATCATCATATTTTTTGCCATCACTCACAGATCTCACATCTTCTTTCAACCAGTAACCAGAACCTACAAACTTAGGCCTACCCACACCAAACAGGAATAAAATCAACTAAAGAAAAATTGACTTCAAACCAGGATTGGCATTCAACTCTCTACTGTCTGTTCCTAACCTACTTGCTTCTTTTTGTCTAGGCAGACTTCTCTGAACATGACTCCTCACTTGCCCAGACCTGGAGAATCCATCAGCTCTTCATACTTAGCTGGATTTTAGGATTTTCTTCCCTGCCAGCTGTAGCCAGCTCTCACTCATACTCAAGTAAGGGCCATTAGAAAGGACTTCGGTGACAGTCTTATGCTTAAATAGAAATATGGAAGTAGTTTTCCATTATTAATTTTAACTAGTAAAAATCATGGAGAATTTCACAATTATTTTATGAAATTATCTTAAAAAGGGTGCAATTCTTAGAGCCCTTTTCTCATCCTTTGAAAGCACCAGACAACTGAAAACTGAGCCTGACGGTTCTAAAGGGAAAAGCCATGGCTCTTTTCAAATGTTTGCTTTTCCACATTTGCACCTGCACTTCACCATAATAATATAGCTTAAAGGAATTTAATGAAATGTATCTAATTCAGAACACAGAAGCTGAAGGAAAGATTTCTGTTTTGAAAAGGGATTCCTATAAATAATTTAGCAAATTTGAGCACATAACCTGTCCAAAGTGCGAGCATACTTTGTTTCGAGCAGCCAATTTTGCATGCAGAGCTGTGGTTTTCTTGTTCCTTCTGTGAGCTGTGGCTGCCGTTTCCTCACGGGCAAACCCTCAGTGGTATACCAACCACGGATGTATTTCTCATTTGTGCATAAAAGTGATTTCCTTGAGTTATGAGCCCCAAAGTTCCAAAAAGCTAACAGTGTGGGTGGCCACACAGGTATAAGTGCATAAAAGTCTGTTCTTAGCATGACTCAAGGAGCGAACATACTCACTTCAAACAACTCATCTTTCTGGGAACATGCTATACAGCACTCCATCAGGGAGAGGCATATTTGTGGTCATGATGTACTACAAAAATGGTATGAGGACACACACACCAAAAAATGTTAGAAAACCAAGGAGCAAAGGAAAATCTAGTTCCTTTATAGGACGGGATCCTTTAGCACCCCTCCCCCACATCTTCCACGGACACATCTTAGCTCCCTGGAATTCAATAAAATGCCAGAAGTGAGGCTGTGTCTGTGAACCCAGCCATCAACCAATGGTCTTTCAAAAGACTTTCAAAAGCATAAAAAGTAAATTTACAAGTCTTGAGAAAGAGCCTCCTGGTCTCTGGTTAATTGCCTCTAGAGAAGGAAGGTCCCATACCTTTTAGACGTGGAGAAGGAGGCTGCCACTGGTCACACAAGGTTGCTTGAGCAATATGTGTGAATCAAGATCTGGGCCTGGAGGAGAGTGAGTGGGCAGAGCAGGTCCTTGGCCACCAGATGCACCACCATCACCTCTACTCTACCAGAACAGGGGAAGAGTGGAAGTGGGCCTCCTGGGATGAATGTAAGTTCTTTGAGTTCAGGACACCCATCTTCTCTGAGCAGGTTCTGGGGGCCCTAGATGTCTATGAACCTTCAAAACTTGCTCCTATGAAAGCAAAGATAATGCTGAAAATGTTGTGACTATTGGCCTGGAGATCTTGATTCAAATTGGAAGTACCCAGTTCCCTGTAAGAAAGAGTATGTCTTATGTTCCCTTTTCTACCTATGGACCCAGGAATAGAATTATTCCTGATTGTAAAGTACATATTTGCCTATTAAAATAAAATGGCCAGGAGCAGGTGTAGCTCAGTGGTTGAGTGTCTGCTTCCCATACACGAGGTCCTGGGTTCAATCCCTGGTACCTCCTAAAAACATAAAATAATAAAATAAAATACTGCCAAACTAAGCAATTTGTGATAAGCCGTTACAAATGTATAAGGTTGATTCTATTTAGATATATGTTCACTGAAGCTAAAATTGTCCACAGATGTATTTCTGACCATAAAATAGATACATCCCTAGAGAGTTGCCAAGAAATCTTTTAAAAAAGAAATATATCTTTAATGTGCAGGGGGAGCTCATTAGTTCCAAGTACCCTGGGATGAGTAATTTAGTAGAGAAACTGTGTGTATTTAGGGACAGCCTGAGATGTGAAGGATATTGTAAGAAACAAAGATTAGTTTAGTTTTCACATAAAGGAAGAAAATATTAATTAATGTAACCTGGCAGCCTACTTCCTTAGTCTCCTACTCCCGGGTTAAGCAGAAACAAAGGAAACCAGCTTACGCCAGTCCTATAGGCAGTAAAAAAAAAAGATGCCCAAAAAAGAGCTAAGTCAGTACCAATTCAGCACTAAATTCCCCTCCCTACTTGGCAAAAGGGAGCAGGTAAAAACTAAAATGGTTGGAATGCAATTGGGGAAGAGGTTAATCACAACTTTTGCACGGGAAAGTTACCTCTGAAGTATCCAATCTATGGAGAAACAGAGAAGTGCTTGCGTGCTAGGCTTAGGGGTATAAATTGTGTCATTTTTCTTTGTTCGGGGCACCAGCCACATTTTCTGGTTGTGCGCCCCTTCTTGCAAGATTGAAAATAAATTCTTTTCTTCTCCACAATCAGGTGAACCTTATTATCTTCTAGAAGATTTATTTCTTACAGATATGAAAGAAGTACAAGATGTGACCTTGGCCTACAAGCAGATTTCAATTCAGAAAATTGCTTCAAAAATTTAGATTTCCCTCTATTGAATTATCTTAAAATGAGGCCACCTATACCATATACAGCATCCAAGAAGCCCCCGTCTTGCCTTGTGTCAGGGAAGCAGCCTGTGATAAGGCCTTGCCATATAATACTGTGTGGTCAGATTACGTCCCTTCCTCAGAGCAGTCCTGAACTTCCTAGGTATCTTGGGCCATTCAACCTGAAGACATGATTTGCACAGGGTTGAGCAAACTCTATGCAAAATTGAGCAGACACTCCTCCTCCTTCTGTTGCCTTCATGTGCCATTACTGTCTTTGTCCACTCATCGCACATATATAAGCACTCAGACATTCACTCATTTGCAGTTTCCAGTGTCTTGGGCTACTCCTTGGCAGTCTTAGGCCTTCTACGGTGAGGCCTCGTTGGAATGAGTTCAACATCACCAGCCCATTCTCCAGGCCTTCATTGACTTCATCTCCCCACCTTACCTTCCTCAATCAGAGGAAAATCAGGGGCAAGATAGGGAGATCTCCCTGAGTCCCTCAAATCATACCATGTAAGTAACCCTTTCCCAGCTATGTCTAGCTGGGAAAAAAGGGGGGAAGGGAACAAACTCATTTCAGCATAGCTATAAAGAATCTTCTCTTGTTGGTTCAGTTATAGCTGAGAATGAGAAAACTCTGGTGGTCTCCTAAGCCTGGATTAAATGACAAAGGTCTATTGGAGGTTAAATGATAGTAAGTGAATTAAAAATAATATTTTACTCTCAGAACCTAGGGGAACTTAAAACTCCATAGAAACATATCACTGTATGAATAGTTAAATATTTCTAGTATAACATTTCTAACTCTTAACTCTCTGTGATATTTGACACAGTTGACCACCTCCTCCTTGAAAAACACTCTTCTCTTGGCTGCTGTTACACAATACCAGCCTGGTTTTTCATCCCTACTTTCAACAACAACAACAGCAGTAATGATAGCTTATTTTGTTGAGTATTTCCTCTGTACCAGGCATTGGACCATGTATATTCCATGCATTTTCTAAAGTCATTATCCTGGATTCTCACTTCATTCTCTCCTCGGGAATTTAGAAGACATCTATTAGCTAAACATTCCAAAATTGCTGTCTCCAGTCCAGAACTCTTTGCATTTCAGACCCACACAACTACCTACCTACCTGGCAACTGCTCTTGGATATTTCTTAGGCATCTCCAAATGAACTCTTGAGCTTTCCTCATACATTACCCATTCCCCAGTGTTCCCCAGCTCTGTAAATGACATTTAATGCAGGAATATAGGAGTCATTCTTGACACCTTCCTCCGCTCAGCTTTTATACCACATCCATCATCAACCCTGTCAATATTGTCTCCACAATGCATACCAAACCTGCCACTTCCCTCCCTTTCCACAGCTACTTTTCTCCTCAGGATTAATGCCATCACCTTATAACCAGTGTTACTACTTTCATTCTTGCCCAGTGCCAATCTAGTCTCCACAAAGCAGTCAGAACAGTCCTTTCAAAATAAAATGGTCTCTTACCTACTCAAAACTCATCCTTTGGCTTCCCATGACACTTAAGATAAAATCAAGAATCCTCAGGTAGCCTGTTCCTCCTTTCTCATTCTCGGCTGCTCCACTTTCTTCCCAAGTTCAGCTGTGAGCTATCAGACATATGGCTCATCTCTTCAGTCTTGAGCTACTCAATATGCCCAGCCTCTTGGGGGCCTCTTTCCATGCCTCTGTTCTCTGCTGGTTTTAGACTCCAGAACCTCTCTCAGCCCTCAGGGCTTCTCTTTTCCTGCAGGCCTCACATGGCAGGATCAATATGGCAGCTTCCTTTCTCTGTGTGTCTGTCTCTCTCTGTGTCTCTGTTTTTATCAGTTCCAGTATGAGGGCAGAGACTCATTATGAATAATGCCACACCAACATAATCTAGTCAAATGGGTCTTACACCCACAGGAACGGATTAGTTAAGAACATAATATTTCTCTTTTTGGGATTCATAAAATAATTTCAAACTGCCATAACCTTCTATACTTCTTTTCCAAAATTAGCTTTATTCCCTGCCCAAGTCTGCTGGGTCCCTTTAGTCTTCCATGTTTTTGGAACTTCCTCTACCCTCCCAATCCAACCTGAGTCTTGCCTCACTGACATAGTCCAATCAAAAGCAATTAATCAAGTTCCCTTAACAGAAGCAAATGCAATCAAAGGGTTTCACACCCATAAGAATGGATTAGTTCAAAAACAATTCTTTTCTGGAATTCACAAAAGACCTTCAAACTGTCACACTCTTCCATCTTATACAGCTTTTCTTCTTAATCAGAGAGATGCTGAAGGACGTATTAGCTAGTATAGTACAGTAGCAAATAAAACCATAAATCAATATGGCTTACATATGAAAATTTATTTCTTGCTCACACAATTCCATTTTAGGTTTGAAGGACTCTCTAGAACAATCCCTATCCATCTATGATGACTCAGGGATCCCATCTGCTTCTATTAGTTGGTCTTCTTAGTTGTAGTAGTGGACAAAGAGAGAGCTGAAGGGTTAAATAAGAGCTTTTAACTACCTCAGCCAGGAAGTGTCATATATCATTTCACTTAGAGTACATAGACCAGAACCAGTTGTGTAGTCCCACCCAAAAATTTTGGTGAAAATAAATTATTAATTAAATATTTAATTTTATTAACGATATTAAAATATAACAAACATTTAATACTAATAAATATTCCATAATGGAAATATAAAATATTGATAAATCATTAATGTAATGTTTATTAAATTATGTCTCCAATTGACACAACAGATGAATATACTTTTATGGGTAACAGAGGTCTCTCTCAACAGGCCAGATATTGTCAGCAAATCAACAAATCCACAGACTGGCCCTGACTTTGGTCTTCTTGGTAAAGTCATATAAAAATATGAAAGTAAAATTGTATGTCTCTAACTTTGCCTTGTTTCATACAGACAGATGTGTGCCACTTTGCTCCACATGTTGAAATGACCGTTGCCAGATGATGTATTTTTTTTTAAGTGGACTTGGCACTGGACTTTCCCACCTCTCCTGTTTCTAATCATGCATTGCCTGGGCACGGCAGGGTCAGGCTTAAAGACTTGCTAGAACTGGATTCAAGATTTACGAGAACGAGATGTAACCAAGCCTCTCCCAGAGGTTTGGGAAGAACAGCTGGAGTCTGGCCCTTCGCATCATGACAAGGACTATTAAAAACTAAAGTTTGTTTTTTTTTAATTTCTTTTTAAGATGAGTGTAGAAAAGCAATCCCAAATAGTATCACAGGCATCTTCACAAGAGGCACCTTTAAAGCAAAATATTCTAACAGCTCTGGCACTCTACATCACTCACATTTCAAACTCTTTGTAAACAAGAGGCAAAAATTATTAGGTTTGAACTAAGGGTTTTCCCCCTTGACCCATTCCTGAATGAAGTTGAATCATTCCTACTCAAAGCAGTGAGGGGCTGTTTTGTTCTCAAGGCCCCACCCTGTGCTGATGTAATGCTCCACGGCTGTGTTTTCCTGATGAGTGCGCTAGGGAGGGTCCTTGCCAGGAGGAGGAAAGCTGCTGCCCAGTGCTCCTGGAATGACTGGGAGAGAAAGGAGGGCTGAGAGCACACATCCCTGCAATGGAAAGCACTGACAGCTCACGCTGAGTATTGGAAAGTTCACCTTTTCCCTCCTTCTCTCCAACTCACCATGACTACCCCCTACCCCCACCCAACTCCTCCAAGACCATCCATCCCCGATAGTTCATCACTCATCACCAGAGAGCTCTGCTTTCTTTAAACGTTGTCTCTGCAGCCAGCTTCCCTTCCTTTGCAACATCAGATGATGTCTACCAGGCTAAGTACTCCTGTGGATTCCCAGCACCCTGGTTCAGCAGAGGTAAATTTCCATGGCCTGAAATAGATAACCCAGAACTTCCCTAATGGGTGGCCCTGTTACGTTCTTGAAAGAACTTGTTATTTTAACTACTTGCTTTACCTTTAATGCTGAATTTGTATTTGTGCATGTGTCAGAAACACCAGGGCAGAGGGAAAACTTTAAATAAAATAAAAAGCATAAGCATTGCATTTATTCTATGCCCCTCCCAGTTCCATCTCACTCCTGATTCACCTCTTTAATGACTTTACTTTTTAAAATGTAGAGTTATTTGAAAAAAATAGGAAAGCGATATATACAGATAAAATTTTGCATGTAATTTCTTAAACTACTCAGGGCACTTCATAAAAATTATAAACAAATTGAGTGTTTTAGAGCCATTTTATTATCTTTCATATGAAAGCAACTAACTTTATAAAAACCTTTGTTAAAGATATTCTATTCCTAATGAATGGGTGGAAACTGCATGCAATCCTTGAATTTAAAGAAAATTGTTAAGTAAATTTACATTGCTGCAAACCATTTATTTTCCCCATGTGGAATTTAAATTATATCCTCATCTATTCAAAAATTTCAACAAGTTTCTGTTTGGTTGTTGATTTTTTAAATTCCCCTTGGAAAGAGGTGTAAAAGATGGGGTAAAGCATTTTCTGCCTTTGAAGGAGGATAGAAGCTTTATGCATTGTGCAGGAAAAGAAAAAGAAAAACAGTTTCTGGTTCTCTTTCATTGTGAGTGGAGATGTTTGCTGAGCAGAAGTCTGCACAACTGATTAAAAATTTTAAAAAGAACACAATTCATCTAAAACCATATTTTTCACTGGCACGAATTTAGTCATGAAAATTTTAAGTCATATAATAAATACCAGCTTAACTGCATCTTGAAAAATCTTCTAATATTTTTGATTGAAGACATTCTAAAGCCTCTATCACCACCACCCCCCCCCAAATTAAAAATTGTCCTTATTATGAAATAGGTGAAGGAAAAAATAAACCTATTGGAACTTATTGGCCTGAGATAAAAAATAATTTAGAAATGGAATCTATTCTTTATGAAAATTTACCTTTGACCTCTACTCCCTCTTACTCCCTTGGCGACACCTGACTCCTTCCAACTTGATGGGTTGCCCTGCAGGCCTTTGCTTCTAGAAGCTCCCCTAGATTGCATGGGGCACTGGGATACCCTGAAGGTTGGTTGGCCAAACACATTTTAGTATGTATTTGCCCTCATATCCAAGGACAATGATATTTTCAATGAATTTATCTATATATTTTAATGCATAATGAAAGAAAATTAAACCATATGTACTGCTTGTTAAAGAAGAACAAATAAAATGGGACTATACATTATGATTATTATTGATACTGCATTCAAAATAAAACTAATATGATTAAAATAATATTTGCTTTATCTAAAATAACTTACCATACACCACACACAAATAATAACATCATAAAAATAACTCCAAGGAGGAAAAAATAAAGAATATGTATGAATGCAAGCAAAACATTTCCCTCCATCTGCCCCATAAGATCTAAGCTCCCTCTCAGTATGAAGCAGCCCAGGCATCACCATCCCAAAAGCCTCAAGATTTAGGAACGAACAAACATAAGGGGTGAATGCAATTATAGACTTATTATTCTAGTAATGAAAGAATTTGTAACATTGATATAAAGGCAGTGATCACCAGAGGTTCTGCACAGAGGGGGTGTAAAGAATAGGTGGATTGGAATTGTTCTGCATGATATTGTTATGACAGATACAGGCCATTATACATTTTGTCAAACCTATAAAACTGTACAATGCAAAGAGTAAACCATAATATAAATTATAGTCCTTGGTTAGTAACAATGCTTCAGTATTTCTTCATCAAAGATAACAAATGTAGCACACCATTGTAAGATATTATTAATACGGGAAAATGTGGGAGGAGAAAGAGTGGGGTATACAAGAATCCCCTATACTTTTTTTTTTAAGATTTATTTATTTATCCCACCCCCACCCCCACGCCCACCGCTTGCTTGCTGTCTGCTCTCTGTGTCCATTCACTGTGCGTTCTTCTGTGTCTGCTTGTTTCCCTGTTGCATCATCTTGCTGAGCCAGCTCTCCGTGGCCACGGGCCATCATTCTCTGTGGGCATGGGCCAGCTTTGCCTTCACCAGGAAGCCCTGGGAAGTGAACCTAGGGCCTCCCATTTGGTAGACGGGAGCCCAATCAGTTGAGCCACATGAGTTACAATGCAGGAAAATGACACTAATGAAAGTTTCAGGAAGATTGAATCTTTCTAGAATCCGGCACATTGCTGATATACAAAGTTCTGGCTTTAAGGGAATGTGATGAAATAATCACTAATGGCCTTTATTCATGTATTAGTCAGCCAGAGGTGTGCTGATGCAAAATACCAAAAATGGGTTGGTTTTTATAAAGGGTATTTATTTGAGGTAGGAGCTTACAGATACCAGGGCATAAAGCATAAGTTACTTCCCTCACCAAAGTCTATTTTCATGTGTTGGAGCAAGATGGCTGGCTGCTGACATCTGTAAGGGTTCAGGCTTCCTGGGTTCCTCTGGGCTCAGTTCCTTTGTTTTCTTCACAAGGTCAGCTCTAGACTATGAGGCTCTCTAGGCTTTGCCTCTCTCCACAAGGTCAGCTGTAGACTATCAGGCAAATGGGTCTGTCTCTCTCCCTGGGATTCCAGCTTAAGACTTCAGCATCAAACTCCAACATCAAAACTCCAACATTAAAAGCCCTCAATTCTGTCTTTTGCCATGCCTTTTTATCTGTGAATCCCCACCCACCAAGGGGCAGGGACTCAATGCCCTAATGACATGGCCCAATCAAAACCCCAATCATCACTCAATCATGCCCAGGTACAGACCAGATCACAAACATAATCCGATATCCGTTTTTGGAATTCATAACCATATCAAATTGCTACAGCATGTATTCACTTTATTTCTCTCTTTTTTCTATTCTTCTATTTCACATAGCCCCTTTCCCTTTATTCTGATGCTAGTGACTTATAAGAATTCAGCATATACCTTGGAAGTCTCTGGATAGTGGACAAAGTTAAGGCATTCATGTTTTAAAAAACTGAAGAGTATTCTCAACCTGTAACTCTGGCCTTAGCCGTGATCACTATACCCAGGTTCTATTCCTACTTCATGAACCAATTGTATGATCTTAGGCAAGTCACTTAAACCCTCTGGGACTCCAGTTTTTCCTCTGCAAAATGAGGGGAATGAACTCAAGGGTCTTTAAGGCTTCTTCTAGTACAGAGATTTTGATTCTATAAAATCAATGTTTTTGGTTACTCCTAGAACTTCATAGGCTTTGAATCCACACAGCATTATAATGGTTAATTCCACAGTGACTAAAATCATCTATCAACTAGCAGGTTGCATCATGTGGTTTTGGTGTTTGAGAGAGAAATAAAAGTGATTTTATAGAGGGAAAAAGATCCAATTCAACCTCTTCAAGCTTTGTGCTCTGTTGCATACAAGCAAGTCACTTTCTTCTCTACTGCAATATCCTCAATTAGAGGGAAGCAGATATGGCTCAAAAGTGATAAAGCATCCACCTACCATATGGAGGGTCCAGGGTTCTATACTCAGGGCCTCCTGACCCGTGTGGTGAGCTGGCCCATGCACAGTGCTGTCGCTTGCAAGGAGTGCCATGCCATGCAGGGGAGCCTCCACGTAGGGGAGCCCCATGCGCAAGGAGAGCACCCCACAAGGAGAGCTGCCCTGCGTGGAAAAAAGAGCAACCCGCCCAGAAGTGGTGCCACATACAAGGAGAGCTGACGCAGCAAAATGACATAACAAAGAAGAGAGGCAGTTTCCCAGTGCCGCCTGATAATACAAGCGGACACAGAACACACAACAAATGGACACAGAGAGTACACAATGGCAGGTGGGAAGGGGAGAGAAATAAATAAAAACAAGTCTTTTTAAAAAACCCTCAATTAGAAAATAGATTTTTTAAAAACCTCCATCTACTCCCCAGGAGAATGGAAAGAAGATACTTAACAAAGATAGTTTAAGAGGATGAAGAACAGCATTGTAAATGTGGTCTAGTTAGAAAGACTCTCCGTAAATTAGATTTAATTCTCTCACTTTCTATTGAAAATGCTAAGAACCCTTGTTTAATTCTATGCCAGCCCTTTACCTCATCTTGCTTCTTCCAAATGACAGAACAGATATGAAAGTGCTTAGAAAAGATAATAGACTTTCATAAAGGAAATGGAATTTTAGATATCTTTGCATTTTCCCTCAGGAATGATGAAGTGTTAAAATGAATTCAAAACCCTCTAGATCTAGGCTTTCATTCCAAATCTGACACTTAGCAGATGAGAGTCAAAAACATGTGACAGAAACCTTCTGAACATCAGTTTCCTCATCTGTGACACTGAGATTATAACGATCACTGCACAGGAAGGATTGTTGTAAAGATTAAATGTGATCTACATATCAAAAGTTCTTAGCAGCAGACTTGACACATTGCCCATGTTCAACAAATACTTGTTCTCCTGCCCTTTCCCCTCTCCATTCACCCATCACACAGCCTGATTATATCACTTCCCTACTTAAAATTCATCAGTGTTTCCCCAATACCTTAGAGATGAAGGGTAAATTCTCAAGTCCCCTGCTTATCTCCTATCACACCTGGCATCACAACCTGTTCTCCTTGGCATACCTGTGGTTTCCTGAAAAAAACCCTGTTACTCACTTCAGGGCTTTGAATCGTGCTATTCTTTTTGTGAGGAGCTTCCTTCTCAACCTCATCTGCCTGGCCAATTCCTATTCTTTCTAAAAGACCCACTTCAAATGACAGTACCTTTTAGAAGCCTCCCCTGACCCTCTTGGTTGAATTATGTGCCTCCCCACGTGTCCTGTGTATACAATTATTATACTGTATTTTTTAAAAGAAAACAACTTTGTATTTTCAAATAATTACAAACCTACAGGACGGTTGCAAAAATAATACAAAAGCAAAATGGAGAGCTCTAATATACCCTCTGCAATGGTTAACTGCATGTGTCAACTTGGCTAGGTTCTCATGTCCAGTAGTTTGTTCAAGCAAGCCCTGGTTTGTTACTGAGGTGGTATTTCAGAGATGAATTTAGTCAGTCAATTGCATCTAAGAGAGATAGCATCTACAATGAACAAAGGAGATTGCCTTCAACCACAAAGGGAGTTCTCCTCATCCAATCCAGTTGGATGACTGAAAGGGAAAAATGAGGATTTCAGCAATCAGAAAGAAGAATTTCTACCTCTATTTCAGCTAACCTTCTTCTCCTGGAGAACTCAGTTCCCTTCATCAGAGTCTCCAACTAGAAGCCTGCCTTATAGAATTCAGACTTGCCAATACCCACCATCATGTAAGCCAATTTCTATAATAAATCTCTTAATATTTACATCTATCTATCTATCTGTCTATCTATCATCTATCTATCTATCTATCTATCTATCTTTCCATCCATCTATCCTATCAGTTCTATTTCTCTGGAGAAACCCTGACTAATACAACCCCTTACTCAGACACCCAGATTTACCAACTTTTAACATTTTGCCACATTTGTTATAGCATTCTATCTGCATTTCTATCTATCTATCTATCTATCTATCTATCTATCTATCTATCTATCTATCTAATCTATCTGTTCACTTTCTAAGCATTTGAGAATCGGTTGCATATATCAGGCTCCTTGAACATTTAAATTTCCATGTACATCTCCTAAAAACAAGGATATTCACTTAGGTAATCACATTAAGTACCATTATCAAGTTTAAGAAATTTAACATTAATATAAGTCATATAGTTTATATTCTAATTTTTTCAATTGTCCTAATAATATCCTTGGAACATTTTTTCCTCCTTTGTTAGATCATATATTGCATTTGTTGCTGTCTCTTTAGTTTCTCTTTTTTAAATTGTGGAAACATAAATACAGTGAAAAATTCCCATCTCAGTCATTCTCAAGCCCACCAGTCAGTGGAATTAATCACATTCACAACATTGTGCTACCCTCACCATCATCCATTACCAATTTTTCCATCATCCCAAACAGAAACCCTGCCCCCATTATGCATTATTATCACACTGTTTTAATTTCTAATGTTCTTGGCTTGTCTAACCCATCAGACTAGGAATTTCTTGACTGTAGGTTTGGTAGGGATTTGTCTCTGAATTCCTAATGCCCAGCACACAGAGGCAACTCAAAACATAATTAAAAGGAAAACAACATAAGAAGATGGAAAAAAGAGGTGGGAAAAAAATAAGAAAAAGAGAACCAGGGAAAGGTAGTAGGGAGGAAGGATGGAGACAGAAACGAGGATGGGAGGAAGATAAAAGTATTTTTGACACCCTAAAAATCCAGTCAATTCAAAAGAAAGTTAAGAAAAAGACACTTATTTACCTGAATGTGGTTTATCTGTCTAAATGTCTTCTATGCCAGTGATATGACTAACGTTAAGGACTATGAGCTACCTAAATTGTAATTTGATGAAAGAGGAAGATTCAAAACAAACTAAGTTAAATAATGTAAAAATTGTATTTACAAAAGAAGAGCGGATAAGCCAAAAACGCAGTATATTGGTGTCAGATTAGATACTAGGAATAATGTCCTAACAGTGGAGATCTAAAGTGCTAGAAAACATTACTAAGGAGGTTTTCAAGTGACTTTACATAGGGAATTTATAAAAGCATGGAAGGAAGGAAGAGAGGGAGGGAGGGAAATAAAGAGGCAGATAGATACAAGATAGATACATATGATATGATATATAGAGATAAATAATTCAGAGTAATTTGAAGGCAGATCTACAGATATATTTCACTTTTTCAGGCAAGATTATTTCTTCGACAACCTTTCCCTATGGTTAAATGATTATGATTATGAATTTTCAAACAAAGAAATTTAAAAACCTTTCTATCTCATTCACTGAGGGCCCTAATTTTTTAAAGTCAGTGGCAAATTAAGTTTGAAACCATGATATTCCACATTCAGTAATTTTAGAGCAGTTTAAAAGAATATTTTCTTCAAAATAAGAGCTTGGACAGAGAGTATCTTCAATTGCATGCAAGGCATTTCCACCCATCTGTCCCATGGGATGTAAGCCCCCTTTCAATCTGAAGCAGAATGGGCATTAATATCCCCAAATCCTCAAGATAGAGGAACAAATAAACATAAGGAGGGAATGCAACTATGGACTAAAGTAGACTTATTATTCTAATAATGGAAGAACTTATATCATTGCTATAAAGGCAGTGGTCACCAGAGGTTCTGAGGGGAGGGAGAAGGAACAACAGGTATAACATGGGGCATTTTGGGGACATTGGGGTTGTCCTGCTTGACATTGCAATGACGAATACAGGCCATTACACATTTGTCAAAACCTATAAAATTGTGCGGTACAAAGTATAAAACATAATGTAAACTATAAACCATGATTAGTAGCAATGCTTCAATATGTGTTCATCAGTTGTAACAAAAGCACCACAGTAATGAAAGATGTTGTTAATGGGGGGAAGTGTTAGAGGGGGAGGGGTTGGGGCATATGGGAATCCCCTATATTTTCCATGTAACACATATGTAATCTAAACCTCCTTTAAAAATAAAGAAAAAAATTTATATGGAAAAAAATTAAATGGATGTGGGGACTTAAAAAAAAAAAAAAGAAAAGAAAAAAAAGAGAAAAGCTTGGAGAACATTAACAAATCACATCACAAACACTCCTGTTCCTAATTTAGTATTTTCTCTGTGCCGACATCTCTGACCAAGTCTCTTGGAGGAGGCTCTATATAAATACACCTAGATGAAGTACTCAGGCTACAGGGGGTAAGGACTGCAAATCCTTAATAAAACATTACTCAAAGAGGAAAAATAAGAAGGATGAGGTGTAGATGCAGCACTACCAAAGGACAAACTAAGCAGACTCCTATGCCGAGGAGTCATAAAATTTTTTATGTTGAAGGTATTTCAGTGCTCTTTAAAAAGACAACTCATCTTGTGCCCAGGTCAGAGAGCTTCTCTGTGCTTTCTAGCATCTGACCCTGCCGCAGGCAAAACACTTTAATGTTCCAGTTCTCTTGCCCAGTTTTTGAAAGCTTTGTACAACCTGGAATACAGAAACACCAAATACAAGCCAAAGCTTTCCAATCATAGCATCCTTTGTCCTTTGACTTTAAAGGACTCTGAATTACCCAGTCATCAAGGAGCATAATTTCTAAGCAAATTGCTCTGCAGTGGAAGAGGAAAACTCTTAATATACCCTGTTTAAACAATTATTTGCAGCATATCCCACACTGTTTGCCGGTCTCTCATTATGAAGGTTTTGCCCATTCACATGTGAACTGTAAACAGACTGACAGATGGAATTTTTTTGTATAAACAATTTCAGATACACTATTCCTCCCTGGCTATGTCAGTTGTTTACAGTATCCAAAAGCCACCGATATGCCTAAAAGTAAGGCAAGTCCATATTTCTGACAAACATTTGCTCAACATCCATCCATAGTTTGTATCCAGGGTGCTCAAAGTGTTGCTGATGAAACACAGTTTCTCAAGTGTATTTGTGAGCCTTGGAGCCTTGTGTCAACAAGACTCCCCAGGAATCTTCTCAGAGAACCCCCTTGCAAAGTGGCCCATATCTTTGTGAAGAGGACCCAGAAATGGTACAACAATCTCGAAGCAAGTTAGAAAGCAGAGTGGACATAGGGGAAAGCAGAAGGGCATTCTGCTTTCACATTGTTGGATTTATTCCTTCAGCATATTGTGCACTTCCTCCAAGGCAAAGAATTAATTTTTCCTCTCTCTTGCAACACAAATTCAAGAATCTTGAGTTTATTTTGCAGGAATCCGTAGTCTCTGAAGTTTTCTCTCCCTCATTCTCTTCAGTCATTATTATACTTTAGTTCCTAACTCCTCATGCGTCGCCTAAGATGATCCTCTCTCTTGACTGTTGGAGCTATTTGGAATTTCTTTAAATGTTCTCTCCTCCTTCAAAGAGAAACTTACCTAAGAAAATGTTGGATTTCATAAACCATGTCTATCCCTCTCCAAATTAGAAGAATTGAGGCCATTTCTTCTAATCTACTTGCCTTGTATATAAAACATTTTATTATTTTTCACAGATTTGTTAATATATAATTCATATACCATACAAATCACCCACTTAAAGTGTACAATTCAAAGGTCTTTAGTGTATTCACTGAGTCTGCAACCATCACCACAGTCAAATTTAGAACGTTTTATCACCACAAAAAGAAACCTCATACCCATTAGCAATCATTACCCATTCCCCTGCCCCTACAATATCAAGCCTAGACAACCCCAAATCTATCTTGTCTCTATTATTTCCCTCTCATGAACATTTCAGATAAATTGAATCATACAATATTTTTCTTTTGTGAATAGCTTCTTTCACTTAGCATAATTTGTTCAAGGTTCATCCATGTTGTATCATGTATCAGTATTTCATTCCTTTTTATGACTGAATAATATTCCATTATATGGACATACCATATTTCATTCATCCATTCATCAGTTGGTAGACATTTGGGTGGTTTCTATTTTTGGCTCTTATGAATAATGCTGCTATATACATTTGTGTACAAGTTTTTGTGTGGACACATATTTTTTTTTATCTTGGGTGTATACCTAGGAGTGGAATTACTGGCTCATATAGTAATTCTATGATTAATCTTTTTAGGAATTGCCAAACTGTTTTCTAAAGTGGCTACACCACTTTAAATTTCCACCAGCAATATACAAGCATTCCAATTTCTCCTTATACCCACCAAAACTTTTATCTGTCTTTTTATGGTAGCAATTCTATGGGTATAAAGAGGTATCTCATGGTTTTTGATTTGCATTTCTCTAATGGTTAATGATTTGGAGCATCTTTTCATGTGTTTGTTGTATATTATCTTTGGAGAAATATCTATTTAAATCTTTTGCCCATTTTAAAATTATTTCTATATTATGGAGTTGTAAGAGTATCTTATATATTCTGGATACAAGTGCCTTATCAGATATATAATTTGCAAATATTTTCTCCAAGACTATGAATTGTCTTTTCATTTTACTGATAGTATCATTTGCAATACAAAATCTTTTAAGTTTGATGAAGTTCAATTTATTTATTTTCTCTAATGTCATTTGTACTTTTGATGGTATTTATAAGAAGACTCTGCTTAACCTCACACCATGAAGACATACTCCTATGTTTTCTTCTTAGAGTTTTAGTTTTACCTCTTACATTTAAGCTTATGATCCATTTTGTGTATATTGCTATCTACTGTGTAAGGAAGGAATCCAATTTCATTCTTCTGCGTGTGGATATCAGTGTCATTTGTTGAAAAGACTATTTTTTTCCACTGAATGGTCTTGGCACCCTTGTCAAAATGCAAGGGTTTAGTTCAGGACTCTTAATTCTATTCCACTGATCTATATGTCTATTCTTATTCCATTACCATACTACCTTGATAACATAGCTTTGTACTAAATAAATCAGTTTGTGAGTCCTCCCAGTTTGCTTGGCTCATTATGGTGTCTTCACTTTCCATATGAATTTTAGGACAGCTTGTCAATTTCCATTAAAAAAAAAAAGCCACACAGAAATTTTGATATTGATTACCCTGATCTATAGATCAATTAGGGGAGTACTGTTATATAAATAATATTGTCTTCCAAGCCATGAGCATGGGACATATTTCCATTTATTTAGGTCTAATTCGACTTCTTTCAACAGTGCTTTGTAGTTTTCAGAGTGCATATTTTGCACTTCTTTTGTTAAATTTCTACCTAAGTATTTTTTGATACTATAAAAAATGGATTTTTTCTAAATATCATTTTTGGAATGTTCACTGCTAATGTATTGAAATTCAATTGACTTTTGAATAATGATCTTTTATTCCACAACCTTGCTGAACTCATTTATTAGTTCTAATTGTTTAGGAATTTTTTGTTTTTGTTTCACTCTTTTGGACTTTCTATATATAAGATCATATGCTCTACAAATAGAGTTTTACTTCTGCTTTTCCAATTTGAATGACTTTTGTTTTAGTTTGCTAGGCTGCTTAAATGCAGTATACCAGAAATGGCTTGGCTTTTAAAAAATGGGAGTTTATTAGATTACGGCTTACAGTTCTGAGACTGAGAAAAATGTCCAAGTCAAGGCCTCATTAAGCAATACTTTCTCCCAAGACTGGCTGCCAGCAATCCTGGAAACCTCTGCCACATGGCAAGGCATATGGCAGCATCTGCTGGTCTCTCTCTCCTCTTCCTCTGGGCTTCCTTGCCTTCAGCTTCCTGCTTCCTGTCTGTTCTTCTGAATTTCATTCTCTTATAAAGGACTCCAGCAGGAGGATTAAGACCTACCCTCCACCCTAGCCATGCCTTACTGAGGTAACCAAACCTCAACTGAAGAACTTCAGCTGAAGTAACCTAATCAAAAGATCCACACCTAAGATAGGTCAACACTCAGAGGAACAGACTAACTCTAAGAATATGATTTTCTGGGGTCCGTCTAGCTTCACCTGTCACATCTTTTACATATTTTTTTCTTTTTAAATTGCCCTTACTAGATCATATAGTACAACATTGGATAGAAATGGCAAGAATAGAAACCCTTGTTTTGTTTCTGATCTTGGAGTGAAAACCCTCATTCTTTCACAATTAAATTATTATATTATTTGTGGACTCTTTGTAGATGTTATTTATCAGCTTGAAGAAGTTATCTTCTACTCCTAGTTTGTTGTGTGTTTTATTGTGAAAGGGTATGAGATTTTGTCAAAAACTTTTCCACATCTATGGATATAATCATGTGGGTTTTCTTTTATTCTATTGATATGGTATGTTTCATTACTTGGTTTTCAGAGGGTAAGACCAGCCTTTCATCCCTGGGAACTCCTACTTGGTAATGGTGACTAATCCTTTTATAAAAGCAGTTTGAAATATTTTTTTTAAGTGAAAAAAAAGGAAATAAAATTTGAATTTGCCACCCCTAGAATTCATTGTTTGTAATTCAGAATAGAGGTGTGATCTTATATCATGCAATATAGGCTCTGAGCAGTGCACTCAGAAATCCAATGCAATCTCATAGCAGTATATAAATAATCCCCCTGATTTGATTGTACCTGAATCATCAGGAGAACTTTTGGGGGTGCGGATAAGTAATAACTGAATAGTGATCTAATTTTGAGATATAAATAGGTAAAATAGGTACCTAAGATGTAAGAGGAATTAATA
The DNA here is from genome assembly GCF_030445035.2 of Dasypus novemcinctus. Classification (NCBI taxonomy): domain Eukaryota; kingdom Metazoa; phylum Chordata; class Mammalia; order Cingulata; family Dasypodidae; genus Dasypus; species Dasypus novemcinctus. The sequence continues at coordinate 58,131,029 of NC_080675.1, forward strand.
TGGGAGACTGGCAGATGGGGAGAAGGACTGTCCTAACAATCAAAAATTATAAATAGAGAGAAGAATCATTCTGACAAACAATAAAATCTGCAGCTTCTGAGTAACTTGAAGGCCCATGGGAACTTAAAGTGGTTTCTGCCTTATATTAATGTAAACAAACAAACAAAACATAGGTAGGACAAATGGAAACTGAGGTTCAAAGTGTTTCGATTAATCTACAAAAGTCAGATCATTTGACTCCAAGCTCAATTCATTTTCCCTTATACAATGCCCAAATGTGTCTGGACAGCAAATCACTGTCGCATACATGATCCTGCATCATCCACTAGCCTTGGCACAGTGCTGCCTGTCTCATGTGTTTAAGGACAGATGCTAAGTGAGCACTTGCCTCTTCAGTGGTGACACCAACAAGATTTATTCTCAAAATTGAGAATGTGGTTCCATATTTTATATATCAGTCCAAATAATATAATTTTAATTTAAAATTGTGACTCACTGAGTGGAAATGGAATTCTGTGGGGATAAATACAGAGAGGGGTGACTCATTATGCATTGATCTATATAAACTCGTGTTGCTTTTAAGTGGAAGTATAAAATGAATAGAAGCCAGCGCTTTTAATCTTCTATGTAGGTCTATCCAGACATTCATAATGAAATAAAACACAAAAAGAAAAACTGAGTGGTTTAGGACAATGGCTAGCACAAGCCACACTTTTTTTTTAAAGGATGAACCAGGGATTGAAACTGGGATCTTGTGCATGGCAAAGAGGGGCTCAACCACTGAGCTATACCTGCTCCTCCACACTTTTTGACATCTTAAAAGTGGTTTGGATAAACTAATTGTATAAGGAATAATATAATGTATATTATATATATATGCAATTTATTGTAAATAAAAATATATACCAAAACCTGAACTTTTATTAGGGCCCTATAATTAATATGTGCTCAGTCCTAGTCAAATGGAGATTTTCTGGGCTTATCCTCTAGACTGGACTGGAGACGGTGATACTACAAAGGATATTACATATGATGGGATCGGGGTCTTTTTACTAGTAGTACAGTGAAGAGGTAAGAGTTTGAGGTTAGGAAACAGTCATCTCAGGACCTTTGGAGAAAGATTACAGGTAAGTGGATGGATGAAAAAGTGAATGGACTCATTACCAGAGGATGTGGGAATTAGTGCAAGTTGAGGGTCTTTGGGCTGGTCGGGCTACCTTTAGGTCTCCATTTCTCACCTAACAAATGGCAATAACCACATCTGCCTCTACACACAGGTTTACTGTGACTTTGAAATGATACAATGTCTGTAAGGCAATTTCATAACTGTAAAATACCAAAACTATATGAAGTGGTATTGTTTTTGGCTGAAACATTGCTGATCTCATGAAGGCCACAGCAGGATGCTAGAGGGGTGAAACTGAGAGGAGGGGTTGAGAGGTGAGTGATTTGAAGTAAAAGCGGTTCTTGTTGAAGAAATCAAAGGGTTCCAAACTTAAAGACTCAGAGAGACATTGAGATTTCCATGTAAAATAAACATCCTCCTTATTCAACTCAGACACTTGACTATTACAAGGCACTATATGAGAGCACAAACAACTCCAAAATGCAACAAAATTAAGCTGTGTAACCTTGGGCCACTTTCTTCCATTATTTTACTATGATCAGCTTTAATCTAAAATAACCTTGTGAAATATTTTGAAAACAAATTTACAACCCAAAATGTGAAGCAGGCAGATAAAATAGAGACCATGGGAGCCATAGAACTGCAAGGAAAACAAAATATCAATTCAGGAAAAGTGCTCGCAATGTGTGAACTTGTGTAATAGGAAGGAAGGAGATTTGCATGCAAGGGCAGAGAGAAAAAGAACCTAGAGTAGTTCAGAAATAGTCCTTAAGAAAATAGGTAAGCTAAAAAAAACTTCCCTCACTTTGATTCAAGTAAATGTCTTTCAAAAAAGCCAAACCCAGGCACAGGGAACCCTCTTGAATAATAGTATTAATCAACCTCAACTAACACAAATTTATTAAGCTTCTCTGGAGTATGTGCCCAGGCCTACTTGTTAGGACACCTCTTTTCCTTATAATGCAAGTTTCAGGGTGTGCCTTTGGGGATCACTGGGAATCGTCACCATTTCTAGTTCTTTCTCTTCTAAAACATTACTTTGGAATAATGCTGCTTGGGATGCCCCATGATTAGAATTACTGTCTGAATCATTAGTACTGTGTGTGCAATGCAGGGATTAGCAAAGCACCTAGGTTTAGCATCCTTGGCCCAGGCTGCACAGATATTGAGATAAACCTGTGAGATAACCTAAATTTTGTCCATAAGCTTCACTACCATTCTATTACCAGAAAAAGAAAGTTGGTATTTTTAGTATAAAGTCATGACCTGGTAGCTGTTTCAAGCCTGCAAGTGTTATAGGTCTTTCCATTTCTGGTTTCCAAGATCTTTTCATGATGGTGTATTAATTTTGTAGCACTTAATATAAATTCATTTAAAAACCATTCAACTACTTCTTAATATAGGAGAACTTAAAAATCTTCAACAAAATGAATGCCTCATTCGAATTCAAAGGAGGAAATAAAAGGAAGAAACCTCCCCCCAAAAGTTTATGTGATCAAGAATCCAAAAGGTAAGATTCATCCTGGAGAAACAGAAGCTTAAGATATATCACTTAGAGTTTTTAAAGACTTGGAACAGTGCTGTCCAAAATGGTAACCACCAGTCACATGTGCCTATTGAGCACTTAAAATGTGGCTAGTGCAGCTACAGAACAGAATTTTTCATTTCACTTAATTTCACTTTAGTTATTTAAAATCTTAATCTAGGGAAGTGGATGTGGCTCAGGCAACTAGGCTCCTGCCTACCACACAGGAGATTACTGTTTTGAATCCTGGTGCCTCCTAAAGAAGACAGTGGACTGGCGTGATGAGCAGGCGTGGCGAGCTGAAGCAACAAGATGACACAAGAGACGTGGGGAGGCAAAACAGTATGAGAGACATAACAAAGCAGGGAGCAGATGTGGCTCAAGTGATTAGACACTTCCCCCCCACATCAGAGGTCCCAAGTTCAGCTCCCAGTACCTCCTAAAGAAATAAGGAAGACGAACAGACTCAGCAAGTAAAAAACAACAAGGGGGTGGGGAGAAATAAATAAATTAAACAAATCTTTTAAAATATACATATATATAAGTTAAATCTAAACTTCAATTCCTGATTTAGTTATTAGAAAACTTTCAAGTATGTTTGAAACAACTTGGTATGTGAATCTACTTCAAATATAAATTTTATGAAATATAAATATAGATCAAATATGGTACTCTATTTCTGATGAGAACTTAGCATCTGAATTCAGGTATGTGATAAGTGTAAAATACATGAAGGCTTTCTAAGACCTAATTTAAAAAGGAATTTAAATATCCCATGAAAAAAATTTTAATATTGATTACATGTTGAAATGATATTTTTGATATATTGAGTTAAATAAAATTATCGGAATTAATTTCACCTGTATATTTTCACTTTTTTAAAAGTGACTACAGAAAATTTAAAATTATATGTGGGATTCGCATATTATTTCTATTGGACAGTGCTGATTTAGAGAGTAGAATACTCCCAGGCACAGGTGAAGTTCTAAATATAATTGAATAAGAATTCTCTGTATAACAAGGTAATCTCATAGTCAAAAGTGAATTCACATAGCACTTTCGAAGGTTTAGGCAAAAGTAGCCCATTATAAGATAGTGAGGTAACACTGGCTTCCTACCCAGTCCAGAATGAGACCAAAATCAGGAAAGTGCATTGAAGCTTTGGTGATCTCATAGTGAGAAAGATACATAGTATGTATAGTTCAGAGAAAGTCCAAAAGAATAGCTGAATGCCCAAAGGAGTTTGCTTATGGGGGGAGCAAGGCTGGGTGGTAGGCAGTGGTTAAAAGAATGAAATGCAAGCAAGAACTAAAATAGTGATACAATTGTCTGAAAAACACAAAAGGGAATTCGTTGGCCATGACAAAAGGAGTTATAACTATAAGTAATGGGATAAAGGTAAAAAAGGAAAATTTAGGCTTGAGCTATTTCAAACTAAGTTGAGGAAAAACCAGAAGGGGATAGGGTGTAGGTGGCTGATTCAGGCTTGACAAAGGAATGGACTTGACCTAGAGGTCTTTCCTGCTCTGGTTTCTAAAATCCTTTCTACATGGCCTATTAATTTGCAGGCAAAGAAGGAGGTGGGACAACAAACTGGATGATAATTACACATCTGGGATGGTACTGAGGTGGCCATTGTCTCCCTGCTCCTCTGGCTTCCTTCAACATCAGTTTGACCCTCTTTGATTGTGAAATAGGTACATGTCCTCTCTTGGGAAACCCTATGGTGCCCATTTGATACCCACATGTGTCTGCACGAAAACCCTGCTGCAAAGAGGCATTCAAGGCAAATCTGCTAAATGACTTGGGTTGTTAGGGGACCGCAGACATGGTGCACCTGTTTGTTACTGAGTGTTCCATTCCCACCAAGTTTTCTTTGTGAAACACAAGTAGAAAGAGCAGAGCCCTGCACTGAAGATTGAAAACAGATTGACGTTCACACACTTGCAGCAAACACATTTCTTTCACAGCAGCCTTCCACATTCAGTACAGGGAGACTCCTCACAAAACTGAGATGTGTGACAATATGTACAAAGTCAAGGTAGACCTCATAGCATTTGCTATATATAGGTCATTATAGCCTTTGCTATAGTGCTCATGACCCTGCAAGCATCACTCCAGTGACTTTTCGGTAACTTCACCTGTGCTCTAATAAAAGGTTACCCAAAGAACAGTATGTTTCCAAAATCATGCATTAAATCAAATACAGTATTATCATTAAGGGTCTATGTAGGGTGGCAGGAAGATATCACATCCTTTTTTCCCTCGAACTCTTGCAGTCTCCCTACTATTAAAGAAAAAATAATAATAATTAAGACTAGAAAGTAATGATACCTAAACTTCTTACTTACACATTTCTAGCCATTTCCCCTTTGTTTCTGATAATTTCTTAAGTATGAACTATAGGTAGCCTTAGTCTCATTTTCAAAATTTAGCACAGAAGTAGGACTTTTCTATAGTGCTCTAATTAAGACCTATGGTTCTAGGATCGGACAGCAAGGGCTCAACATCTGGCTCTCCACTTAAGAGCTTTAAGACTTTCTTCTTTGAGACTGTTTCTTTATCATTAAATTGTGTGTGGTATCCCTCTTCTAGGGTTACTTAGATAAGCACATGAGCTAAATTACCTAAAGCTCTCAGAATAGAGCCTGGCACCTAGTATTCTCTGCTGGCATTGTCGTTGCCATTTCTGTTGTCATTGCTATTATGTTACCACTGCTACCATTGACTTAGACGCAGACAGCAAATAGGGAAACAAGCAGTTAACCTAATTGAAAAGCGGTGTCTTAAAAGAACCCAGGTCTCTGCAAGGAAAGCAGCAGGTTGCTTTACCTGCCAAATACTTACTAGAAATTATATGCCACTCATTATTCAGCAAATGACCCTTGAACCTCAAGATCAAATGGCTTGCATGAGGGTATTTGAAATAACCATTGCATAACTCTGCTCAGACTAAACTGGGATAAATTATTAGCATGGCCTGGAACCGGGCTTCATTGTGCAATCAAGAGATTCTGTATGGTTTTATTTTTCATAAGAAAAAAAAAGTATCAAAAAGTAGAACCAGAAAACATTTGGAATTTTTCTTAGTCCATGGCCAGATCTTACAACATCAGTGATTTAAACCAGGCATAGAATCTGAACTCAACCAGGCCACTAATATTTCTGCATTGCTTGGTTACAGCTAAAAATGCAGTCACTGGCTGTTGCTGAAACTCTTACAGCAGGCAAAAGCTAGAAGGCTGTGCTAGACAACTGGAATCTCACTTTCACAGAGTTACCCTGGCCTCCTGGCATGCTGGAATAACTTAGTATCACAATGTTTAAGTCTCCTACACCATAAGTAAAAAATAAAATATTAAATTTAATAAGCTCAGAGACTAAAATCAAAGCCACATTCACTGCCAAAGAAACCAACTAACAATGATGTGAACCAAGGAGAAAGAAATCTACATTTTATCCTGGTTTATATTTCCAAGAAAATGATAGCAGAAGAAAGAAATATGCACATAATTCAAATGTATTGTGAGCTGTGGCGTCCTTTCCCAAAGTCTTCAAGATGCACACCTAGGATTTCATAAGTCCATTAATGGACCAGTTTTCCAAATGGTCACAATTGTACCAGCGCTGTTTTTCCTGAAAGAGGAAGCTGTTTATTTGCATCTTCTATGCTGTTTTCCTAGAGTCATTAGGCCGCCATGCAGTGTAGCTACAAACAAGTACCTGAAAAGAATAGGATCAAGGCAATGGCACAAAGCTTTGTCCTGGCAATCTGAATGCAGGTGTGAGAGACACAAACCAGGTGGCTAAAAGGCGTCTTTGTTTGAAGCTGTCAGTAGGAGAACCTGATTAATCTCATGCCCCATCCCTAAACTCCCTTTTAACTATGTCAAGACATCTCCTCACATCAGGAAGTCTACAATGACATGGCTATGTGCTAAGCTCAGTTAATGTGGTCCTAGGTTTAAACACTTCAGGTTGAAAGTGGATAATTGGTGGTAGTGGATTTTAAAAGCTCACACAGGTGCTTTGAAAAGAGGTCAAAAGTCAAGTGCATCTCTCCTGAGAGTACTGGAGAGCCCTTCCTAAGGAGATCAAAATTCTTTTACACAAACCTCCAGGGTCTTGTAAGAACTGTTATTAATTTAGTTCTGTATGTTCCAAATAATGGAAAAACGATACCACATGTGTATATTACCAGTAACCTGGGCATATTTGTTCCAAAGAGGTAGGTGTTCTATAGATTTTCACCTGGCACTTCTGGATTGCTAATGAAGTAATCCACTTTCTACCAGGGCAAAACTGGGGAGTTCAAGTCAGGGTAGTGAACCTTGAAAATGGTAAAAAGCCTGAGGGAAAAATAGAAACATAGGAATGTTATCATATACTGCATGTGTTTGTAAAACCAAAACTATGGAGTTTTAATCTTTGCACATAGAAAACAAATGCTGCTGTATATATTCCAATTTTTTGAGAGTTTGTTATTAAGCACTATGTCCACTTTCTATTTAATACAAGTTCCAAAGTTTCACTATCATAACGTGTTTTATGTGTTTTAAAAGCACACAAGCAGCCAACTATTAACTGGTACATTTCAAATACCAATGGGGAAGAGTTTTCTAGTTCAATTTGCAAATCTGCCACTGTCCATCTTTACTTTTCATTCTTCCACTGTCTATCTTTATGTTTTCATTCCTCCACTTGTTAGATATTTTTATTCCAGGATCTACTATTCTATTAAACTTAATATATATTTATTAAAATACTCTATGAAAAGCTAAGTTTAAAAGAGGGATATACAATTAGGAAATTCTATGTTTTTGTATATATCCAATGAATAAAATATTTACTTCTATTCCTTTTGTGTCTGCATATAAAAAGCTACAACAGCATACCAATACTTTTTTAAACCTTCATATGTACATGGGTTCTCTGGAATCAGGGTCTGGCATGGGTGTACTTGATTAACTACACTTAGTGAGTCTGATGCACTGTTACTAATCAAAAGAAAATGTATTCCTTTCAAGAGCTCAACGAATCAAACTGACTCAAACAATCAGATAAAAACAAGGGTGTAGCTAAAATTTTGAAATTAGTATACAAATTCTTGAACCCATCCACTCTATATTTATAATTAGAAGAGAATGTTCATCACTAAAATTTTTAATGAAAATCACAGGTTTGTCCTAGTAGTTTTGCCACAAAATCATGGTTTCACTTAAGAACTGAGGAAAGAGGAAAAATTCGTTCAGAAATAACACTTTAATTCAAATTTAATGTTAAGCACACATGTTCATGGCATGTAGCAAAGCAAAGTTAATAGCATAAAAAGTAACATGACATTTGGATAACTGGTGTGAAACTGAATGTGGTAATTGTAGTGAAGAAAGACTTGCCAATGCATGTTAGAAGCTGAGCTTCCAATTTGAACTTAGAATACAAAGGAAATGGCTCTAAGATCTGAGTAGCTGCTTTCACATTTACACAAGTCCAAGAAATTCCAAGCCCAAATCCCAGGAATATAAAACTATTTATTCTACTTAAAGTGTTAACAGAGGACAGTTCAATTAACAGCATGTAACATTTTTTTGAGAAGACCTCAAAATCCCTTAACTTGCCAATAATAGTTTAAAGATTCAACTGTGTTTTAAAGACTGGGAAAGGATTTCGTTTCCACCAAAAAGCAGATTACCCTTGGAAAGCATGTTAAAGACTTTGGTTAACCAAGAAGCTATAAACTCTAGTGTTCACATTATTAATCACATATCTTTCACTGTTGATAGATCACAGCAGTTTGCTAGATTGCTTATAATTAGCAGTATCCTCTGGCAGAAATTCCCAATCCCAATCCTCTCTATTTCCACTTTCTCAGCCAATTTTCACCTACCAACAAAAAAATAAAAATAAAAATAACCAAAGAGATTGGATGATCACAGAGAGATTGGGTACACACACTTGATTTCTGATGTCTTTTAACTCAATCTCCTGGTTGAAACTTCTTAAAGAAACAAAACACACACACATAAACTAACACACATACACATACAACCTTGGTAAAATTAAGGACCACAGAGACTAAACCTTTTTGTAGAACTAAGGATTTGAGAGTGCTCTTTATTATCCTTAATAAACGTTTTTAGTGAGTCAGTTGTTAGCTGATAAATTAACAAGTATATTTCCCTGATTTTGGCATTGACTGCATAAAAGTACACTAAATTATAAACCTTATGAAGATAGAGAACATGTCTGTCAAGCCCACAACTAAATTCTCAGTTCCTAGCACAGTGCTGGTCCATGTTAGGAACTTGATACAAACATATTAAATGAATGAAAGAATGAATGGAAGGATGAGAACAGATGACATTATTGACAGTTAATGAAAGCAAGTAGAATTTAAAGAACTTAAATTATGAAATGGTGTTAATATGTGCCAGGCACTATTCTAAGTGCTTTACATGGAATAAGTTATTTAATCCTCACAACAATCCTATGAGGTGGTCCTATAATTATCCCCATTTTACAGTTGAGGAAACTGAGGCACAGAAAGACATACAGCTTAAGTGGTGGAGCTGAGGGCCAAGCAGTCTGGTTTCAGAATCTACATTCTTATCCTTTCCACTAAAGTCTTAAAACTAGGATCTATGATATAAAAAGTAGCAAAAAGTCTGACCCTCCCTTTCCTAAAAACAGACCTTGAATTCAAAGCATTTTAAGAATACTAAGGAGGATCATTTCAATCAGAGAGATCCTTAGTGGTCATTTATAGACATGAGAATGGAATTACTAGGGGGGGAAAGACAGTTAGTGTGTCAGCCAAAGACTAGAAAACAATGGTTTTAAAACATCACTTCCTCAGAGTCACCAAATAATAGAAAGAGAAGCCAAATGGGCCATGTATTCCCACTCTTTACCCTTTGCAAGGGTGTATGTAGAACAGTACCTGGTAAGGAGTGAGTGCTATATAAATAATTGTGCTGCTGTTACACAAATACATTTTCTAATACTGGTGCCTGGTCACTTTTTTTTTTTTTTAAAGATTTATTTATTTATTTCCCCTACCCCCCCTCCCACCCCGGTTGTCTGTTCTCTGTGTATATTTGCTGCATCTTCTTTGTCTGCTTCTGTTGTTGTCAGCGGCACGGGAATCTGTGTTTCTTTTGGTTGTGTCATCTTGTGTCAGCTCTCCGTGTGTGCAGCACCATTCCTGGGCAGGCTGCACTTTCTTTCGTGCTGGGCGGCTCTCTTTACGGGGCGCACTCCTCACGCATGGGGCTCCCCTACGTGGAGGACACCCCTCCATGGCAGGGCATTCCTTGCGTGCATCAGCACTGCACATGGGCCAGCTCCACACAGGTCAAGGAGGCCCGGGGTTTGAACCATGGACCTCCCATGTGGTAGATGGACGCCCTAACCACTGGGCCAAGTCCTCCACCCATGGTCACTTTTTAATATTTCAACTCCCTTAGATTTTCAAGGGCTGGCCAAGTCAATGGGAAGCAACTATTGTATCAGAAAAATTTCCTCTATGGAGATAAAAATACTACCTGGCATTACCCCTGCCCACTGTGGCAATTCAGAACAACTTTTCTGTAGAACTTTCTTCTGCAGGTCAACCACTCAGATTTGAAGGCAGGTACCTTGTATCCCCTAAGTACTCATCTGACATCCTCAAGTTCTCTAACCACTTATGTGGTGCCATGAATTTCTATTGTCTACCCCAGTTTAAACTGCCTATTCTAGATACTAATTCTGAACTAATTAGTCACTCTCTCTCCTAAATTATGGCATTAGAAATAGACAACTATGTTCTGGCCAAGGCAGTTTATTAAGATTATTAGATCCCATGATCTGGAAACTATTTCTTTTAATGTGGCCTATTATTATGCTAGCCACTTCACTGTTTGCACCATACTGTTAGTTCATACTAAACGAAGCCAACTAAAATCCTTCATCTGTTTCCATATGGTCTTTAACCTATCCTATGAAATTAATACTTTGATTCCAACTATTTCAATTTACTTTCTTTAATTCAATTTCACCTTGTCTGTGTCAATATAGGACTTTAAGATTATTTTGTATCTTAATTCTGTTGTTAGATTTGTATTTTACGATAGAGAGTAAAGCTTTAGCTTTTAGGCCCGCCCCCCCCCCCCCCCCCCCATAACAGACCCATCTAAGACCCTGCGGTGTGCCCTAGCAATGTGTCCATCCAATCCTAAATTTTTGTAGAATTAGCATTAGTAGATATTTTAGCTATAATCAGTTCTTGATCTTTCTTCACATGTGTTGTGGCCTATATGGCATTGAGCACAGAAATGTGTGAGAATGGAGGGAAAACAAGATGTGAAATGTATGGAGTCAAATTAAGTCTGGGAGATTTTCCCAATCCTCACAGCTTCTCTGTGAAAAAAACTTACAGATGTTTTCCCAAATTTGACAATTCTAAAAGTTTAAATGACATTACCGAAATAAATTTCCATTAACCATGCTAGAGGCAAGATTCAATTATCTTTATAGTCTCTTTCTAGAAAGATATTACAAAGAATGAGCAGCCAAAAGAATGAAGGGGAAAAGGATATTCTGAAGATATATCCAAAAGTTACAAATAAAATTGCTCTGTTATTTTTCTGTGTTTGCTTCCGCTTTTTAAATTTGTGATTTCTTGTATTTTCTCTTCTTCCAAATAAATAGATTCTAGATTCAACATAACAATGTCAAGTCTTGGGAAACGGACTTTGGCCCAGTGGCTAGGGCGTCCGTCTACCATATGGGAGGTCCACGGTTCAAACCCCGGGCCTCCTTGACCCGTGTGGAGCTGGCCATGCGCAGTGCTGATGCGCGCAAGGAGTGCCGTGCCACACAGGGGTGTCCCCCGCGTGGGGGAGCCCCACGCGCAAGGAGTGCACCCGTGAGGAGAGCCGCCCAGCGTGAAAAGAAAGTGCAGCCTGCCCAGGAATGGCGCCGCCCACACTTCCCGTGCCACTGACGACAACAGAAGCGGACAAAGAAACAAAAGCAGACAAAGAAACAAGACGCAACAAATAGACACCAAGAACAGACAACCGGGGGGGGGGGGCAATTAAATAAATAAAAAAATAAAAAATAAACAATGTCAAGTCTTGGCAAAATTCTGTAACAGGTGAATAATTGTGCTTTTTTGCAAATAGCTTAAGAAGAATGGGATAGTCACTATGAGTCATATTGACGTGACCTCCTTTCTGTTTTCCATAGCAGGGCCAGTTCTGTATATTCAGAAAACAGAATAAAGTGTCATGATACTAGCAAAGCATTTGACCATATCTCCTATAATGTACACATGGGTAAATGATGCCCATGGGAGCCTATGGAACATGTGGGATAGTGTCTCATGGCTTCTTTTTAAATGGTTGAACAGCTCAACCTGCTTATCATCGTGGTGGGGGTCTCCAGGTGTGTGCTTAGAGCTCTTTTGGAACACACAATGAGCAAAATATTTGAGCACAGACAAGTAGATCTAGGTTTGTGGGGCTTGATGCTTACATAATTGGGGGTGGGAGTGCAGATCTCATTAGAAGAGGAATGCAAAGTTAAAGATACAAAATTAGGTATGAATACTTACTTAGAATGGAAGAAGAAATTACCACAAACTACACATTTTATAAAGCTGACATACCACAAGCATCACTAAATCCAGGAAAACATCATATTTTTAATAATTCACTGCTTTTACACTATATAAAACATTTTTTGCCACAATTTTGGCTGCAAATTTTTTGAAGGAAGGTGTACTTATTTACCTTTCCCAGAGTCTTGAGGTACCTACATAAAATCCTCTTCAAATATTGATCAATTGATTAATAAAAAATACATAATAAACCTCACCAAATTGGAATAATTGGGGCAGACTAAGTGAAAAATCTGAATTACAGAATTCTAAAAATCTGTAACTTTCAACACAAATTACTATCTATGACTCAGCTAAAATATAAATTTACCATATAAAATAAAGTTAAAATTTACGATGTATTATCATACGATAATATATCATACATACAAGACTTCTTTAACATAAAAAATTAGTCATAAACCCAGAAGTTTTGCTGAGCTGTTTGCTTTGATAAAGGGAGCAAATTTAGATTGAAATAACCTTTGAATGCTTTAATAAAATCAAATTCTGTGACTGAAATATCACTAATATTAAAATGAATTATGGCTTTCAATTAGTAAGAGTTTATTACATATCTGAATGTATCTATTACATTTTCTAGAGATTAGGTTTAAAATAAAACATTGTGTAACTTCAAAAATATAGGATTTAACAATAAGCCCATAATTAGCATACACTAATTGATTTCCTATACTACTGGATTCCTATAGTAACCTAATAAGAAAGGTAACTATTCTGAAGTTGGATTTTTTCCATAATAATACACAGCAACCATGAAAATTAACATCTGTTCACAAGCCCAGGATTTCAAAGAAGCTTGAGCGTAGACAGTAGCTTCAGGACCATCAGCAGCTCTTCATTCTAAAATTGATCAAAGACAAAACTAAGAGGTTCTGGGAAAGCTAGGGAACCTGGATGCATGTTTCAAAGCTCCTGTGGAGTTTCATTTAATCTTTTAGTGTTACTCTGCTTATCAGTCCTTTCTTTGATCTGACTGTTTCTGGCAATAATTACATCATTGCTGTTTCATTTGCTTATACATTAGAATTTTTCGTTATTTGGGTTCAGTGAATTGCTCAATGAAATAAGATTTTATTTTATTTTGCGAACCAATGAGACAAGTGGTTCTCAACCTTGTGTGCACTTTCCAAATGCCAGGGGAGATCTTTAAGAATACTGATTCCTATATCTATCAGACTCTCTAATGATGGGTCCCCAGCATCATTAAAAGCTGACAGGTTTTTATGACAGATTAAAATGTGAGTCAAGATTGAGAATGGGTCTGTCCTAATAATGAAGAAATGGTAAAGCGTCAGTAAAATAATCAGTTCATTTTGTTATACTGTTTATAGTACAGTGAATTTAGGAAGGGTAACCAAGAAGACTTGTCAATAAACGCTGGTAACTCTCAGTCTCAAAGTCAAATCTAGAGTGGCTGGGTATGAAAAAGACAATAAGGAGTTCCCACTGTCGCCAAAGGGAGAGTGTGCAAGCCTTATGCATAGGGGAGAACTGTGACTCAGCTCTAGTCAATTAACGCCACATAGAATGTGAGTGTGTTGCCACATATTTTAATTTTCCAAGAGAAATCAGGGATGTCAGTGTGTGTGTATGTGTGAATGTACATTGTGTGTAAAATCTCCTGACTTTTAAATGGTAGTTCAAACATTTTTATAAAACTGTGAAGCCAACAATAACATGTCTGCAGATGGCTGTGCACAACCCAAGGCACAATTCCAAGCACTCCAGCTATCAGACCAAGGGGAGTGCCCTGTGATGGCTGCAGGCTCCTGCCTGAGTAGCAGCCTTTTAAGAGAATGGACCAGTTACACACTGGACATGTGACACACAGCAAAAGTAAACATTTCTCTACACTGTCAACTATCCCATAAAAATATTACCTCACACTACCATAAAAAAAGAAAATGAGTACTTACATAAAAACCACATTAAAGTCATTTTGAGAGATGTGAGATCATAAAATTCTGTTCTAAGAACAGACACAATGGTAGAACACACACGTCATGTGGGGGGCCATCCTGTCTTGTCCAAAAATAAGAGTGCTAATCTGAAAGGAGCAGATGGCTGCCTCTTTTCCGTGATTACAGAAAAGGAAAAGTCCACTTCACACTGAAGAGAAATAAAATGTTTAAAAGGAAAAAAAAAGAATAAAAAAAAGCACCAAGCAGTTCAAAGTAGGAGAGCTGTTTTCAGTAATACATTTTTTTAAAATTTCCAAACATTTTTATCATTGATAGATAGATGATTGATAGCGAGCAAGCATGGCTTAGAATTAGACCAAGTTCTTGCATTTACTATGTAACCATGGACAGCTTAACAACTTTGAACCTCAGCTATTGAATGTGTCAAAGAAGATAATAATACAATAATACATAAGATTGATGAGAAAATTAAATTAGATAATACAGTTTAGGTTTCCTTGCATGTAATAGAACTAATGTTCAGTATCTTCTTTGAATAGTATTTATATATGTATTTACAGTATATAAATTACCCACACATTTTTTGAGGGATACTGAGATTATCCCTGTTCATTTTTCCCTTCTTTGCTGTTTTATAAGATATATTAATTCGGTTTGTAATATTTTTTATGCACCAATCATGTTCTACCTGTTTGTTCAGAATTGCAGAGATTCAAAGACTAGCCATGGGTCTTGCTAATAAGGAAGATGTACTGCATTTGATTCATGTATCCAATAGGCATTTATTGTGCACCTACCTAGCACTGTTCTAGACATTGAGGATACATCTCTAAAATCCATGAGAGAAATGTCTCTGGCTCTCATGGAGTTTAGATTATAGTGGAGCTATTAGACAATAAGCAAGAAGAGTAGGTTAGTAATAGGGGCTATAAAAAATAAAACAGGTTGATGTAGTCGAGAGTGATTGGATAGCTACATTAGATGTGGTGGTCAGCCAGGAAAGAGCACTCTGAGAAGGTGAGATGACCCATAAATGACCAAAGGAAGCTAAGGGAAGAGGGTTCTTTATGTTGGGAATAAGCCTGGCATGTTTGGTAACCCTTACAAGGGCTTATAAGATGGGAGTAGAATGGACAAAGGGGATAGTGATACGAGATGAGTGAGGAGAATAAGCAGGGATCTCACCAAACTGGGACTTAAAGACCAGAGTAATGAATGCCAAATTTTCGTAGCAGGAAAGTAAACACCCAACTCTAAGACTAAGAAATAAAGTGTTCTGTAAAAGCCAAGTGCTGTGGGAACCCAGACAAAAGCCTGTTAATTCTGCACACCAAAGCATAGGGTTAGGAAGGCTTCCGGAGAAGCAGATTTGAACTCAGCCTTAAAGGACAAGCAGGATTTAGTATGTAAGTAGGCAAAGTACGATGAAAAATGATGAAAAAGGCATGCTAGCCTGGGGAACCTGAAAACAAAGAATGCAGGCATTTAGGGGTCTGGGAAGGATGGCTGAGAATCTGGAGTATTGTGGTATACAAAAAGATATACAAAAAGGTAGAATTGTGCTAGGTGGGAAGAGTCTTTAGTGCCAGGCTGAGGAACAAGGGCCTCCCTATAAACATGGGAAGACAATTTATCCTAAGTGTGAGAGCACAACTTCCCTAAGCAGCAGGGATGTAGCTTCTTCCTTTTTATTTATTTCACAGGGGTTTTTATATTAGAGACACACCAAAAAATCTGCAGACTGGTTAGACACCAAGAGAGACTATGAACACTGCCTTAATGCAATTCTTGTCCCCTGGGCATCTCTGGTCCCTGCATGCTTCTAGGTATTCTAAACATGTTCAGATGGTTTCTAGGAAGGCAAACTAACAGAGATCAGAAATCCTAATGGACCTTTACAACTTTAGACCCTTTACCCCTTTAGCCTACAGAAACACTCACACAAGTAAACAAAAAATATAACTTGCAAGAACACTCAGTAACAAGCTATAAGACTCCTACATTAACCACTCTGAGGTCCTGGAAGCTACTTGCATACACTCAGACAACATCATCATCATCAATCAATCAATCAATAAGGGTATACTTAGAAGTGGGAAACTGAGAAATTATTTGAAAACGGACTATTTAAATCAGTATTTTTCAAACTGTGGCTCACAGTCTATTAGTGAGTCATAAAGTCAGTGTAGTAGATTACCACTGGCATTTTCTTTAATTTAAAAGAATAGAATAAAATAGAACAGGAAGAACTGGAATAAATTAATTGGACTAAGGGTAAAGATTGTGTTTAACATTTTGTTTTGGTTTTTTATACATATATACACATAGGCAGCTATATACTGGCTTGAGATGTTAAGATGTATTTCCTACTGTGGGTCAATTTTTTTAAAAATTGAGAAACACTAGTTTAAAAAATTTTTATAGACTACTATTAAACTGGAATGCCATTTTTTACCCATTGTTAGCAGGTGAGAACTTATTGGGACAACCAGCTCTGTTACATATATATATATACACACACACGCACACACACACACACACACATATATGTTATCTATAGGAAGCAGATGTGGCTCAAGTGATTGGGCTCCTGTCTACCATATGGGAGGTCCAGGGTTTGATTCCTGTGCCTCCTGGTGAAGGCAAGATGGCCCACGTGGTGAGCTGGCCCAAGTAGACAGCTGGCACAGCAAGATGATGCAACAAAAAGAGACACAGAAGAGAGACAATAAGAAATGCAGCAGACCAGGGAGTTGAGGTGGCGCAAGAGATTGAGCACCTCTCTCCCACTCCAGAAGGTCCCAAGATCGGTTCCCAGTGCTGCCTAAAGAGAAGACAAGCAGATACAGAAGAGCATACAGTGAATGGACACAGAGAGCAGACAACAATGGGGGGAGGGGGTAAATAAATACATTTTAAAAAATAAATAAACATATATATATTTTATATGTTATATAAAGGGCCATAAAGAGGTCAAATGTATACATACCAAACAGTTAATTGTGAATATTTCTAGGGAATAAAGGAGATGATATAAAATGAAGAACTTTCATTTTATACTTTACATACTACACACTTTCATATAGCTCTGTATTTTATTTTCTAAAATAAAGGAAAAAATACTTATGTAAGGAATACCCTGTCTATTCAGCATTCATAGTCAATTGATATGAAATGCATGCTTGTCTTTCAGCCAAAAAGCCAGTGGGAAATGGTAGGGAAGGAAGCCATGTTTCCACCATGGAAAGTTGGTGGTAAATTGACAGGAATGTGAGTGATATAAATCAATATGCAGCCTATTTATTTATGTCCCTTCTGATTTATAAAATGATTTGAGGCAGCTAGGTGTTTGAGTAGCCAGATGGCATGGTAAAAGAGAGCCTGAGAAGCAAGCTTAGAAGAAAATCTAGCAACAGAAAGGACACTAAAATT